>NW_025999932.1:26779537-26869221 GCF_001458135.2 Marmota marmota marmota
GCTATAATTTTTATTTCACCTTCATAATCGGGATCAGTTACCCCAGGACTTATCATAAGTCCTTTTAGAGTAGAAGAGCTGCGTCCTAACAATAAACCTACTGTTCCTTGGGGAAGAGGTCCTTTTACTCCTGTGGGAATGATTTGAATTCCCATCTCTGGAGTTAGTACTGCTCTGGCGGAGGCGCATATGTCCAACCCTGTGCTCCCTCTGGTTCGTCTGATGAGAGATCTGATGGATAATGTGTCCTGGGCACTACCCTGATGGTGTTGCTGGGTTCCTCCATGGTGTTTCTGGGTTCCTCCAGTGCCCCGTATATTTGTGGTCGTGGGCCCCGGAGCATTGGGCTCCCCTGTCCGTTTTTTGGCAATGGAGCCTGATGCCTTTCTCCACAATATCGTGGGTAAACACCTGGTCCTTGTCCATTTTTTGATAATGGAGTACCCTCTATGGTGGTTTGAGAATGGCATTCATTAGCCCAATGTCTCCCTCTATGGCATCGTGGGCAAATACCCAGTATTCTACTCCTTTGATACCTAGCTTTGTTAAACCCTCCTCCTATGGGGAAATTGCTTTTAAAATGTCCTGTTTTTTCACAATTGTAACATGTTTTTGGCCTGGCATCTAAAGCCTGTTGTACTGTAGCTGCCAAGACTTGCCCTTGTTCATTAATGTCTCTGCATAATTTAATATATATGTTTAAATCTCCATGTTTCCATGGTCTAATGACCTCTCTGCACCAACGATTTGCTTGCTCATAAGCCAGTTGTTTTATTAATGGCATTGCTTGTTATGTATCCCCAAAAACTCTGGTAGCTGTTTGAATAAGCCTATCTACAAAATCAGCATAAGTTTCATTAGCTCCCTGTATTACCTTAGATAATTTACCTTGTAAATCTCCATGTCCTTATAAAGTCTTCCATGCCCTAACTGCATCTGCAGCAATTTGTGCATATATAGCAGGATCATATTCAATTTGTTGCCGTTGACCATCATAAGGTCCTTTTCCTAACAACATATCTAGATTTCTTTGAGGGTAACCGGCTGCTGCATTTCACCCAGCCGTCTCCATGCAAAATTCCTCATTGGCAACCTTCCATAACAAATATTGTCCTCCATTTAGCACAGATTTATATATCCTAGCCCAATCTGCTGGCGTCATGTCCAAGTTGGTAATGGATTTGACCATGCTTACAGTGAAGGGTGCTTGAGGACCATAGGTTGTTACAGCCTCCTTTAACTGCTTCACTATTTTGAAATCTAAAGCACGGTGAATTTGCTGCCCTCTTGCCTGCTCAAGTACAGGGCATGCTAATCTTTGAGATCCTGTCTCAAGATCCCATCTATCAACTACGGGGGTTGAGGGCCACTCAGCTGTCTCCATAGGTGGAGCTGTTGGTTGACTTATGCCCTCTGGTGATAGAACGGTGTTAGTAGCAGCCTCCTGTTGTAGCTTTTTCCCTAATAGCTGTTTCTCCTCTAAGATTTCTTCCTTTAAATTTTTTTCCTCTGTCTGACTAGCTCGAGAGACCTTCTCTGTTGCTTGATCTAAAATGTCTTTCTCCATGGTCTGAATCTCTAACAATTTACTTAACACTCTTTCAGTTTGTCTTTTACTAATTTCTAATCCATTATAAAGATAACGCAACCCAATAAGATAACACAAAACAAAACCGAAACAGAATGAAACAAAAACGGAACAAAAAATCATTGTATCAATTTTCCTATTTTCTTGACATGTGCATTTGTGGTCTATTTCTATCTCTTCCTCAGGGGCGAACAACTTCAAACCTTGAGCCAACCATTTTTCCCAGTTTGCCTGAGAAAGTTCTAGGGATAGGCAGCTTGAAACAAAAACAAAACAAATCAAAACAAGAACACATTGTTTTTTAAAATGGTCACCCATTCTCTCGCCTTTCCTTAGGGGCGAGCAATTTCACTTACCCCCAAGCTTCAGGCATTCCCCACACGGGCCACCAAATGCCGCAGTCTGGCTGGGCACAAATCATGAGCCACTGAAGCAGGAACAAAGTTTATTTTTGAACTCCACCAGCAACTCCTCCTGAACGCCACGCGGCTCGTCCAGGAACCAGGCACCGGAAATATCTCCTCTGGAAATCCCTCCTCCTGCACTTCCCCAACCAATGGGAACTCTCGGGGAATCCCCAGGAATCCCCGCGAGAACTCCAAAGTAGCGGAGAACTCCAAAGTAGCGGCCGAGGCGGATAGTAATGCCTCACCTGTCAACCAATGTTGACAAAATGCCAGGGGCCATACAGACTCGGCTGTGGCTCTCAGCACTAACATATGCACAGGATCTCTATGCAGAAAACTAAAAAAACTGATGAAAAATCAAGGAATATCTAAATAGAGAGAAACTCCATGTATTTAAAGATCCATTGCCAAGATTCTGCCTTGATCTATAAATTCAATGCAATCTCAATCAAGTTCCCAGAAACCTATATTTTTAGGTATTTACAAACTAATTCTAACATTTATTTTGATATTTATTTTTATGTATTCCTTTGCAAAGGCAAAGGAATACATAAAAACAATATTGAAAGGGGAGAAAGAGGGAACGTTTGAGAATGTATACCATTCAATTTAAAGACTTCATATAAGGCTAAGGCTATAGTAATCAAAACAGTTTGGTAATGGTGAAAGAATAGTCACATAGATGAATGTAACAGAGTGAAGTGACCAGAAATAGATTCACACCAGGCATGGTGGTACATTCCTGTAATCCCAGCAGCCTGGGAGGCTAAGGCAGGAGGATTGCGAGTTCAAAGCCAGCCTCAGCAACAGCAAGGCACTAAGTAACTCGATGAGACTTTGTGTCTAAATAAAATAGGGTTGAGGATATGGCTCAGTGGTTGAGTGCCCCTGAGTTCAATCCCTGGTACTAAAAAAAAAAAAACCTTCAGTAACAGAACAGATGAAGCAGAATCAGTGAACTTAAAGATTATTTGAAATTGTCCAGTGTCCAGATGAGGAAAAAACAAAACAAAATGAAAAAGAGTGAAGAAATCCTACAGAAAGTATGAGAAATCATGTGAAAACATATATACAGTGTGGGAATAGAAGAAAGACAAAGGAACAGAGAGCATATTGATATAAATAATAGCTGAACATTTCCCAAATTGGGAGTAGAAATGGACTTATAGATTCATTTGGCCCCAAAGTTCCCTAGGAGGTTGAATCCAAAAAGACCAGCCTCAAGACTCAGTATAATTAAATTGCCAAAAGTCACAAAGAGAATTTTGGAAACAGAAGGGGAAGAGTGACCTATTACATTTGAAGGAGCCCCTGTCAGACAGACTATCCCAGAATTGCTCAGCCAAACCTTAGCAGGCCAAAAGAGAATGAGATGATATATTCCAAATATTTTTTAATGCATGCCAGTTAAGATTACTATGCCTGGAAGAACTGACGTTCAGGAATAAAGAAGAGAGAAAAACTTTCCCAGACAATAGTGAGTTCATCACTCTGTGCCTACCTCTTAAGAAATGCTAAAGGAAGTTCTTTATGCTAAAATTAAATGACATTTTTAAAAAACATGTGAATGCAAAAAACTTACCAGTAAAATTTAAAATATAGTCAAAGTAAAAATTCTCTAATACTGGTGGTTCATATATCACTTTCAACTCTAGTATAAAAGTTAAAAGCCATGTATTAGCAATAACTATAATAACCTGTTATTGTACATAGAATATTAAAAAGATGTAAATTTTGACATCAGTAACCTAAAATGTAAAGAAGTAAAAGCATAGACATTTTATGCAACAAGTTAAATTGTTGTCTGCTTTAAATAATTTTTTATAACACTAAGATATGAAAGCCACATAGTAATCATAAAGAAAAAAAATACCTGTGGTAGATACATAAAACATAAGAGAAAGAAATCAAAACCTACCACCACAAGTCATCACATCACAAAGAAAGCAAGAGAAGAAAGGAACCAAAGTATTACAAATGGTCAGAAACAATTAACCAAGTGGCAATAAGTAAGTTCTTAATTACTTAAACTTAAGTGGATCAGATTTTCTAATCAAAACACATAGAGTGGATACCCCCTCATTTTTAAGAGGTTGGGGGTAGGAGATCCTTCTAGGTTAGTCATTGTGGCATGTAGGCAAGGTAAAGTCTGAAAGGTTTTTATTTTTAGCACTAACCCAGAAAAATAGAGGAAACAAAATTCACAAGAAGTTAATTCTCAAACCAAAAATTTGGACACAATATGTGAAAAATAATTATTTTGTTTGTGAAACAGTTTATACTAATATTAAATTACACTTAATTATATGTTCATTGAATCACATTCAGGAAAAAAAAATTGCAAAACCCCAGAACTATTAAAAAAAAAATTAGAGCAACATTGAATCACCAATCACATGTGCCTGTCAGGAATGTTCACAGACAGTCCGTCCAGTTCTCCAGTGATGGTGGTTTCTCAGGTCTGGGCCACGTCCTGACTCTTTATGAAACACGTACACTTCTCTTCATAAGTAATAAGTGGTTTAGGTAGTAACTGTTAGATGTCTTTCTCCTTTTCATCTTTTGAAAAAAAATTAAACTACTTTTAACTTAATACCAACTCTTGGAAATACACAAGCTTTTGAATACATAGATAACTGCTCTCTAATTTGGCATTGATTCCTCCGCCTCCCAGTTTCAGATACTTGAAACAACGATGCTACTCAGTGAAAGGCACTTGAGTAGATCCACCAGGGGAACATGCATGTTAAATGCTACATGAATTCACTCCAAATCTTCCTCAGAAAGTAATATGTTTGAACAACCTTTAAAACATTCATTTTATGTAATTTCAGGCATCTGAATGTATGGCACTATCTATAAAGCATCAAGCAATGTGAATTTCTGGACTCTAAATCAACTCAAAATTAGCCACTAATTCTCATCATAGAGCTAATCATAAAGGTGGTTCTATGTCATGCTTGACTCGTCCTCCAAAATGAAACCATCACTGTTGTGTCTGATTATCAAAAATTTCCAAGTCTCCAGAGGTTTGCTTTGTTTTGGGTTTGGGTTGTCATTTCCTGGTCAGTGCCTGAGACTGCAATCTGTCTCATTCCCTCCCAGATCAAATATGCATGTCCAGGGCCCTTTCAGGGATAACTTGAAAAGCTGATCTTTGCTCTTTTGCTATAATGACTCAGAGAAAGACAGTTTCATCTACATGATAGCTCTTAGATACATTATTTCAGAGGAAGGAGTCTGATGGTAGGAAATACAGGTATTGTCAGGGTGGATGTTTTGCACTCATTTGACCTTTTAGCATCTTTCAAGTCTTCCAGCCTGTCTGCGTCTTAGGTTTGTGATATTATCTTTTGTATGGAATTTTCAATGTGTTTAACCGAAGAAATGAAAATGGGAACTTTCATGATTATAGAGCCAGATATAAATGGTCTTGATTGGCACTGTTGAATATGCATGTGTTATGTATGAAATTTAAAATTTTTCAGTTAGCCACATTTTTAAAAAGTAAAGCAAAAGAGGTGAAGTTACTTTGGATAATGTTTTATCTAACCCAGAGGATCTAAAATATTAGCATTTCAATTTTAAATTTCAATTTTAAAATAAATATTTTAAAATTGTAGATGAGATGTTTTAATACTTTTTTTGTCCTATCTTTGAATCTGGCATGTGTTTTACACCCAGTGTACATTTCTTTTTTGGACCAGTCACATTTCAAGTGCTCAATAAATACATGTAGCTAGTGGCCACCATCTTGGACAGTGCAGGTTTAGATAAAGTGGTGATTAAGAGGAGGAACTGGACTTCAAGTAGTTTAAGAGATGGAGCTAGTATGATACAACAAGATAAAAAATGTGGGTTTTGGAGATGTATATTCAAATGCCAGTTCCACTAATTAACTAAGAATCTTAAGAAATTTGCCTTGAGTTTCTCTGTTTGCATGTATGTCTAATGCAGATGCCATTTCATCTGGTTGTAGTTAAGATTAAATGAGGCAAAAAGCATAAATCCTTGGGCATCCAGTATACCTTCATTAAATCTTATATTGAATCCTTAGGAAGGAATATATTCTATGAATTTATTAACTGAGTAGCATATGTTTATTTTGTGGCTGCTGTTGTACAGCAGTGAACAAAGAGACCATGATACCTGGAAAGTAGAGGAAGATTGATAAAGAAATAAACTATGTTGGAGTATATCAGAAGGTGGTAGTGCTATAGGAAAAGTTAAATAGAGCAAGGTAAGGGTGATTGGATATGGAGAAATGTGGCATAATTTTAAATAAAACAGTCAGGCTAATTTAAGAGATATTTCAGCATAAACACTAAGGAGATGGGGAACTTGACTATGTAGATTTCTGAAGGGAAAGCATGCCAGGTCGGGGGTTGAACTAGGGCAAAGACTCGAAGCTAGGATTATGCCTGGCAGGTTTGAGAAAAAATCAGGGAGACCAATATGTTTAGAGGATAGGGAGTGCAGGAGAAAGCAGTAGAAGAGAATATTGGAGGCTCTGATTATGTGGGTCCTTCCTTGTGAGGCAATGTAAGAATTTGGGCTTCTATGTCCAGTGAGAAGTGAGTTACTGCAAAGTGTGATAAGCTGTAACTTCTAGTTTAAAAGCATCATTCTAGCATCTAGGTGAGAGCAGCCTGTGTGAGATGAAGGCAGGCTAGGAATAAGGGAAGAAACACGGAGCTGGTTAAGAGCTCTTGTAATAAACAAGGAGAGATGAAGGTGGCTTGAACCAGAGTACAGATGTTGAAAAGTAAAGAGGTGAGGTATTTGATCTGTTGAGGAGGTAGGACCAATAGCATTTCCTAATCAAATTGTTCTGAAGTATGGAAAAGAGAGAAGCATCAAAGATGAAGTCAAAATTTTGGAACAAAATGTTTGTCATTAACTGAAATGGGGTGGTGATGTGGTTTAGGACAGAAGAGCAAGAGTTTAATTCTGGATGTATTAGATTTGAGGTATGTCTTTATTCTTTTATGATTCTGAGAACAATAGTCCCACATGAGAGTATACATTATGTCGCTGAAGAAACCAATAATCCACTAAGAGGAAAACACCTGGAGTCCCAGAGTGCGACATCTCCATCAACTGTCTCCTCACTTTGTGGAGAAGCTCATCAATAGACATGCATTTATTAATTCTCATTTCACCCTCTTTTTAACAATTTTGAGATTGGGATGCATCTTATAATAGGATTCATTGCATAATCATTATTTAGCCATGGGCCAATCAGGAGGTAGGTGTCAGTGCCAGTTTGTATGTAATTGGTTGTTTCTCCTGAACACAAGACAACACAATCAACCCTCCATGGATTGATGTACTTAAAAATCATGACGTAGCTCTATGTGCAAGACTTAAATCCTAACATTATATTGAAGTTGGAAGCCAATAGACAGTATCTAATGCTAAAAACATCAAAAATCAGTTTCCTCCATCAGAAGACACAACAATGACTGCATAAACTGGAAATTAAGACTGCTCTCTGGCCACTTGGGTCACCTCATGCCTCTGATTCAGTATGCACAGGCAGGGAGGTTGATCCTGACCACCAGAGGAAAATTGGATGACTATTCTATGGTGGAGGTTAGATGCAATGTGTCTACGGAAGATCCCTCAGGGCAGCTCTTAGTATTGTTATGCCCAGTGATTAAGGTAAATGGGAAACTGCAATGACATAATCCAGGCAGGACTAAGGTGGCCCAGACCTCTTGCAGGTTAGGTCCCCCCCGCAACCAGGTAACTGCTAACTGCAGGCACAACAAATACAGAATGCATAGTAGAGGAAATAACTAAAAACAACCAGCTACAATCAAGTAACCAGAAAGGACCAAGATTGTCATTCCTATTTCCTCCTTCTATTGATATGAATGTTTTTGTGCTTACATATGTATGTGTATATTAAGCAAATATCTTTCCTTTCCTCTCTTATTCCTTTATTATATAGGTATTGATTTTTATGTCATAGTATTTATTATTAATTTTATATCATTGTATAAGTTATAGGAAATCAAGAAGAGTAAATAAATCGCTCAAGGATTTCTTCCAAGGAAAGGGTGGGTCATTTTTTATAATACATAGGATAACTGCATCATGTTAGGCACAGTATGACTTACTTATTATCTTTATGTGAAGGTTAAGTACCGTTTACAGAGATGCATATGGGTACCAAGCAAGGGGTGGACTCTGGATGGTTAATTGTATGTGTCCACTTGACTGGGTCATGGTGTCTCTGGACTATGTCTGAATGTGTTTATGAAGGGGTCTGAGGTGTTTCCAGAGAGATTACCATTTGAATTGGTGAACAAAGTAAAGCAGATTTCCTTCTGAGTATAGTTGGGCATAGTCTAACTCACTAAAGGATTGAATAGAACAAAGAGGTAGAGAAAATCTGAATTCATTCCCCATCCCTTCCCCTCCCCTCTCTTCTCCTCTCTCTTTCTGCCTGACTGCTTGAGATGGGACATCAGTCTTCTCTTGCCCTGGAACTGGGACTCTCAAATCACCAGTGCTCCTAAATCTCAAGCCTTTAGTTTCACACTGAAACTTCCCCCCATTGGCTTTCCTGGGTCTCCAACTTGCAGAGAGCAGATCACGCAACTTTTGAGCTTCCATCATCACATAAGCCAATTCCTAACCATAAATCTCATTTTATATGTATGTATATCAGGTTTTGGAGAACCCTGACTCATACAGCAGTAGAAGCTCAAAGCTCTTTCCTTTATAAATCTTGTAGAATCACATGTGCTTCATAGCTTTGCTCTAAGTAAAAATCAAATTCTAAAAAAAAAAAAGGAAACTATAAAATGCTTCAATATGCTTTGAATTTTTCCAGAGGCATAGCTGGCACAGTGTCACATGTCTGTAACCCCAGCCATTTCGGAGGCTGAGGTATGAAGATCACAAGTTTGAGGCCAGCCTCAGTAACTTAGGGAGAACTTATCTCAAAATAAAAAGGATTGGGAATGCAGTTCAGTAGAAAACCACACCTGAATTCAAACCTCAGTACAAAAAAAAAAAAAGAAAAATTTGTCCAGAGGCCTGATTATAAAAAGTCATCTTTCACTCTGCTGTTAGAATTTTTCTAAAACTTTCTTGCCTTTTGAGTATTTTCAAAGATCAGTTTTGGAAATTTGGTCACAGAGTTACACATCTTTTAAACAATGCAGAAAAACCAGCATTCAGAGTGTGGGCCTCTTGTGGGGGCTGGAGACTTGAAGGAGAAGAAAAAGCTCAGAAATTCAGGAGACCCAGCTGGAAGCAAACAAGTTTGCAGCTAGATTCTCTTGGGCGAGTAGGTCAGACAGAGGCTTCCACATCTGACGGTTACTGACATGAAGAAAGATGCTCCTGGGTCTAGCAGCTGATGTTTCTTTGCAAATTCCACAGACCACTGACAGCTGCTGAGGTATGTACATGCTGCTCATATGGAATCCTCTGGGTCTAGTGGACTTGAGATCAGTCTGCCAGGGAAGAGAACTCAAAATTCATTGAGTAAGGCTCAGATGAAGCTAGGTTCAGGGCATGGATTCACACTTCTTCCTCTTCTTCTATTTTTCTAATAATCAGAATAAGGTGAAGTAGGGGAAGAGAGCTTTCTAGTTCTATTAATCTATAAGACTGAAACCTATAGTTGTTCAAAGCAGGAAGTCAAAGAGCACAATCTTTCCTAAAGGGAGAATTGGAGGGAAATAATAGGCTACAAATGCTTAGTTAACTTGATGCTAAATCAAGGGAAGAATGTACATCGTAGAGTCCCAGTAAAATCTGAGATCGTTGGGTAATTGCCAAGAAGTGGTAGCAAGAGGTAACCTTACCCTGATGAAGATGCCAAGTTCAAGCTGCTAAAGTCATTGAAAAGCAAATGTATGTACTTGCACAAAAAGAGGCAAATTAAAAAATGAGAGAAGTGTGTGTTTGTTTCCTCACATATCTAGAAAGACAAGATAATCTGAAAAACAAACCTTAAAAAGATGCAATAAATCATCTGCCCCTCGGGGAGAAAGCACAGAAATGTGTTTCCTACTCCACCAACATCTTTTTCATAAGAATAATAATGCCACCGGAGATCTTTAGAGTACTGTATGTATAAATGAGTGGATAAATAAAGGAATAGGTAACTATGTGATTGTTCAGTAGAGCAGAAATAAAGTTAGGAAAATGAAAATCAGAAAATAGTCAGCATATGGGGCACTGACTTCATTTTTTAAACACATTTCCTTTCTAGTGCTTTTTTTTTTTTTTAACCCACCTATTTCACCAAGTAGGAAATAACCGGCTTTGGAAAAACAGTTGAGAAGTAACTGGTGTTTCTTATTTTTAAAAAAATGGGGGGAGAGGGGGGAATAATGCTCAGTTCAATTTTTCAGGCTGTAAAAAGAGCTGAATGCAATGACCATGTTTCACAGCGTCACCTAGTGGTCTGGAGGGATAAGATCCTTAACAAAAGCCAACACTGGGTGGATGCACCCTTGGCTTCTGAAGCCTGCACCACCATTCATTGGGTGGGGGCGGAACAGCCCTGATGGCTGCTCAGAGCTGGGTGGTGAGGCTGGACTTGCTAGCTTACCTTTGCTGATGTGCTCCACAGTTCTGGCCTCAAATCTTTTTCTAAGTCTTTTCCTAAATTTGAAATTGAGTTTCCCCATGTCTGACACGAAACTGCTCAGTCTGGTGTTTTTGAGAATGAGATCAAAGACAATATCAGACAAATCAAGTGTGTAGTTCTCTGCAGGCATCAATTCCAAGTTATGTGGAAATGACAGGCACACAAACAGTGAATGTTCCTGCTGTGTCTCTTACGTTGTCACTTGATTATAAGGTTGGGGTCTCACTGAAGTGACAGTGTCATTTAGTTCAGGACATTGTATTCTGTTTCCAGAATTATTGCACCTTCTCTTTGACTGACTTACCAGCCTGCATTCTGGACCCCTCAGAATTTTTCCCCATGTTGTGCCAGTCTGCTTTCTAAAATATATTGTTCCCTGCCTTAAATCCCTTATGCATTTCTCTTTGCCCTAAGCATAAAGTCTAAAATCCTTCTGGGCCATACAAGACTTCTCAGGATCCACCTCCACTCACCTCCCAGGCTTGTCTTCTACCCACACCCTCAGCCCAGACAGACTGACCCTGTGGGCTGCACGTGTGGGCGCTGACCCATGTTGCTCCTCCTGTAAGACTTCGCTTCCCCTGACCTTTTTATTCTTGTTTGTCCTTTGTCCTTCCATAGCTTCAAGCCTGGTTTAGGAACCTTGTCCACATTCCCCCAGAGAATTCCACACGATCCCTCCTTGCTCATATGCTATTTATTACTTATAATCCTGCCCCGTGATGCTATTAACCCCTGAAGTATCTTATATTCCATATCCCCAGTACCTGAAGAGTGCCAGAGGCATAATTAATCCTGATAAATATTTGAATGAAAGAAGGCCCAAATCAATGGCCGGCTTCTCTGTCCCCTAACATACCAATCACCTTAGTTCCAAATATAAATGAATGTGACATGATGCTTAGTGGGACCTACCTGTGCCTATTAAACCACAGACCCAGAAACAAAGAAGAAGGGGTGTCACATTCAGAAGAGAGCTCACAACCATAATAGCCTGACATCCTCCACCCAAGCCCTGTTTGTTGTGCCTTTACTTAGTTATTCTATAGACTCAGAAAAAAAATTAAGGCAATTATTCTAAACATTCTTAGTTAATTAGGGAAATTAATTTAATTCCTAAATTTCTTGAGATGAAAAGAACTTTCCAGTAAATATATCATATCAGCATGCAAAAGAATTACTTAAAATTTTTATTTTTAAAATCTTTGATCAAGGTATAAATGTCCTCAAATAACTAAGGAAATTATTTTACCTCTGAAAATTCCTATTTGGAGTTGTTTTCGCTATATTATAAACACAAAATCTCGTCAAGTGATTTATTTGGGTTTACTTAAATACAGTCCTTTATATTCTGAGAAATTAATTCAAGTATGGACCCCTTCTAAATTATTTTCATTAAAAAGTTTATGACTTAGAGTATCATTTCACTTTTTTTAGAGTGACAAATACCACCTGATTCTTGGAAGGGCTCAAAACCCCACCCTGATAAACACTGATGATTTCCATTTGTTAAAATCAACATCTTTCGCTTCCTACAAATACTGATATGAAAAGAATTTCTAGTGTCATGGATGATCTACAGAAATAATAATTTAACATATTTGGTGTTGACAAAATTTTATGTTCTTTTCACTTGTATCAAAATAAAGGAAGGAAGCAGAAGAGTTGTGTAATAAAATGTGATATAAAGTTTTATTTTAGATCTTATAGAATATGTTTGGAGGCAATAAATTTTTATATTTAACGTCAGTATTTTTGTTGAACTACTAACAACTTTATTAGCAGATGGAAATTTTCATGCACTTGATGTGTCAAACCTGTGAATCTCCTCCTCAAAGAAATTTTATAGGGAATGTTTTTCATATTTATATGAAGCAGAGACTGAGTGAGCTTTTAAATCTCTCAAGTGGTCTTTGTAAGTATCTTCCTGGAAGATAAACTCTGGTTCACACTGCAATGTACTTCTACCATTAAAGTCTGAATTTCCTTGTTCATAGCATTCTAAAGATATTTTACAATATCTGAAAAGATGCTCTCATATTTTGTGTAACTCCCAAGATATCAACTTTGGAAAGATCCAGAAGGTAGAGTAAAATGTGCTTTGCATTATACCTGCTGAAATGTAGAGCATAAATCACATGTATATCTGTTTGATTTATAAAAGTATGTCCCTCATGTTCAAATTGCAGTTGGAATCAAACTAGTTATTTAGTGAGAATAAAGCTACAGGAACAGGAGTCTTGTACTTTGGCTTTTTCTAACTAGCTATGTGATCAGCTACAGAGTCTCTCTTGTTCCTGAGCCTCGGGTATCTTCTTTGTAAAATGAATTGAACTAGATGATTTCTAAGATCTCCTCATTTCCATAGAGCCTGAAAAGTATTAAATATATTATCATGTAAAAGTTATACTTTACAGCAATAGAATACTTTCTTTTTTTGAATCATCAAATGATTTCACGTTTTGGGAACTAAGAATTTATATAGAGTGCTCTCTGAAGTGTTTTTGACCCTGTGCAAGCTAATAGTTATAATAATGGGACCTATTTTAGGGAGAAGTATTGATCTCATTTTTCTATGAATTAAAACATGAAGAAGAATTTCAGTCATATACACGCTTGCCAAAATTTCCCAAACCATGTTTCATTAAGCACTAGGTCTGCAGTGAGTTAACAAAACTCTGCTCTTTAAAAGAAAGAAAGAAATGATATCAAAGTTTAATTTGCTAATGTGAATTGTGTTCTTCAACATAAGAAGGTAGTGCACTGTCAAGTGGGGGGATCTGCTGCATTATCTGTAGGTAACGCCCCCTCACATAGCTCCTAGAGGGAGTAATCAGACAATGAGGTTTTTGGCTGACGCTGGATGTGTGGACACTGAACCAAACCCAGATTTATTGTGAGAAGTAGGGAGGGCAGATCTTGAACCAGTCCAAAAGAGTGCAATCCACAGTTCCACTTAAGAAATTTGCAATTCAATTTAAAGGAAAACCCTACAAAAAAGATCAGCAAAAACGGAAAGAATTTTTCCTGGAGGCAGGGGGCTGCCCTCTGAGAGAGGTTCACACTGAGGCAATCAGCAATTATAGGTACCGTGTCCATGAAGCACTTCCCATGGGAAAGGTGGGGTGTGCTTATTAGTCAGGGGGCCCTCCTCATCACTGTGGATACCTTGCAATGGTCAGGAACTTACTGAGTAGGGGACCTCAAGGTAAATCTGTGCCACCTAGTCATTTTGCAGAAAGGGGTGTGACCCACACAAGAGACAGAGCCCGAGGGGTATGGCCTCAGGGCCAGTACTAACAGAAAGAAGATTGGCCTTCCTAAAGCTCACCCCAGCCTCAGCAGTGTTCAAGTCTAACACCATGGACACCCAGCCTGGCCCCCTGATTATTCACAGAACAAAATTCAGAAATGAGGCAGCAGATTTTATTGTTGCTTTTATTTTTCCTCCCTTAATTAATTTTATTCTTTCCTAACTTCTTGGCATACTACTTGTTACAATAATAGGTGATCAATAATATTTCATTGAGTGAAAATGCTATAGGGTTTCAGAAGAGAAGGAGATTGTGGGGCTTGGGTAAGTTCTAGAAGATTGAAGAAGGTGGTAGGTCTTAGGTAGTCTTCATGGATGGCTAGCATTTAAATATGTGATGGAAAACATATGAGCATTTTTATAAGTGACAGAAAAATTATTATATATCATAATACATGCTGTCTGAACAGTATTTTATTACTCCTGGATTTTTAAAAAAATATGCATTATATTATTCCATTTCCTCCATTTCTATTCAATTGATGGGAAAACATGTTCAAAATACACTATAAAATATACCTCTGTCTTACCCCTATCTTGTGTTTGCTGTAAATTCTACTTAAGCATCACACAACTGAGTTCATCATCATTACAAGACATAATGAAAAATATTGAACCAAACAACCTTAGGGATATTGTTTAACTGCATCATAAGAAATGATCCATAAGAATATCACTGAGAAGTTTCATGTTATCTAAATTTTATTTTTGCTAAGGGAGTCCAATTACAATTTTTTTTCTATTAGTAGCAAGAGTTTTGTTTTGTTTTTTAACTTTTGTTTTTGTTTTGAGGGGTTTGTTTATTTTTATGGTCTTTAGGCAAAACCACCATGTCTAATATGCCTGGAGTCAAACTCCTTTAACTGTCAAAGAAACAGTTAAGCTAATATTAAGCCTTTCAGTTATTATTGTTACCAGCCCTGGAGTATTTTGAATTCTTTGTTGTCCAAATGTTTGCCATTTCTAGGGGGAAGATATCAATCATATTGCAACATAATTAATACTGATTACTCTTCAGAAAGTAAAGAAGGACAATTTAATTTTCTTAACTGTATTTGTAGCCCTTCACATTATGACACTCTGCCATTGTACCCAACAAAAATGCACAAGGATGGACACCAACTGAACATTGACCTCGACCAGCCAGCGTTCAGTGTTCATACCATCAGACTTGATCTCCTGCCAGTCCTCCTTATAGTCATCTCTGTAGCTTCTCCCTCCCCACCCCCTTTCATTCATGGATGACTTGATCAACTCAAAAACTTCTTTCTTTCCTCCACTACTCCTGCCATCATGAACAAATTCAGCATCCAAATAGACATCAGCATCTTGGTCTCGCAACTCCTCGGGGCTCTTTGCTTCTAATGACCTGTCACCTATGTAGCACATCAAGAAGTTTTAAAAATTCTTTTTCCTGATAACTGCATCCTGCTTGGGTGCAAGCAGGAAGCAGGTGATTTGGGTTTAAGTAGGGCTCCATCTTTACAAGCCCAGTAAAGGAAGGAATAAGGGGCCCAAATTTATAGTCATTATCCATGCAATCTATGCTGAGTTAGAAGGACCACAGGCATCAAGGGAAGACGTAGAGTAGGAAATGGTTGGGTGGATACTGGCAGGTCAAAAACTTCTGAAGTGACCACACAGGGTAGGGAAGCTGAAAGGAAAGTATGGGAGATGGAGCAGTGAGTGTTTGGATCTTGGTACATTTTTTAAGTTTTTTTTTATTAACATGTATTAATTGTACATATTAATGGGGTTCAGTGTGGAAATTTTCATACCTGTGTACAGCATGCATGAATCAAATCCAATCCCCCTTTTCCACATTCCACCACAGCCTTCCAGGTGTCTAGTAGTCACTGTTCTACTTTTAGGTTGACTTTGGGGAAATGTTTTATGCCTAATTAAATCTTAATACTTATTATTAGTTTTTTCAGGTTTGCTTACATTTCCTGTGATTTAATCTTGATAGGTGATAGGTGTCCGGAAATCTATCTATTTCCTCTACATTTTCCAACTTGTTAGCATATGGTTTTCCCTAATAATATCTAGTGATCTTTTGTATTTCTGCATTGGTTGTACTGTTTTCCTTTTTCACATCTGATTTGATTAATTTGGTTTTTCTCTTGGTTAGGCTAGCTAAAGGGTTGTTGGTTTTGTTTATCTTTTCAAAGAACCAACTCTTTGTTTCATTGGCCTTTTGTATTTTGCAAGTCTAAATTTCATTTATTTTTGCTCTGAACTTTGTTACTTCTTTCCTTTTACTAATTTGGGGTTTGGCTTGTTTTTGCTTTTCTCCATTCTTGAGATGAATCATTAGGTTATGTATTTGAAATCTTTCTATTTTTTTAAAGCAGGAACTCATTGCTACAAACTTCCCTCTAAGAACTGCTTCTAGTTTATCCCATAAGATTTGGTATATTGTATTTTTGTTTTCATTTATTTTGACTTTTTTTAAAATTTTCCTTCTGACTTGCTTGATCATTCACTCTTTGCTCAAAAGTGTGTTGTTCAGTCTCCTTGCACTTGTATAATTTCTAAAATTTTCTTTGTTGGCAACTTTTATTTTTGTTTCATTGTGAGAAGAAAAGATATAGGGTCAGATTTCAATTTTAAAATTTGCTAATACTAGTTTTATGGGCTAAAACTTGTCTGTTTTAGAGAAATGTCCATGTACTGATAAGCAGAATATGTGCTTTATAACAGTTGAATGGAATGATCTGTAAACATCTATTAAGACCATTTGATAGTCCAGTTTAACTCTGAAGTTTACAATGAAACTCAACTTCATTGACATTTTTGTCTGGATGATCTGTCCATTGACTAAAATGGGGTGTTAAAAATCCCCCATTATTATTGTATTGGAAACTATCTCTCCATTTAGTTCTCATGGTGTTTGTTTTATCCAAATGGATGTTCTGACATTAGGTGCATGTAGATGTACCATAATTATATCTTCATGTTGAATTGGTCCCTTGATCATTATATAGAGACCTTGTCTCTTTTTTTTAGTTTTATTGATTTTATTTTTTTTAAATACACAACAGCAGAATGCATTACAATTCTTATTACACATACAGAGTACTGTTTTTCATATCTTTGTATGTAGAGTATGTTCACGCCAATTCATGCCTTTATACATGTACTTTGTTTTTTTGCATTACAATTCTTATTACAAAAAAATACCACAATTTTTCATATCTCTGTTTATATATAAAGTATGTTGACACCCAATTTGAGTCTTCATACATGTACTCTGAATAATGATGTCCATCACATTCTACTTCTCTTGCTTATCCCCTGCCCCCTCCCTTTCCCTCCCACCCCTCTTCCTTATCTAGAATTCATCTAATCCTCCCATGTTCCCCCTGTCTATCCCACTATGAGTCAGCCTCCTTAAATCAGAGAAAACATTCAGCATTTGTTTTGGGGGGATTGGCTTTTTACAGTTTTTGTCTTACAGTCTATTTTGTTAGACAAAGGTATAACTACTCCTGCTTGTTTTAGGCTTACATTTGCTTGGAACATGATTTTATTTTCTTTCACTTTCAGGCTGTGTGTATCTTTATTTGTGAAGTGGTTTCCTTGTAAGCAACATATTATTACACCCTTTTTATTTATTTATTCAGTCATTCTGTACCTTTTAATTACATTCCAGGTTGTTATTAAACCTCTTTTTTTAATGTATGTACTCATTGTTATAAACTTACCTTTTCATATTGCTTTTTCTACATCCCACAAGATTTGGTATGTTGTGGTAAGGACTTGGTAAGAATTTATTCCTGCCATTTTGTTGATTTTCTTAGTTGTTTTGAATATTCTTCATTCTTTTCTTCCTCGTTGTTCACCATTGTGATATTGGTAATTACTGTATTGGTAATATTTGACTGTGTTCTAGTTCTCTATTACATATCTACTCTTCTAGTAGAATTTATACTTTTACCATGCTTCCATGATCATAATCAGGTTTCCTTCATTTCTGGATGTAGGACTCCCTTAAGCATTTTTGTTAGCCTTGTCTGATGGTCACTAATTTCCTCCATTTTTGCTTCTCTTAGAAGGTCTTTATTTCTCCTTCATTTTGAGAAATAGCCTTGCTATGTATATTAATCTCCGTTGGAAATATATTTTCTTTCAGTACTGGAATATGTCATTCCATTTCCTACTGGTCATAAGGTTTTTGTTGAAAAACCTGCTTGTAGTCTAATGGGTCTTCCTTTAAATATGACTTGGCACTTTTTTCTTGCAGATTTTAAAATTCTTTGTCTTGTAATTTTACAATTTGATTGTAAAATGCTATGATGAAGACCATTTCTGGTCTTATTTACTTGGCTTTCTATAAATATCCTGTTCTTGGATGTCCAAATCTTTTCCAAGATCAGGAAAGTTTTCAATGCCCTTAATTTTTTTTCCTTGTCTTTGGTTATTACAAAATGCAGGCATTTGTTTAATAATGTCTCAGAGATCTTTTCTGCTCCCTTCATTCCACATCCCCAAATGGGATATTTAAAATGAACTATCTTCAAGTTTAAATATTCTTTCCTCCACTTGATCTAGTCTGTCAGTGACAGCTTTCAACTGTATTTTTTATTTAAGTTTATTCATTTCCAAAATTTGTTTCTTTTTCCAAATCTCTGCTGAATTTCTCATTTGTATCCTGAATTGTCTTCCAAATTTTATTTAACTATTTATCTGCATTCTCTTGGATCTCAATGAGCTTTTTCATAATCATTCATTTAAATTGTTTATCATGCATTTCAATTTCTTTAGAATCTGTTGCTACAGAGTTATGTATTTTCAGAAGTGTCATATTGCCTTGTGAGAGGGGGTTGTATTTATTGCATCCCTACATTAAGATGTGCACATCTTGTGGATGATAGATCTCTACTGCTTTTATGGGGTAACCTTCTGAGTAAGCAGCTTTCTACTGAATGTGTGTTTGGGGGTGTGGGTGTTTTGTGCAACATTGATTTTTATTCTAGCTGAGCTCTGTACTATAGCCTCCCTATAATTTTTCTGTGATTAGTGATTTGGGGCATAGTGTATACTATATCAGAGCTGGAAAGACCCTTTGTCTCTGTGGGCCATAGAGAATGGGATGCTCTGGCAGTTGTGACTTAGAAAGCAGTGGGCATGAGGTGCTCCCTGTGTGGCTATTCCTACAAAGGGGATTGTGTCTCCTCTTAGGCATTAGGGTTTTACTCAAACATTTCTATTTCTAGCTCTGCTACTACCAAGGACCTCTAGCACTGGTGGCCCGAGCAGTGGTAAGGAACTAAAAATATTTGTCCTTTGACCCGTCAGTGGCATAGACCATGGAGAGAGGTGGTGGCAGGAACCACAGCACCCCTCTTGTGCTCACATCCAGTCCTGATAGCAACATATGGTCAGACAAGGTTCAACATGTAGTTGGGGTCACAGCAGGAACTCTGGTGTTCCTCTGCACTGTTTTGGTAGCAGCACCCACCCTGGAGCAGGACCTAAGCTGGAGCTAGGCAAAGTTTCATTATTACAAGCCAATTCTGGAGCAATTGAGTTTCTCTAGCACCCTGAACATGCCCTTGTGGGTGGGGCAGCAGTGGGGACTCCAGTGTACCCTCCCAGTTCTATCAGCCACAGGTGCCTGAGTGAGCTGCAGTGGGGACAGGTAGCAGAACCCACATAGGTGGAATGGCAGCAGTTTCCATGATGTTCCTCATGCTTGCCCAAAAGTATATCCCTGGCCAGAGGCAGGAAAAATTACACTCAACTTCCCCTAGCAGGGGTATTTCATTTCTCTTACTATGACATTAATCTAGTTGTCTGAATCTAACAGAATTCCAGGCTCTCTTGATGATTTCCAATATTTTCCAACAGTCCACTTAAAATGCAGCTCTACACCTGTTATTTTGGTTCTTCTCTGCAGAGGAGGAAGCAAGTGGAGGTGTCTCTATTCAGCTATCTCAACATATTTTGTTTTAGGCTCAGAACCAAAGAATCCACTCATCACCAGTAAGAATGTTAACCACTCCTCTGTTCATCTTCCCATAGGATAATATGGCCCCAGAAAGCAAGGGCTACAAAAGCATTTTTGTCTTTACACCCCCCATTGATCAGGGAGAATCATTGGGCACGATTCAGGAGCAACTTGTCAAAAGAAACGAACTTTATTTTTAGAACCACACACGCCAAACAAAACAGCTCCTCAGGAAAAACCCTCAGAGCCCAACTGCCACCACCGGCTTCCCACAAGCCTCTCTCACAACCCCAAGCCTCTCCACCTTCCACAGTCCTCCTGCTCTTGAGGCCGATTGGCTGGGTCATGTGGGCAGAGCCAAAAAAGTCCCCCAATGAGCAGCTCCGTGGTCTGAAAGGGCAAGGAAACAGCCCAATGAGCATCACCGCAGAGGAGCCAATCAGCTAGATGTTGCTGGGGCCGCTGTGAGCCAATCATCAGCCGGCAGCTGGAAGTTTGCTGGCAGCTGGAAGTTTGCTGGGGCCCCTTCGGCTGTGGCTCTCAACATCTCCCCCTCCCTGTTTAAACAACAAGCATGTGGCTTAGGGACCGTGCCTGCCTTAGGTTGTCCAATAGTACATATGGTCCTTACCCGTTATCGGATGAGCTGAACTCAAGGAGTCAGCCTCCTGTCTTAGGTTGGTACCATTGCAATTGGATCTTACCCGTCACTGACTACCGGTCCAGTATACAGCCACACCTGTGGAGAGGTCTTTGTACCAACAGGGGGTTGAGGTTCTTTGCCTCACCTCCATTGGTCCCCAAATTTTAGCTGAACGATCATGACAAGCAGAAGGGAGGAAGATACACCAAGCCAATTGACGGCTCCTTTTGGAAAAATTGTATCACTGATGACACCATCAGCAAAAATACCCCAACACTACCACAAGTGGCTGCACCAACAGATAGTTCACAATGCATACAGGTGAGTTCACAATGCATACAAGTGATACATAGTCCAGGCAAGTTCTGCAAGCAGTTCGGTGATGGCTATTGCAGAAGCTGTAGATTGGTTTTATCTTTGTCTTCACCAGCACTGGGATGAAGATAAGAATTCTGGCAATAATGGCTAAAGAAAAAATTATGTAACATTCCAGAAGGAACTAAAAGAAAACAATTTTCTTAACAAATTACATTATCTTGAAGAGAATTATTAAATATAATGAAAAGGAAAGGTGAAAGTAAACAAACAGATCTGTTAACCTCCTTTTTTATTCACATATTAAAACAATCCTCAACAGTTGTTTTCCCAATTTAAATTAAACCATTTAAATCACGGGCCCCTTCAGCTGTGGCTCTCAACACATTGTGACCTATAATGTTTTGGAAAATGTTCTGTGGACTGCTGAGTATATAATAAATTCAGATTTTTTTTTGGGGGGGGGGTAAAATGTTTTGTAAATATCTATTGGGTTCATTTGATTTGTAGTATTATTTAAGTCAGATATATCTTTATTGATTTTATGTTTGGATGGCCTGTCTATTGAAATCACCCAGTATTATTATATTGGTGTCTACCTGGGTTTTAATTTCAAGAAGTATTTTATTATGTAATTAGGTACACTGACATTTGGGGCATTTATCATTGTTATATCTTCTTAGACTGTTCTCTTTATCATTATGTAGTGGCCTTCTTTATCTCTTCTGATTAATTTTTGCTTGAAATCTGCTTTGTCAGTCCTACTTGCTTTTGGACTCTATTTGCATAGAATATTTTTCTACCCTTTTACTTTCAGTCTGTGAGTCCTTGCCTATGTGTTGAGTCTCTTGCAAGGTGCATGTAGTTGGATTTTATTTTTGATCCATTCTGCTAATCTATGTCTTTTAATTGGGGACTGAAGACCACTTACATACAGTGTTGTTATGGATGTATGTTTGTAGTTTCCTGACATTTTAATTTATTTGCTGTATTTAATTATGCCTTCATTTTCATTTAGTTTGTTGTTCTTCTGGTGATCTCATTTGTTTGGGAGTTTGGGTGTTTGTTTTTGGGTTCCCCTTTGTGCAGTTTATCTTTGAATATACTTTGTAGTGTTGGCTTAGTGGTCAAGAATTCTTTTAGTTTGTCCTTCTCATGGAAAGTTTTTATTTCAGTATTTATTATGAAAGATAGATTTGCTGGATATAGCAATCTTGGCTGGCAATTTTTTTTTTCTTTTAGAGCTTAGAATATCTCCTTCCATACCCTCTTTGATTTTAAGGTCTGAGTTAAGAAGTCAGAAGTAAGCCTTATTGGTTTGCCTCTACATACAACCTGACATTTTTCTTTTGCAGTTTTCAGTATTCTTTCCTTATTTTCTGCAAGACATCTTGATCATGATGTGTCTTGGAGAGATTCTGTTTCAATGTTGTCTATTTGGGTTCCTATATGCCTCCTAGATGTGGATGTCTATCTCACTTCTAACATGGGGAAATTTTTCCATTCCTATCTCACTGAAGGTGTTCCTAATGCCTGTAGCCTATATCTCCATATTCTGTTCTACTGTAATGACTCTCAGGTTTGTTCTTGATGCTGTCTCACATTTGTATATTCTGTTTATGGTCTTTTTTTCTTTATTGAATTCTGAGTATTCAAATTCATATACACTATCTTTAAAGCCTGAACTTCTGTCTTCAAGGCTTGAAGTTCTATTTTCTATAAATCAAATCTGTTGGTGATACTTTCAAGTAAAATTTTAATTTGATTCATTGAGTCTTCCATTTCCAGGAGTACTGAATGATTTATTTTCATTATCTCTATTTTTTTATTAGAATGGTCTTTCATCTCCTGTATTTGCTCTCATTTCATTCCTGAGATATTTTTTGAGTTCATAGAATATTTCAATAATCAGTTTTTTTACAGTCTTTCTCTAGAATTTCATTCTCTTGCATATCTGTAGGTTCCTTTGTTGGGGATTGTGAATTTTGGGGTGATATTTGTTTGCATTTTTCTCAAGTTTTTAGACATCTTGGACTTACACATCAATTGACATG
The DNA here is from genome assembly GCF_001458135.2 of Marmota marmota marmota. Lineage (NCBI taxonomy): Eukaryota > Metazoa > Chordata > Mammalia > Rodentia > Sciuridae > Marmota > Marmota marmota. The sequence continues at coordinate 26,802,428 of NW_025999932.1, forward strand.
GTTTCCCCTTCCTCTTCTATATTGTCCTTTTGTTTGTTGTTATCTTATTTTTTCTGGGACTTCTCTCTGTTTTTCATGTATGAGTAGATGTCCAGGTGTAAGAAGTGAGGTCCCCCTCTGGTTCTTCCTCCTTGGGTCCTGGTTGTTGGTTTAGGGTTTTTGTCTCCCCAGTTCTATGAATTGAAGTAATGTGAGGCTAGATCATATGTGGGGTGAAGTTTGCTGTTACATGGATGAGTCATAAGTGTTTCTCAGCAGCAGGAAATCTACCCTGTGTATTTGAAGAGTCCCAATCACATTCTAGCCCCCCTTAGAGGAAGTGGGGAGTTACTAAGAGTACAAATGTTAGCAACAGATGTACAGCCTTAAGATAAATGTCCAGTATCTACTTTGACATGTATAACACTAATTTTCACCTGCATAGGAATGAAAGGGTTGCTATTTAACATCAACAGCAACAATAAAAAAAAAAAAACTATGAACTAGATCAGATATTAAACATTAGATGTCTAATACATCATACACTGTACTGATAATCACAACAACATGAATGAGTAGGAATTAAATCAAATATATAATTATCTTAGATTGTGGGATTATAGTTTCTCGGGTGAAGAGAAAATAAGGTAGTAAAAGCAAGAGAAAGTTTGAAATATATAAAAGCGAACAGGACAGAAGCAGGAGAGTGTAGCAGATGATGGCTCTGAAGAAAGAGGAATTAAAAATAACCAAAATAATAAAAAAATGAAAGAGAAGAGGAGGGAAAGGGAAATTGTGTCTATTAGGGGGGAAAGAGAGTGAAGAAGTGGCAATCAGTGGGACAAAAACCAAGATATGAACAAACAAATGTCAGATCAAACAGCTCTAACCCACATATAATTATACCCCACCAAACCAAGGATAAATAATAACTGGGTAAAGAAGTATGCAATTAAAATTAATATAAAATTGTTTTTGTGTCTATGTGTGTGTGTGTAAATATATATATATATATNGAGTCCCTGGGCTTTTCTTTTCTATTCTTTTTAAATCTTCAGCATGATGGTTCCATTGTGATATATTCAACAACTCCTCCTTAAAAAGCCATGGGCTACATTTTTGTATTGTATCAACGTATGCCCTGACTGTTCTTGATTTTACTGAGATGCCTCCTTCCTCTAACAATTTACTTAACACTCTTTCAGTTTGTTTTTTACTAATTTCTGATCCCGTATTTCTACTATAATACAACCCAACAAGATGACACCAAACAAAACCAAGACAGAATGAAATAAAAAGGGAACAACAAAAAGTCATTATAGCCTTTCTATCCTCCTGACATGTGCATCCGTCCTTTCTGCCTATCTGTTCCTCAGACGTAAATAGTTTTTCCTCAGATGTGAGTGGTTCTTCTTCCATCTCACTCATCTCCAGGGACAGGCAACTTAAAACAAAAGTGAAGCAAAACAAAAGAGGAATCTTAAAATGGCTACCCATCCTCTTGCCCTGCCCTCAGGGGCGAGCAGTTTACCTTATCACTTACCCTCAGTCACTCCCCATGCGAGCCAACAAATGCCGCAGTCTGGCTGGGCACGATTCAGGAGCCACTTGTCAAAAGAAACGAACTTTATTTTTAGAACCACACACGCCAAACAAAACAGCTCCTCAGGAAAAACCCTCAGAGCCCAACTGCCACCACCGGCTTCCCACAAGCCTCTCTCACAACCCCAAGCCTCTCCACCTCCCACAATCCTCCTGCTCTTGAGGCCGATTGGCTGGGTTGTGTGGGAGGAGCCAAAAAAGTCCCTCAATGAGCAGCTCCATGGTCTGAAAGGGCAAGGAAACAGCCCAATGAGCATCACCGCAGAGGAGCCAATCAGCTAGATGTTGCTGAGGCCGCTGTGAGCCAATCATCAACCGGCAGCTGGAAGTTGCTGGCAGCTGGAAGTTTGCTGGGGCCCTTTCAGCTGTGGCTTTGTAAAGTTGAATGACAGAAAAGAAAACATTTTTTTTTTCAGGGGAGGAAGCCTATCCCTTACTAAAAACACCATTATTTTGAAAGCTTGGGTCATAATCTAGAAAAACAAATCTTTCCCAACACCATCTCTGTAAGCAAGGTTTCACCTCTTCTATCTTATCCATCTTCTCTTCACCCAATGTCCTGGCCTCCAAAAATAAAAAATACCATCTGTGTCCTCAAGACCTATTACCTATTGTAATCTTCTCAGCATCTTGAAGTACGAGAAAGATGTTGTGCACTTGTCAGTTCCTATCAGTCATTCCTGTATGAATCAGCAGTAGCTATGATGGGGTTCAGGACATGCTACTCAAAACATGGCACCCTGGCATTTGGGGAAACAGCAGGAGGAGGAAGGTCACTCACACTCTTTTCTGCTTCCTTCTCCCCTGAAGCAAGTCATTAAAATCTTTATTCCAGAGGTGCACTGACTGTAGCAGAGGAAAGGAAAATGCTTATCCTCAGAGACACAGAGATGCAAGTAGCATCTGAATAGAGTGGGCTTGCTAAGATTCCCCCAGTTTACTACCATCAAAATCAAAAAACCTTTTCCAGCTGTACTTCTCCCAACCATCCACTTCATCAAACCTAGCACAAAAATACACAGGTTCCTCTCGTTCTTTGGGTCTTTATTTCTAAATACTCCGAGGCCACATAACTCTGATATTAAATAAGTCTGTGTGCTTTTTTAATCTGCCTTTATTCTAGGTACCTCAGCCATGAACCTTGTGGTGGGTAAAGAAAATATAATACTTTTTCTCACCTACACAGGGAGCTGAAAGATTTGGTTAGTAAGACATGTGCTGTGTTTTGGCAAGTTCTCTGCCAGATAGGAGCACATAACACACAAAGGCAGTGTGCCCTCTGCCAGACGAATGGTGACAGCAGGAGGTGACCTCTCCAAACCTATGCTGGGATTAATGAACCACCATTTGGAGATGACATGACGGCTCCTTGTGATTTAATGCACATAAAGCCTTCTTATTTTTCTGCAGCCTGCTTATTCTACGGTAGAGGAACATTAACCCTTTGACAAAAAACCCTATGCCAGTCATAGAGATTTAGTGGCATGAAGTTTTTTTTACTTTCAATTTCTAATTCTGAGCATAATGACCTCTTTGTTTTGATTTCATTTATTTTATATTTATAAAATATACTTAATGTTTATATTTATTTAATTTATTTTGATTACCTGTCAATTTTTTTAAATGTGCTTTTCACATCATCCTTCAATTTTTTTTTCTATAAATGTATTGCGGAAGTCTTGGGAAATATTGACGAAAGTTCTGAGCATTGTTTATGTATACTAACTCTGTGCTGAAAGTTTTATAGAAAATATAAAGTATACAGACTTAAATTGTGTATTTTAAAAATCTTTCTGTCTGAGACACAATAACCAGCAAGATAAAGAAACTTCCTCAAAGATAGAGCTAAGGACTTGAGTTTGGTGAAATCAGTTTCTAGGGCCAGATGACTTTCAAATTCTTTGGAATGAGATTCAGAATTAAATGAGAAATGCACATTGAATATGTAAAGCAAAGATCATTGTTTTTTCTACTAAAGTTCAGGTGTTGACTATGGAACTGCATATGAGTAAAGATTAGGATACTGATCATCAAAATAAACTAGAGATAAATAAACTCAGTTATAGAAAATTTATTCTGACATAACTATAATGAGATCTGAGTTTCTGCTTTGTAGCTTGTAGCCATACATGTACTAATATATTAAAAGATTTATAGATACTTCTAGAAGAGAGTAATTTTTCTCCAGAAACTAAGAAATAATATCTTATGTTTAAGTTTTCTTAATTCAAGAATCTTTGAATGAACAAAAAGACAGCTTTAACCAGCAAGAGAAACCTTAGGACATCAGTAGATAAATGAACCAAGAAACCAAACGGAGAATAAACCAAAAAGAGAAAATTAAAGATGATAGGAAGGAAAAAAAAATAAATGTTCTATCCTCAGCATCACATAAAAACAAATAAATAAAACAAAGGTATTGTGTCCAACTACAACTAAAAAATAAATATTTTAAAAAATTATTGGCAGAATGAACTCAAAATGATGCTATGTTTAGTAAAAAGAGATAGGCCACTGTTGAGCATTAAAAGATGGCTCTCAGGCATGGACAGATTGAGTGAAAGGGGGACAGAAAGAGTTCTAAAAAGGGCAGAATGACAAAGAATTCCTGTCTGGAGAAGTGGGGGTGTGGTTGGGAAGAGATGTGGTTGGGTCCCACACAGAAGTCTGGTACCCAAGAAGAAAGGCATCAATAGCAAATTTGTGGGAACAGGAAAGTCTTCCCTTTTCCAAAAATAGAGATGTCTGATATTTAATTCTCTCTCTTTTTTTTCCCACAGGGTTGGGCCTGTTTTTATCTTTGTTTTGTACTGAGGATTGAAACCAGGAGCACTGTAGCACTGAGCTATGTCCCCAACCCCTTTTTTATCTTCTATTTTGAGATAGGGTCTTGATATATTACTTAGGACTTTGATAAATTGCCAAGGTTGGCCTCAAACTTGGGATCCTCCTGCCTCAGCCTCGGAGTTGCTGGAATTAGAGGTGTGTGCCACCACACCCAGCTAATATTTAATTCTTAAATCATATGCCATGCTAAAAGATTTACTTACTTGTAAGTTCCACCCCCCTTTCCTCCTTGGGGTGAAATGTTTAAGAGAAATGAGGAAAAGAGGACAGAGGGTGAGAGAGCCACATGAGTTAAGAAACAGAAAGGACTGAGAATTCTGTGGATTAAAGTAATGAGACCAAGACAAGAGTGTAAGGACAGCCAGGGTTGGGCATGTGCCCAAGGCATGTCGGGATGTAGCAAGGCTACAATCTGTTCATACAGCAAGGTAGGGATTCTGTCACCACCCCTGACCCAGGTAATGAATGTGTCCTGGCATGGAGGTGGCAGTCCCTTAGTGGGTGCCCATCTGCCCTGGGTTGGGGCTGTAGATTCACAGAAGGGGAGAGAACTTGACGGTAAAAGTGGCTCATTATCGGAAAGTGCCTTCTGGTCACACTGTCTGATTTTCTCCTGATCCTTAAATAAGCCAAAATGGCAGCCAATACCAACCTAAAAATTTATTCCAGAGCTTTCCATCCCTTCTTTCACAGTCTCCATCCTGTGTTGCTTGCATTGGTTTTCCTTTCCTGAATGTGGGCTGTAGTTCTGGTCTTACCCCCATTCCAAACCTTTACTATATTTGCAGCAATTATTTTCCAGTTTATTTTTGTAGGCTGTGTGTGTTGTGTTGTGTTGTGTTGTGTGTGTGTATACACCCACATTTGTGAGACAGAGAGAGAGGAACAATGTAGACTTTTCTAAAGGGCATTCTTATAAATGCTTTCTTTGTGTCTTATTTCATCACTTTAACCTGAAAATTACCCCGAGTTTTCTATTGTCTTTTGCTGCTCTCTCTGCCTCTTCTTTCACTGGGAGCATGTGACAAGAGCCCCCGAGGCAGGAGGGATGAAGAGATAAGCCAAGACATCTGACAGCCCTGGCTTCACGGTTGAGGAGCTGTTCCATCATGAACAAGTTATTTAACCACTTTAATTCTGTCACTTCTGCTGTAAGAAGTGGATAATGATGGTGCTGGTTTCATAGTGTCATTGTGAAGATGAGCTACAATAACATGCAGAAAGCAATTAGTAATATGTCAAATGTGTCAGAAGTGCTCAGTGTCACCGTCATCATCATCCATATTAGCTGCATTTTAAAGCTGGTAGTTCACTTTGTAATTCATCTTTTTAAAGTAATTTTTCCTATTTATTTTCCTGTAATTTATATTGAGTTTGTAATTACATATGCATATGTGGGTTTTTTAAAATACTTTTATTTATTTTTCTGTGGTGCTGAGGATTGAACCCAGCACCTCACACGTACTAGGCAAGTACTCTATCACTGAACCACAACCCTGGCCCCTAGATGTGGATTTTTTTTACCGTAATTATGTTAGCCCTCTAAGATAATAGGGTGTTTATCTTTAGTACATTCAGTACTCCCACCTGAGAATACAGCCAATCTCTCCATGCATTCAGTTCTTACACCTATCAGGAAGGCTGTGTCATTTTCTTTATCTTGGCAACTGAACACAAGAGGGACATTTGTCAAATATGTGCCATTACCCATCCAGGATGCAAGATTCTGCATTCAGCCAGGACAGAGGAAAGAGGAACCCATGAGGACCCACTCGTAGGGACTTGGGCATGCAGACTCTCAGAACAGACTCATTTTCTTTCCATTGTAAGCTGTGATTTCTCCAACTGTCAGTGAATTCCTTGGAGGACCAGCTGGGTCTTCAGCCCTGGTAAGTCTGTGCTTGGTCAGCGCAGCTCAGGAATAGCCCGAGGAGGCCAGCAGAGAAAAGCAAAGATGTGAGCTAGTCAAAGGAGTAGAGAAGAGCAGCCCCTGGAGAGAGGATGAGGCTTGAGCCATCATCAAGGTGGACTTCTAGAAATGGGAACATTCCCTGGAGTCCTTTATTCTCCTGCCCTTGAAATCTGGTCCTCATAAGCAAGGGGTGGAGATGCCTCTGGAGGGAAAGTAGGGAGACCTAGCTGAGATTTGCAGCCCTGGGAGCATTTCTACCTCTGAGCTCTGCCTTGCTCTTGTCTCCCTCCCTCTCTGAATGACCTGGGGTGCAAGGTTTCTCACTGAGCTTATTCTGCAGATCCAGAGGGGCTGGATAGCACCCTGAACAAGAAAAAATGGAAAACTGGCTGTTTGCTTACTCTGAGCTTAAGTGGGAGAAGGAGGAGAGATAGAATTTATTGCTTCCAGTTTATAATGATTATCTGGGGAGAAATGTTACGATCCCCATTACAGACGCTGAATTGACTTTGTAATAAAGGGAGACAAAGCCATCCTGTCATGATGTGGCAGTGACTAACTCAGTCCTGCCTCCATGGTGAGAGGACCCTGGCATGGCCAGGGCAACTACTCAGACCAACAGTACATGTTGGTATTTGTGAAGTGTCTTCCCCTCCTCTGACTTCCTGACTACACCTTTTGAGATCTAGAGGTCTCTGATTTTATGCCATTCTCCAAAGCCTCCCAAAGACACTTGTAAGACTAAACCGTGTCTACACCAAGCCACTGTCTCTGACCTATGACCCCATGGAAGTTGGATTTTGCATTTTTTTTAGAGTGGAAAGTAAAAGCTTTATTAAAGGACAGTAGAAAAGACTTCTCTCTGGAGGAAGAAGGGGACCCAAGAGGTGGAATCCATGGAAGGTCAAGATCTTCCCTCTTTTATAGCTAAGGTCTTCTTTCAGCTTTCCCACATTCCTGTCCTTGGTTCTGTTATCTTGCAGTGATGGAATGTAGGTAGGAAGGCCCAAAGGATGGGAGACAGGTGGGCTGAAGGAGTAATCTGGGCAGGGAAGGCTTTTGGATTAGCATCTCCTTGTTTGCTGGGAGCTGCTTCACTAACATTTCCTTGGGATGAGCTCTGGGCCTTGGGGACATTTTCAATTCCCCTTTTCCTGGACTCCATTGTCAATATGGCCTTCATTCTCGATATTAGACCCAATTTACCTAACTACACTGACTACCTATCTTTAAATCTGGCTTCATTCTCCCCTCTAATTTGGGAACTCCTTACTGCTGTAAGGAAAGCGGGCGATGATCATTCTGGCTTCTTCGAGCTGAAAGGGGGCAATGTTGAGCAAGCAGTTTGGAGTCCCCCTTTTTAAAAATCGGGTCTATCGAGTGGTCCATGATAGAAGTCCTATTGAGAAGTAACAGGCTGGAGGGCCATTTGAGTGATGGGTGGTCTATAAGAGAAACAAGAAGTTATTAGTACTGGAACTAGATTGATGCAGCAATAAATACCACAGCACAGGAATATGCCAATAAGTATGATGACCAAGACAGAGACTAACAATGTTTTCCACCAGGAAGTACCAGAGAACCAGGAGCTAAGATATTGTTCCCATGACAAGGTTGGCGAGGACATGGCTTCTATCTGAGCATGTAAATCTTTAAGGATACTTGTCACATTGCCAGAATTGTCAGGGATGTAAACACAACATTCAGTTTTAATAATGGCACAAGTACCACCTTGAGCAGCAGTGAGGACATCTAAAGCCATCTGGTTTTGTAAGATGGCCTTCCTCATAAGTGTTATTTCAGTGTTAAGGAGAGAGATACTTTGCTCAACATCATGGAGGGAAGTTTGAGGATAATTGTTTAAAGTCTCTACATGCCACATTACATCTTCTAAACCAATTTGTGGGATAAACAGTGAAGTAGATGATCATACCAACAAAACACGGATCATCCCCATTTATGTTTGAGATTGGGGAGGTTTGCTGGCTGCTTTATATTTGGGATCCATCTCCCCTGCATCCAGGAGTACCCAATAGTACATCTCCCTATCCAGCCTGGGGGAAGCCAGGGCCATAGGTTAGTTCCACATATCCATTGAGTCCCACTGGGTGCTGGCCAAATAATTTTAGGTCTAGAAAGCCAATCTGTTCCAAACCAATCATTGGCTTGTAAAATTATAATTTGTTGGCATAGCGACTCCAGGGTCCATCCTAATTCTCAAGTAGCATTAGGCCACGTGTCATAGGTCTGGTTTCGTTGTTCCCAACAGATTAGGGTTTCTTGATTTAAATGCCCAATAGTGGGAGTGAGCCATAAATCTCTGTCCCAAATTTGATAGTAACCATCTTTGTTCCTGTGACATGTTGATGGTGTAGATGGTGGAAGGAGAGAATTAGATGGGCCTATATGGGATTTAACAGTGGTAGAAGTCTGAAGGTTGGTCTGGTTTAAAGTGAAAATCTTTCCATGACCAGGTTGTGATAAAGTTTCATTTATAGGCCATAAATTAACATCAGCACCAGAGGCATTAGAGGGTCTTTCTTTCTTTTATTCTAACATTAAGGATTGTAAATTTATCGAGTCATTTCCTTATAAGGGGGATACCCACCAAGGCAGTCCAGAAGTGCTGGAAAGGGGTAATAGTCCACATATCCAGCAATTATCTTTCTGTAACTCCACCGCGCGACCAGCACGCTGGTTTCATACAAGAGGTTCGTAGCATAGAAGTTAACTAGTAAGATCAAAATAAACACACAAGACTCAATTACCTTTTTCTTTGACCAGGTCGGAGATGGCCCTCCCTCTGGCTCTCGCCTCAAACCACCCGGTGGGGCAGCAAGGCTTATTCAGGACTAGTAGGAGAGAGAGAGAGAGAGAGAGAGAGAACACCAGGGAGTGGCCTTTTATTGGGGAACAAGAAATTCAGGGGAAAATTCTATCCAATGAAGGTTGAGGGGGGCAGCATTCCAAGGTCAGGGTCAGTGATTGGTCTCAGGGTCAATGGTCAGTCACACCCCCACACAGACAGGCTCTCGCACCTGGAGAGGGTGGGGATAGCTCCTACACAGTTTGGCCAGAACGCCTCACACCCAATCCTGGAGGTGCCCAATCACGTGCGAGAATGGCTTCCCACATGTAACCTAGTGGCATATTGTTGGGCCCACATTAGAAAAGAGTTAGTCTCAGTGGATCTGTTCTAGTTCCCATATCAGGGAAGTTGTTCCCTGGCATAGTGTCTCTTTGAGGAGGCTACAGAGAGGCTTAGCTAATTCCCCATATCTTGGGATCCAAAGCCTACAGTATCCAGTTATCCCTAGGAAGCCTCTAAGTTGTCTTATGGTTTGAGAGGATACTGTCCTATAGGGGTTATTCTTTCTGGTCCTAGCTTGTGGGTTTCTTAAGACAGCTGTAATCCTAAATATCAAACTTGGTTTTGGCACAATTGAGCTTTTTTCTTTGAGACTTTATAACCCTTATCAGCTAAGAAGTTTAAAAGTTCTTTAGTAGCTTCTGACATTCTTTTTGAGTAAAGGCACATAAAAGTATGTCATCTACATATTGTAGGACAGTCAGAGATGTTTTATCTCTGAACTCTGTTAAATTCTTAGCTAGGGTTTGACCAAACAAATGAGGGTTATCTCTGAACCCTTGGGGCAATACTGTCCAAGTTAGTTGAGATCCTGTCTGGTTCCTCAAAGGCAAATAGATATTGTGATTGGGAGTCTAAGGGTATACAGAAAAAGGCATCTTTAAATCTAACACAGTAAACCAAGCAGCGGCTGCTGGAATCTCAGATAACAGAGTGTATGGATTGCCGCAGTCCGGCTGCAGCAAAATAACCGGGGGGTGACAAGGAACTTGTGTAGATTGATACAGCAGGAGTGGGAGCTGTTTATTGTAGGACAACAGAGGTATTTATACATTCCACACAGCTTATCTTAATTAGTATAAACTAGATACATCAGTCAACCAATAAGGAATCTCCACACTTAATGGCTCGCTGGCGTTACTTCACAAACCACTCCCTCTGGCAAAATGCCAGGCGCCATCCTGACTTGTTTACAGACTCTAACATTCCCCTCGCAAAATGCCAGGTGCCATCCTGACTTGTTTACAGACTCTAACAATGGATTAGTAACCATAGGGTGGAGAGGAACAACTGCTTCGATAATAATTCTCAGGTCCTGAGCTAGTCGCCATTCCCCATTGGGTTTTTGAATTCCTAAAATGGGTGTGTTGCATGGGCTGTTGCAGGGCACTAAAAGTTTCTGTCTTTTGAGGTTCTGAATGATCTTCAATAAGCCCTTTTTTGCCTCTGGGCATAGGGGTTGTCTCTGATGTGGAAAGACTATTTTGATTGGAACTGCACTTTTTGCCCATCCAATTTTGCCTTCAGTAGCCCACACTTCAGGGTTATATTACATTCTAATAAAGGCAAACATAATGGCCCTCTAGGTCCTAAATTCATTGTAATGGACGTCTGAAGTTTTGAAAGTAAGTTTCTTCCCAATAGAGGGGGTAGGACATTCGGGGACTATCAGAAATGCATGAGAAAACATCATCCCATCCCACTCACAACTCAGTGGGGGAGTAACCTTTCTGGTAATAAATAGGCCATCCAGACACTCCTTGTATGGTTATAGTATTAGAGGAAAGAGGTCCGGGGTAAGAGGTAAGCACAGAATAACTGGCACCAGTATCTAAGAGGAAGTTGACCTCTCAGCTCCCTACGGAGAAACATACCCAGGGCTCACATGCAGTGATAGGGAGCCAGGGTTGAGCCCGGGCCTCATCAGGCCTGTGTGGACGAGTTTGGCTTCAAGGACCTATGCCCCTGAGGACAGTCACTCTTTCAGTAATTGCCTTGACATTTAGGGCAGGGCTTTTGAGGTGGTCACTTGGCAATTGGGCAATCCCGTTTGAAATGTCCTTCCTCTCTGCAATGGAGAGAAGTCCATTTTGTGGATTGAGGAGCATTTCATCTTCCTCCTTCCCCCTGGGAGCTTACTCCTCTAAGAGCAAATACTAGCACTTCAGTTCTTTTCTGTCTCTTGAGCTCTTTTTCCTTCTTTCCCTCTTGATCTCTGTTATAAAAAATGGAAGTAGCAAGTCAGAGGATGTTATATAAAGATTGATCAGGGCCATATGCCAATTTTTGTAACTTCCTCCTACTGTCTGGGGCTGACTGAGTGATAAATTTGCCCTTTAAAAGTAGTTGGCCCTCTGTGGATTCAGGATCCACGGTGGTGTGTTTTCTCATTGCCTCCCTGAGTTTCTCCATGAAAATAGCAGGGCTTTTCTGGGGTCCCTGAATAATTTCTGAAACCTTAGAATAGTTAATGGGCTTTCGCTTGATTCTCCTGAGGGCCTCAAGGACCAACATTTGGAAATGGCTAATTTTCCAAGCATCTTGCTCATCATTTGGGTCCCACTCAGGATCATTTCTGGGAACTGCCTGTGCTCCAGATGGATAATTGGCTTTGCTCCTAGTCTGTTCTGCTGGGGCAAGAGCAAGGGGTAGGTCATCCCCAAATTCCTCAGCTGCTCCTAGGGCTGCTTCCTTCTCATTGAAAGTCAAGGTCTGGTTGAGTAATAGCATAATATCTTTCCATGTGAGGTCAAACACTGGCATATGTTTTGAAATACCTCAATACATTGATCTGGGTCCTCCAAAAATCTCCCCAAGTCTGTTTTTATCTGCCTTAGGTCTTAAAGGGAGAAGGGTATATGTACTTTGATTGGCCCAAATTCTCCTCCTGGTATCTCTGGAGAGGTAATACATTTGATCTGTCTATTAGGGAAGAGTCAGAGAGGCCAGGATATGGAGGACAAGAGGGAATCTGTTGCACACCAACATCAGATGGAGATTTTGTGAGTCCTCCTGATTCTTTCTCCTTAGTAGGTGAGTCCCCAAGATTTTCTCTCTTCATGGCAGATATCATAGCTAAGTCTACTTTACATTGTTGGTATGATTTCGACTTTTCCTTTAAAAGTAGTTGGCTCTCTGTGGATTCTGGATCCTTAGGGAAAAGAAAACCTGGACATATGGCACTTCACACCATTTCCCTTCCTTTTTGCAAAATTTATCAAGCTGTAAAATTATATTAAAATTGATACTTCCCTCTGGTGGTCAGGTTTCTCCATCATGGAGTTTGTATTGAGGCCAGGCCTGGCGGCAGAAGAAAATGAGGCACTTTTTCTTGAGCGTCTGTGGGTCCAAATTTATCCCAATTTTCCAAAATGCAGGTTAGTGTTGCACCTGGCATATTGGAGAGAGAAGTTCCCATCTGAGTGAGAAGAAAACAGGACTCAGGCGCCCGTGCCGGAGAAAACTGTTCTCATTAGGGATGTCTCCCTAAGTTTGAGTTTCCTTAGGGACGTCTCCCTAAGTTTGAGCTTCCTAAATGGTCCAGAAAACCCATCTCTCACCTTGCTCTGCCAAAGGTATTTCTGGTCCCCTTTGACAAAGTGCTAGGGTCTCAGTTTGCCCTGTGCCAGAGACCCTGGGGGGATTCAGACTTAAGGGGCCTTACTGCTTTCCTCCCTGCCACTAAAAACCTACAGCAAAAGAGAATTGCTCACTCTTCTTGTTGCCTTTTGCTCCATAGACTAAAGGAATCTGAGGGTGAGGGATATCTACTGGTTGTAAGGTAGCGCTTTCTACTGGAGAGACTACCGGAAGAGTTGATTCTAAAAATGCCTCCCTCTAGCAGCTTAAAGAGAACACAGCACATTCTAAACATCGGAGCGGTAAAACAGACTAGTGAAAGTTACCTATGCACATGAGGGAACCTGGGAAGATTTTAGTAATTATCCCATGCCTTTATCTCAGTCCTGCAACCTGAATTGCTAGCATTTCTGACTGGTGAAGGAAGGGGAGCATCCAGGAGGGAATGGATGTGGGGTTGGGATGTTGCATAGCCCATAAGGAGGCAAACGTGATTGGGGCTTTCCGTCAGTGCCATTCATCTACCAATCACCCTAGATACCCTTAGGGCAGTCGGGAGGTGGTTCAAGAGAAAGGAACCTTAGGAATACATCTGAGTGTAGCCTAGACCGGAATTCCGCAGTTGTTCCAAACTCCTTCCTCCACCTCCACACATCCAAGACAGATCGGAATTAGGGACACTGTGTACTCACATCAGTTGCTCTCCGGGCCCAGACAGAAAAGTGGGAAGCGGCTTTGGCAGAACCCAACATGCCTGCTCTGTATGGCACAGGTGATTGAGAGCTGCCTAGGCCAGGAAACCTCTCACCCAAATCTTCAAAAGTGGCGGCTGCACTTATTGCGTTTAAGTAGCTGTCGGGTGTCCACATCACCCTCCAGAAAGAAAGAGAGAGAAAGATGCACCTCAGACAGACATGGGGTGCATGGATGAGGTGCATGGAGAGGCGCTTACCTCGGTGTAGAGGGAACCTCCAATCTGTTACCGCTGTTTACTGGTGACAAGTCCTTGCTTCCCCAATGCTGAAGTATAACACCAGAGAAGCACGCCCAGGCAAGGTCAGAGTGGAAAGTAAAAGCTTTATTAAAGGACAGTAGAAAAGACTTCTCCCTGGAGGAAGAAGGGGACCCAAGAGGTGGAATCCCTGTATTTTGCATTTTGAGCAAACAGCTCCCCTCTGAGGACAGTGGCTGCACACAACCCATTGTCAATTTTGAGACCAGAGATACCACCTGCTTCTACGCTCCTGCTCCTAAGCTAAACCACAGCCTCCAGAGAATTCCCAGCCAGGCTTCATCCAGTTCTACTCCCAAGCCTAGCCAGCCCCACTCCACCATGGAGCCTCTTCATGGCCAAGCAACTTACCGAAGAGCAGGGGTCCTCTCCACTCACCTCTCCAGGGACTCCGAGTAAAAGCTGACAAGTACCTTCCCACTTCATCCAACAACTCAGGAAGAGGGGCTCCCAGGCAGACTCCTACTAGCTCTTCACCCTAATCTTCCCAAGTCCATCAGAACCATAAAACAAGCAAACAAACAAACATCTCAGGTTCTATAGAAGATCTTAAGACAAGGAATTTCAAATATCACAGCAGATGCCATTCAGGACAAAAATAAGGAACCCCTCTAGCCAGCAAACTGATACCTATTCTCTACTCATGAACTGACTGCCCAAATACATCTTTGCAAACCAAATACCTTGGGGGAAGCTTCCAAGGCCCATTCCGAGAGGCTGCCCTGCCCCCCTCTCACTGTTATTCAGTGTCTCATATACTGCTGTTGTTCTTGGCCAATGGAAATTGAAAGCTGTGACCAAGTCTGTGGCCAGGCTGACAGCCAGCAGTTGGTGTCCTGGAGATGTAGGAGGGGCATGTGCATCCTTACCACTGTCCCATCCAAGGGCAGCCCCTTCCTAAGAACCCTGGAGCTTCCCTGGGTGAATGTGAAATCACGCTGGTGAGCAAGGGCAGAGCAGAGCAAGTGTCTGGGGTCCAGGTCTTCACAGCCCTGACAAAGAGGATGCTGCTGGGCAGTGGGAAGAGGGCAGCTGGCCATTTCAAAAAGTGATAAATGATTAAATGAATATTCATAGATAAAAATTTAAAAAGTAGTAATATCTGCCTTATACCACATTCAAAAATAAATGGATCACCTATTCATATATAATTTATTTTTATTGATTCTTTTTAGTTATACATGACAGTAGAATCCATTTTGATAAAATTATAAAAGCATGGAATATATCTTATTCTATGACATTTTCCAGTAAATGGATGGATCTGCAGACTATGGTGTTAAGTGAAATAAGCCAATCCCATAAAACCAGAAGTCAAATGTTTTTGCAGTTAACATGGAAGCTAAACTAAACCTCAACATGTAAAATATTTTTAAAAAAACACAAGAGGATATCTTCATATCTTGGAGTAGGCAAAGATTTTTAAGCAGTATAAAAAAATTGTTCACCGTAAAAGAAAAAATTTCAACTAGACTAAATTGAAATTAAGAATTCCTGATCATCTAAGGACGCCATCGTGTGGGCAGGTGGTGGTCACAGAATGCTAGAGGATGCTTGTAATGTTTGTGTCTGGAAAGGGCAATATTCTGAGAATACTAATAATTCCTGTGGATAATGAGGAGAGGTGTATTTGGTCCCTATTTCTGCTGTAACAAATTATTACAATGCTAATGGCATTATCTCACAGTTCTGAAGGTCAGAAGTCTTCAATAAGTTCACAGGGCTAGAAACAAGGTGAGAGCAGGCCTGTGTTCCTTCTGGAATCTCCAGAGAATCTGTTTCCTGGCCTTTTCCAGCTTCTAAAGTCCACCTGCAAACCACCTTGGTTTCTGGGCCCTTCCTCCATCTTCAAAGCTAGAGTATAGCATCTTTTCTCCTCTCTGACCTCTGCTTCTGTCCTTCCATCTTCTCTAACCTTGACCTTCCTGCTTCCCTCTTATCAGGATGCTTATGATTACACTGGATGATTCAGAGACTCATCCCATCTCGACATCCTTAATCACATCAGCAAAATCCTTGTTACCATATAAGATAACCTTCTTAGGTTCTGAAAATCAGGGCCTGGACATCTTTGGGAGCCATTAGTCAGACTACTACAGAATGATATAGACATTAGGGAACGGGTCAGCAGGAAACTTGGGTGAATAATAGTAGGGGAGGATTTACAGAGGCTGATAAATATATGAAAAAGTTATCGAGGAGGTGCAGATTGAAGAAGCCATCAGATGGTAAGGCTACCCAACTGAATTAAAATTCAGACAAAATCACGCAGCCAGATGGCAGGAGGTGTTGATAAGAAAGTACAGCAGCTCCGGAGTGTTGATTATGGGGATCTGTAGAGTCAATATGGAGAACTCTTTGTCAGTGACCTCTGGAGCTGGACATGAATGTGTCTAGTGGCCCAGAAATTCCACTTCTAGTTATGAATCCAAGTAAAAGGCACATACATACTCACCAAAAGACACCTCTACAGATATTCATGGCACAATTGTACCCAGACCAGGACTGCCCTAATATTTATCTGTGATAAGGAATGCATGGATCTTGCTATAGTCTTAGGGTAAAAAACAGTGATAATGAGTGAGGCTTAGCTGCATGCCTCATGATTGAATTTTCTTGGTGTGGTGTTGAGTCGGAGATTCTACCCACAAAGGCATTATGTGTGATTCCATTCGTGCAGAGTACAAGGGCAAACAAAAGTAGTGTATGGTTTTGGAAATCAGAATGGTAGTGGCCCTTGAGGCTGTGGCTGTGACAGGAGGAAGACACATAAAGGGCGGGGTCCTCTGGTAGTGTTGTGTTTCGTCATCTGTGTACAGGTCACACAAAGAGTTTATTTGTATGTTAAAATGAATACAACTATACAATTGAGACATTTTATGTTATACTCAATAATGTTTATAAAAATAAAATATATATAAATAACCCAACTCTAGGGAAACTGTTCTTTCCCACTTGGCTGATCCACACAGTTGCAAGCTCTCACTTCATGGTTAGAGAGAAATTTTTATCTGCCTGGGAGAGTTGAACAACTGCCTTCCATCTTCCTAACTTCCAATCAATCAAACATCCTATAGCACTCAGGGCTCTAAATTATTTTATTTGGCTTTCACTTAAATGAGAATCCAAAGATCTATATGGTAAATTAGACCTGAGATCATGAGATAATGAATAATACTACCTAGAAAAACCTATAACTGCTACTTTTTTTTAGAATTTGTTTTGTTTTGTTTTTAATATAAACAAATTCAACTCTGTCCCTGGGGAAACATAATGTGACTAATCATATACCTTGGGCAATAAAAATTCTAGTGCCTAGGTTTCATTATTAGACCAATTTCTAAATTTCCAAGTAATCCAAATGTTTTTCTGTATTTAGAGTTAAAGTGGAAATATTTTCTACATGCAAAATATGTAATTCCATTTTCAACAACAACAATAAAATCCTATGGACCAGCTCCTGCAAGGTAGTTGAAGCATTTCTTACTCAGAAAGGAAATTCATTGCAGACATAAAAAATACCTTTGGAGCAACAAAATCACCATGGTTAATTTTTCTGGACTTAATTCTACTTTCCAGGAAGCTTTCTTCAAATCTATACCAAAGTAACCTTAATAGACCCTGATGATTCTTCCTCATAGTAAGTTCTCAACATAGAGGAGCCATGTGGTTGATTAAGAATATGGTGTTTTATTTTGTCATCACTAAACTGGCAACTGCCAAAATTTTCAAAGTAGAGAACTCATTCCTAAAATATCTGCGTACCAGTTCTTCTCTCTTAATACGGTATAAGGTTTTCCATCCATTCATGAAATCATTCACTCAGTCCCTCCCAACTCACATACTGAGTGTCTATGATAAGCTTTAAGAGCTGACAATAGACAACGGATAAAACAGCTACAGACTCTGGCCTTGTGGAGTATAATTCTATAATAGAGGAGAGATATACAACAAGAAAAGGGATGTATAATATGATTACAAGTAGAGATGGGGTTTTCAGGAAGAGAAATGAAGCCGGCAGAGAGAAAGAAAAAGATGGAGTTTGATACTTTGCATGATTAGTCAAAAAGACTTCTCCAAGCATGGTCCTGGGTGAAGTAAGTTTGAACTCCACCAATATCTGGGGGGAAGAACATTCCAGGTAGAGGAATAGCCTGTGGGAAAGTCTGGAAAGGAGCAAGTTTGGCACCCCTCAATTTTCACCGTAGTGTCCAGCTAACTGGCCACCTGAGTCAATTCCAAGTTTTACCCTCTGAGTTCATACCTAGTTTCATGGCCTTTGACATCTTGGCATTTCAATGTCTTGAAAAATGAATTTTTCTTCTAACATGAATGTATCTTTTTCAGAAGTAAGTCATCTGAGGAGCACAGTAGCGAAAGATGGTAAAGACCTGAAGGTGTGGTAGACTATTGAGCATTCCTCTGATAGCAAGGTTTTAACTCTCCCCACTGGAGACTACATAAATCCATTCTATGCATATCCCCTAATAATAACAAGCACTTTCTGGATGGTTGCTTTGAGTTCCTAATGGTTATGGCCTAAGAAAGCCAGGAATTTGTAGTAAGAACCAGGGATAAACATGGAGCTGGTCTGAGGTTAAATGTTGACCCTGCCTACCTCAAGCAACTTGGCCTCTCTTCATGTCTAAGTTTCCTCATCTCCTAAATGGATACAATAATACCAGTCCTCTTATACAGTTGTTATGGAGATCACTTTAGTTACTATGAATTCTTAAAACCATGTCTGATCCATAAAAACTTTGTAAATGTTGTGTTTTGCCATTTCCCCCATTCCCCTGATTCATCTTCCACGTTAGTGACAGACAGGTTTCTTTAATAACACTTTCTGATTATAAATGCAGTAAATGCTCATTGCAAAAAAAAATTGAAAATAAAGAAACATAAAAAATAAAAATAATATCTAATCTCACCACTTATTGGAACTATAAATTTTTTATTGCCAGTTTTTCTTCTATGCATATATGTGTACATGCTCTCATTTATTATTTAAAATTGATATCATACTATGTAAACATGTTTACCTTGCATTTTCCACTTAACATGCATTATAAACATTTTATAAACATATCCTTTATTAACATGATTTGGGGGGGATACCAGGGATTGAACTCAGGGGCACTTAATCACTGAGCCACATTCCCAGCCCTTTTTTGTATTTTATTTAGAGACGGGGTCTCACTGAATTGCTTAACATCTTGCTGTTGCTGAGGCTGGCTTTGAACTCATGATCCTCCTGCCTCAGCCTCCCAAGCCACTGGGATCACAGGTGTGTGCCAGCATGCCCAGCGATTTTTAGTAGTCATAAAATATTTCTTTCTGTAATATATATACTTACTTCATGAGATTGTAGTGAATATTAATAATATATATAAAATGTTGTTAGAATGGCATCACTTCTATCTAGAAAAGGTAAAAAAAATAGTAATAACAATGAAGCCACACTAGAAGTGACTTAATATATTTCCAGTTAAAATTAGATATTTTCTGACTGAGCAAAAGACACACAACACCCCACATCAGTTGTTTATCTGAACACATGGTTTTTGGTTGTGTGACTGGACAGGAGGGATAAGTATAGTTTGAGTAGGGATTTGGAGGCAAGAGGCTATAGGGAAGGAAAGGATTGCCAAGTGTCCATTGTTGCAGCCCCAAGAACTGAATTTGACCATCCATACCCAGAAAAAAAGAGAGCCAGGGGCTTACATAGCAATTTCCATGAGAGATGACCCTGTGAGGTTCTTGGTATCATGAAGCCAGAAGCTCACTGTATAGTTTCCACTCAAGAGCACAATCACAGTCATTGAAAATAGATAATTATGTGTGGCTGTTGCTCTGGGGAGGTGTCTTCTCCTGCTCTCTAGATTGGAGCCCAGCTCTGTTCTGCTATTTGCTTGCTATTTGAAACCTCCAAAGGTAGTCTTCCTCCTACAGTTAAAGTTGGTCAACTTTACAACGGTGTAAAAGGGATGCACATACAGTAAAAACTGTACTTAGAGTTTTGAATCTGGGTCTTTTCCCAGGCTAGCTCTATGCAGTCTGACACTCTCTCGTGATGCTGGACAGTGGCAGCCCCCAGTCAGCTACATCACTATGAGGGGAGAAAACCAAGACCCCACATGTGCTGTGTTGCTAAGCTATGGTTCAGTAGGTTTGGGGGACTGAGTGCAATTTTCAACTCATAATGGTTTGATCCTTTTCAACCCCATGGAGAGTTGAGGCTCACCTGTAAAATGTCATTGTTCTCACAATTGTGTCTTTAACTGTTCCCATGGGAGAATCCAAGTCATTTCTTCACAATTGAAGTTAGAAGTTATGGTAGCCAGAGGAAAGAGAATAGGATGTGTTTTTTTTTTTTTCTGGAAACAACATGGAGTTCTCAGAAAAGAAGAATAAATCTTCATCTTCAGCCACATTTTTTTTTACTTGTAAATATTTTCCATTTTTTTATCTTTTACTTTTCATCTCTAGCTTCCACATATGAGAGAAAGCATATGATCTTTGACTTTCTGAGTTTGACTTATTTCACTTAACATAATGTTCTCAAATTCCATTTTAACGTAATGTTCCATCTATCTTCCTGCAAATGACATCCTTTTTCTTTATAGCTGAATAAAACTCTGATGTGTATATACTTCAATTCTTTATTCATCATTCATCATTCATTGATGGACATCTGGGCTGGTTCCATAGTTTGCCTATTGTGAATTGTGATGCTATAAACGTGGGCGAGAATGTATTGCTGTAGTATGACACCTTAAATTCTTTAAGATAAATACTGAGGAGTGATATAGCTAGGTCATAGGGTGGTTCCATTCCTAGTCTTTGAGTTCAGGGGGCAAACCTCAGTGTTCAAGCAGAGAAGACTGGATGGCAAGTGTGAATAAGTATTGCCAGTGGGGACCTCTGAAAGCCACAGAGATAACACCTAAGAAAGGGAATCAGTTTTGCATACCCACCACCAAGCCCAGAATTGTTTTGTAAAAATCTCTCAGAGAGCCAAAGCTTAAGTAAATTGGAGCAAATCAAGTAAAATGTTTCCTTTAATTCATGGCTTCCACTTTGACACTGGAGGGGTTGGTTAGTGCCTCAGGAATAAGGTGGCTTCGGGTAGAGGAGGAACGTTCTAGATGATGGGATATATAGGAGAATGATAAGTCCCCTGATGTCAAATACAAAACAACTTCTAGGTAAGGCAATGTATGCCTTCTGTCTTTGTTGCTGTTATGAAATGAATGATGTCCTCCTCAAAATTCATATGTTGAAGTCTTAATCCCCAGTATCTCAGAATATGAGTGAATTTGGAGTTCAGGGCTTTTAAACAGAGAGTTAAGATAAGATGAGGTCATCTGGATGGATGGGCTCTTTTCCAATATGATTGATGTCCTTGGAAGAGGAGATTGAGGTGTGCACAGGAGGAAAAGGATGTGAACACACAGAGAAGATGGCTGTCGACAAGTCAAGAAGGGAAAGGAACCGACTGCCATCTCTGCCTCCAGAATTGTGAGAAAACAGACTTCTGTTGTTTAAGCCCTGCAGTTGTGGTTCGCTGGTACAGCATCCAACAATCTAATATAGCAGCCCATGGTCGTTTAGATGTGGGTAAATGATTTAAACACTGAAAGAATCACTTTGTAGACAGACCAACCTTACCCTACAATGTTCGGTAACTTTATTGGCGAACAAGTTTTCTAAATCTTGGTTGCATTTTTTTTAAATCAACTTTAAAATCTTAAAGGAAGAAATAAATGGAGTGCCCAAAGTTTCGGCTTTTGATTTTAATGAACTGTCTTTATTGAAAATAATAAATTTTCTGACTTTTTCTCTATTAAATCCAAGGAGGAAATGAACAAATTTTTAGAAAGAGAGCTCAATTATGTACAAGATTTAATTTTGAAAATTTATGACTCAGCTTTAGAATGTCTTGACTTATAGGAAGAATCTTTTGATGAAGCCCTTTCATATTTAATTGGATACATTTATATGCTCTATCAGAAGTAGATGAAATTGAGAGGGCCTACAATTTTTCAGCTCCTATATCTGGTGAAAAATAATCATCAGAGGACAACTAATTTAGTGAGTTTTGTCTTGTAAAATATATATGAAAAAGATATTTTCAGTGTAGCCAAAAGATCTTGCTGTGAGAATATCTGAGCTGAAATTTATATATACATTATGATATTAAAAAATAAGTTTATATCAAATATATCATTTGTTTAGCAAAATTTTCCCTGAGCTAGCTACTTGGCATGTTTCCTTGGGCCATCCCTTCTCTACCCCTACTACCAGATGATTAGAAATAAGTCTGCCATTTTAAAGCTTCAAACTGAACTTGAGATCTTCTTCCAAATAATCTGCTTGATTTCCCAAAACCATGTGCAAAGTTTTGTCCCCATCTCAATCTCAGCAGTGTCTCCCACTGTTATGGGTTAAAATGAATACCTGCAAAACTCACCTGCAAAACTCCTAACCACCAGCAACTAGATTATGATTATATTTGGTGATAGGATGCTTAAGAAGGTAATTAAGTCAAAATGAAGTCTTTAGGGCAGGCTCTAACCCAATATGACTTGTGTCCTTTGAGAAAATGAACTTAGGATGTGAACATGCACATGTACAGAGACAAGACCACCTGAGGACACAGGGGCAGGGTGGCCACCTTCAACCCAAAGAGAGAGGCCTCGCCACCAACCCACCCTGCACACCCCTTGATCTCGTACTTCCAGCCTCCAGAATTGTGAGAAACTAAAATTCTGTCATTTAAGCCACCAGTTCTGTGTACCTTATAATGATAGCCTAGAAGATGAATATATTCTTTGGGGTTTCAAACAGCCCTATTATCAGCCACTGGTTTTAGACTCAAAGTCTGCAGTTCTACAGGTATAAGTCAACAGGATATTTTCTCCTACTGTGCCGTACACCATGTTGAACAGGTCAAGAGGAATCCCTCGAAAGCTGTGCATTGTGTCCTTTTTCTTTCCTCACAGTAGATCTCTGCCATCTGCTCATGCCCAGACTACCAATTCTGCAGAGAGCCTGTACTGTTTCTGAGATCCCTTGCATTGAGCCTCCAAGTGGTTCGGTGGTGTTTTTGTGTGGCTTATTTTTTAATTAGTACAAGAAACCAAACACCTTCTCTCTTTCCTGACATGTACATGACACCTCCCTTTGAAGAGTGAGTCTCCCTCATTTGCCTCTTTAATGTTTTTTTCTCCACGTTTGTTTCCTGGGATGGGGGAGGGGGAATCCTGACTTGTTATGATGAGCCATGAAATGATTTAAAGAAGGATCCTCTGCCTGTCCTCCTCTGGCTGAAACCTTCTGGCTGCTCTTTTGTCTGCTGTGTCTGCAGAGGTCAGACTGCCCACACTGGGAGGCCTTCTTCCCGCCTCCCAGGTCCAGCAGGCTCCCTACGCCCTCTCACTGCTCTGGGCATAGACCTGGGCTCTGGACTTTGCCTGCATCTCGTGGTGCTTCCTCTCTTCCCCAGACTGGAGCGGCTGCTTCTGCAAAGTGTTCAGGAAGCCCTGGGCTTTGGGCTCCTCCATCTCTGAAGCTCAGATGGGGACTCGAGGTTCCCTGTAACGGGGGAGGGGGGGGAGTCTCTTGGCTCCACTTCTCTAATTGATTGCATATCCCTGGTCTCCCCTGGTTTGCTAATGCATCTCTATTCTTTCCTTGAGCTTCTCAAACCTCCACACAATCAC
Source organism: Marmota marmota marmota (assembly GCF_001458135.2). NCBI lineage: Eukaryota > Metazoa > Chordata > Mammalia > Rodentia > Sciuridae > Marmota > Marmota marmota. The sequence goes on from NW_025999932.1 coordinate 26,825,953, forward strand.
TGAGGGTGTTAGCAAGACTTTTCAACCATGCCGCCTACCAAGGGTTGAGAACAGGAAGGCTCCCTGACCTCTACACCCTACCTCCTCCCCACCTAGTCTCCTGGCTGCCTTTTCTCTTCTCAGTCTGTGGGTCTTTATTGCAATTGCATCCCTCTTTCCACCCACATGATTCTGCACTTTTGGCTTCTCCCCTGGACTAACCTACCAAGTGGGGTTCAGCTCCTGAGTCTTCCTTTCCTACCGCCTCTTGAAACACTCTTTGCCCATTCACCCCTTTCCAAAGAACCCCTTTCATCTAAAAGTAAATTTACAATTGAGCACATGGAGAAAATGAAGACTTTTATAGGAAAAAAATAATTGAAATGAAGGATATGCATCTCTCACCCACACCTGCATTCTGCCTTCTCAGGACCCCGTGTTGGGTGCTCTTAGGGAAGATCAGAGTGATATCTCCCTGAGAATGAAAATGGGGACAATCATATCTGTGCTACCTGACACTGAAGGATGCTGGATGGATCAAATGAGAGTATATATTTCTACAAATAGAAAAAGTTCTACTTAGCTGGGCGTGGTGGCACACGCCTGTAATCCCAGCAGTTTGGGAGGCTGAGGCAGGAGGATTGAGAGTTCAGAGCCAGCCTCAGCCAAAGCAAGGCACTAAGCAACTCAGTGAGATCCTGTCTCTAAATAAAATACAAAATAGGGCTGGGGATGTGGCTCAGTGGTTGAGTGCTCCTGAGTTCAATCCCCGGTACCAAAAAAGAAAGCTCTATTTAAGCATATGTAGAGTGAATTGGCATTTTATTTCCAAAACAGACCTTATTACTGTGGTCTTCCTTATAAACATGATTCTGGAAGTCATTTTCCTCATTAAAAATGATTAAGTTGACTCTGATTCAGTGGGAACTGCCATCGGTTTGGGCAGCACTGCCTTGTTTTCCTAGGTCATTATTGCCCTAGGTGAATTCAGCCACAAATGAAGCTTTAGGTTTCATTTCTACTAAGCTGACAGACCAAAAGGAAGTTAAGAATCCTTTCCCCTAACAACTTAAAAATAATCATAAATGTGAATTTTAAGTGGGTAAATACATCAGGCAAGGAGTCAAGATACACGAGTCCTAGTCCATTAATTAGCAGAGCTGAAGTGACATTGAGAAAACGGTTTGAACTCTGACAACCTTCATTTCTCACCTATGGAAAACAGGTCAGATAACACCAACCTTGCCTATTTCAGGGTTGTAATGAAGATTAAATGAAGCCTGTGAAAACACTTTGTGACTCTAAAGTACCTGTGGAAGGGAAATATTATTAGTTATTAAATTTATTCTGATATGGCCACAGTCAATATTTTGGAAAGTCATAAAATAACACTAATATAATTTGGTTCAAAGGTATTATCTCATTTACTGTTCTTAAGAACAAAGTTCCCAAAGTTAAGACAAAGTATCCAACTTTTTTTCTCCAAACTTGAGAGCAGATATGATCTTTAATATTATAATTATCAAATAATTATAGAGGAATTACTAGAGTCCAGTCACTCTAACATACAGTGAACTCTGAGTCTTGGCCACTGTACAGCTTAGAATTCAGAAGAGGAAGGGGAAAAATGTGCCTATAGTAAAAAATAACATCAGCGCTATGTAGGCAGCAATAAATTATGTATTGTGGATTAAAATGGCCTCAGATATCGAAAGGAGAGAGTCTTATAAAGAGAAAACAGTGGGACTTTTGCCATATCTTGAAGGACACAAACCATGTACAGACACACATAATATCCTGGGCAAACCTCCAGACAGGAAGAATATTATATAAACAAAGGTTATAGGTGAGAAATAATGGATATATTTGAGAAACATTAAGGTAGACTGATTGACTATAATCAAGGAATTATGAGGTTTCCAATGGAGAATAGAGTTAAGGAAGACTTTGAAACCCAAAATAAGGACACCATATTTAATTATGGAGACAGTGGGTCATCTGGGAATAACCCAGAATGGATTAGAGAGACATGATGTACTCTAGTTAGGAGCCTTTTCTAATAATGTAGCTTTGAGAGTGGTATTGAGAAAGGAAACAAGTCAGTGATCATAAAATATCAACTTAGAAAGTCTACCATCAGCTGAAGCCATGCTGGGACTCAGAATAAATCAGGTTTGGCAATTCAGATTTGGAAGCAGGTGATGGGTGACACCATGAAAATAAGCAAGACCAGGCAAAAGCATAGAAGCAAGAAAACTGAGAATGATAACTTTGGACTAAAACCTTAGGCCCTCCCTCATTGAGGGAGGAAGCAGAGAGGAGATAATAAGTGAGCAAAACAGGGTTGTTGAGAAAGGTAGGCAGAGGAATAGACGGGAGGGAGTACAGCCAACCCAGGGAAGGGCCCAAAATGGTAGAACATCTCACCTCCATCTTACTGTGACTGTTGTGGCTCTTCAATCAAGAGCTATTTACTAATTACCTACTGTTGGGTGCTCAACAGTGGACAAGGAAGTGTGGGTGCTACAGTTTGGATAAGTATCTCCCAAGGACCCATTTGATAAAGGTTTGGTCTGTGTCTGTGACTCCATTGGAAGACGGTGGAATCTTTGGGATATAGAACCTAGGAGAAGGAAGTGAGGTCATTGGGGTCATGCCTTGTGAAGTAAATTGTGGGACTCTGTTATTTTCCTCTCTTTTCACTTCCTGGCTGTTATGAGTAAATAGTTTGACCTATCATGTTCTCCCCTCCATGATGTGGCACCTCACAAGTTCAAAATCAACAGGGACAACCAATCATAGTCTGAAACCTCCAAAACTGTGAGCCAAAATAAACCTTTCCTCTTCTTAATTCAATTATCTCGAGTATTATGTTATAACAGTGGAAAGCCAACCAAAATACTAGGTCTATAAGATGCTGAGAGATTAATTGTCCTTAAGGAATTTACTGTCTAGATGCTTGAGATAGTCATGTTTGCATTGCTACAGTGAAATAAATACCTGAAGCAGCTAACTTTATACAGAATAAAAAGTTTTTTCAGCTCACAGTTTGGAGGTACAAGGTCCAAGATCAGATGACCCCATTGCAGTGCATGGGGGCACATCAGGGCAGGAGTGTGTGTATATGTATGAGAGACTGTAAATCACTAAAGAGGAAATCAGAGAGACTGCAGTCCCACAATCTCTTCTGAGGGTGTGCCCCTGAAGACCTAAAGACCTCTCCTTAAGCCACATCTCCTAAAGTTTTTACCACCTCCCAATACTGACCCTCTGGTCACTTCACCTTGCCTTTGGGGAATGTTCAACATCCAAACCACAGCAACACTGCAGCAAACTGACTCCACGGGTAACAAAGACACAAAATAATAGTTATACAGAAGAACTCTGAGTGCAAGTGTTCTTGGTGAGAACTGTGAGTGCTGTCAACATCCGTGAGGGACACAGGTCAGTTGACACATCCTGAGCCAACTTTCCTCACCCCCGTTCCCCCTTCTCTGCTAATAAGACAAATCCTATTAGCATAAAGCAGCATTCATAGTTCATTTGTAAGGGGGCTTTGCCAGGTCTTCCTACTGTCTTCCCACAGTCTTCATGCAATTGATCATCTGTTTTCCATTCATGGTCTTTAATATCATCTTCCATCAGAAAGAACCAGAAATCAATGATCCCTGGGCTGGGACAGGGCAGGAATGTCTGGCTTTGCCATAATGTCAATAACAAGGACACAAAAGCCAACTTGAAGGGGTACCCACTGACCAAAGATGGCATCTGATCATGAACTATATAAGAAGGGCAAGGCAGCTTCCTCTTTACTGTAGAATGCCTATTCCAGACGAATATATCTAGAGTAATGCAAAGTTAGAAAAGCAGCATTTTGCAACCCATCATAGAAAGAGATGTATCAGGGGCTAATCATCAGTAGATACTAAATACAGGAAGGCATATTTTTATGGGGAGCAGGATATTTCAATGGTTCTAAGAGAGTTTCCCACAGATTGCACAGTGGTTGCTAGGGGGAAATTTGTACTTACACAGTGACAAAACATAAAAATGCCTTGATTAGGTAAACAGTTAGCATCATGAATGAGGGCCAGTGGGTGCTCTGTGCCTCTAGGTGAGATGGCCTGAGAGAAGACACAACCTGTGTTCTGGCCTGTAACACATAACCCATGTCTACTCACAAGGGAACATCAGACAAACCCAAAATAAGGACCATTGAACTTTAAGAGGGGAGGACAGGGAATGTATTCTTCAAGAATGTTAGTGTCGTAAAAGACAACCAAAGCCTATAAAATATTCCAGATTAAGGGAGAATAATGAAACATGACAACTGGATATAATCCTTAACCCTAAGTTAGATCATGGGAGATAAAATGCTAAAAAGAAAAATATTGATCAATTAACATGCTTGGAATATGGATAGTCAAGTGATCCGTCAGTGTTAAATTTGACTGAAGTTGAAGTATGTTGCATAAGAGAACAATCCTACCCCTAGAAAATGTACATGAAAATATTTAAAAGGACAACATGTAGGTGATTAACTTTTTAATGATATTGAATAAAAATGCTTCTGAGATAAATAGATGGATAAATGGATGGAATCAGTAATGATGCAAATCAGGTAAAACATCAAACAAAAATTGAATCTGGTTAGAAAGTGTATTATGGGTATTTGTGCTAATGTCATGCTTGCAGATTTTATATGAGCTTGAAGTTGTGTCCATACAAGTTTAAGTTTTTTAACCTGCAGGGATTCCTTGGAACATCAGAAATAGAGAAGAAGGACTAATTGAGGGAGGGTGGCTCTGTACACTGTCGTGTTAGCTCTGAAGCAGTTGCCCAAGTTAGAAACGTGTAAACCATCCATGCACTGTATGAGCTGATGTCAACGTCCAGTCCTTCCTCACTCTGGCACTGACTTGGGGAAATGACCTTATACTGTTCCAGCTCAGATTCCCTTCTTCTTCTTTTATACAGAGGACAATTCCAAACTGCACTAACCTGGGCTGGGACGGTCCCTTCTGTTTCCATGTCTGTAATGCCCCACGATCTTACCTGGAGCACATCCACATTATTCATCTGCTCTATTTCTCCAGCTCTAGTTTCTCTATTCCAGATTTTCTCCTGTCTGTGCCCCCGTGAGTGTTGAAATGGAATCCGCTCCTCCGGTGTGTGTTCTCCAGTGTGTGCTCTGCCCAGAGCAGGCTCTGGTTCTTAAGGCCTTTCCAGCTCTGTTTTCTCTCCTTCAATAATTAGCTTTGGGTTGGATGTGATCATATGCCTGTAATCCCAGCAACTGGAGGCTGAGGCAGGAGGATCCCAAGATTGAGGCCAGTCTCAGCAAATGAATAAGGCACTGAGCAACTTAGTGAGACCCTGTCTAAAAACAAAAGTAAAAAAAGGACTGGGGATGTAGCTGAGTGCTAAAGTGCCCCTGGGTTCAACCCCAGTACCCCAAAATAATAGTTGTTAGGGGACCTATCCATTCCCAACTGCAACCCCAATCTTGGTATCATTCTTATCCAGTTTGTAATGATTTCCCATGGGAATCCCAGTCTGTTTCATAGTGCAAAGATACCATGTCAAGTTCACACCTGACCTCCAGAGAAGACACCTCAAGGGAAGGCCATCGTAAGATAATGTGTGAGAGCTCTTTTTCTAATCACAATTAAGTATCTCTTAGTCAGGACAAACCTGTTCTTGATTTTCGTAATACAGTTATGAAATCGGGTTGTCATTTTCTTAGGATGCTCCTTTCTCTTTCAAGGTTAAAAATAAAACTAAATCTCTTTGCATTTACAATAAACCTTTCAAAAGCAAGTAATACTGAAGGAAGACACAAAGCAAGAGTTTTATTTACTTCAATGTTACTATGCTAAATCCTTTTTGGTAATTTTATATTAAGTAATTAGGAAATAAGTGATTAGGAACTTATTATCAAGGACTTATTAAAGAGAGAAATCAATCAAGATTTTAAAATTAGTTTCTATGTTTTTCTTTTTCTGAGAACAATAAAACATCATATCTATCAATTTACTCATGGACCACATGAGTCTATCTAGCAAAGAACTTTGAATTCTTGATGAGCTAAAGTTATTTGAGTCTAAATCTATTTGAGTTCTGCAGCGTGTCCACTTCAATGACAGAAACAGCCAAAGAGCAAAGAAAATGGAGAAGAGAAAGGCAAGAGGAAGCGAAGAGAAGGGCAAAGATTGATGAAAAAAGAAAGAAGTCACCCACTCACTCAACCAGCAGATACTTACTTAGAGTCTCCTGTGTGCCCAGCACAAAGGAGAAGAAGGAAGGGGTGCGGGGAGGGAGGAGGAACAACATGAATAAGTGACAAGGAATCCCACCATTATGGAGAAGCCAGGAGTTCCTAAACTAGAGGAACCACTGTGGCATGTGACATGACAGCACCCAAAAGATGCAGCTGCTGCCCTTCAACATTTTTTTTAGTTTATTTATTTGTTCTGATTTGTTACGCATGACAGCAGAATGCATTTCAGTTCATAGTACCCAAATGGAGCACAGTTTTTAATTTCCCTGGTTGTACACAAAGTAGAGCCACACCATTCATGTCTTCATACATGTACGTAGGGTAATGACGTCCATCTCATTCCACCATCTTTCCTACTCCTATGCCCCCTCCTTTCCCCTCCCACCCCTTTGCCCTATTCAAAGTTCCACCATTCCTCCCATGCTCCCCACCCCCACCCCCATTATGGATCAGCATCCAATTATCAGAGAAAACATTCGGCCTTTGGTTTTTTGGGATCAGCTTACTTCATTTAACTTAATATTCTCCAACTTCATCCATTTACCTGCAAATGCATTAATTTTATCCTCTTTTAATGCTGAGTAATATTCCATTGTATATATATATACCACAGTTTCTTTATCCATTGGTTTATTGAAGGACATATATGTTGGTTCCACAATTTAGCTATTGTGAATTGTGCTGCTATAAACATTGATTGACTGAGTCACTGTAGTATGGTGTGTTTAAGTCCTTCAGGTATAAACCAAGGAGTGAGATAGCTGGGTCAAATTGTGGTTCCAGTCCAAGTTTTCTAAGGAATCTCCATACTGTTTTCCTTAGTGGTTGCACCAATTTGCAGTCCCACCAGCAGTGTATGAGTGTGCCTTTTTCCCCACATCCTCGCCAACACTTATTGATGCTTCTAGTCTCAATAACTGCCATTCTGACTGGAGTGAGATGAAATCTTAGGATAGTTTTGATTTGCATTTCTCTAATTGCTAGAGATGTTAAGCATTTTTTCATATACTTGTTGATCGATTGTATATCTTCTTCTGAGAAGTATCTATTCAGTTCTTTAGACCATTTATTGATTGAGTTATTTGTTTTTTTAGTGTAAAGTTTTTTTGAGTTCTTTATATATCCTAGAGATTAGTGCTCTATCTGATGTGTGGGTGTGGTAAAAATTTGCTCCCATTCTAGTAGGTTCTCTATTCACCTCACTGACTCTTCTGCTGAGAAGAAGCTTTTCAGTTTGAAACTATCCCATTTATTGATTCTTGATTTTATTTATTGCTCTTTAGGAGTCCTGTTAAGGAAGCATTTTCTTGAGCTAATATCTATAGTTCAATGGCTGGGATTGTGGCTCCCTAATAGAGCATTTACCCAGCATGTGTGAGGCCCTGGGTTCCATTCCCAGAACAGAAAAAAAAAAATTAAAATTAAAATCTGTTCTTCATAATTCTCCACAGCACATCATTAAAGCTTCACAGACTCCTTCTAAAATAGAATGATTCCAGCAATGAAATCACCCCAGGGACTGCAAAAGCTCTGCCAGGCCCCATTCACTTGGGGGATATTTGCCAAATATCAGATGAACTATATAGCTCAGGGTCGAGTTTGGCCCAAAGGCTAGAGATTTGCCAAATCCAAAATAATCCAATATGCTTTTCTAGCAAATATTCTGCAGTTTGTGGTCATGTCCTGAGTTTACAAGTTTCACGTACTGAAGAAAAAAAAAATGAACCTAATAGAAGTGTTACTTTTTTATGGAATGCCAACTTATTTATTTTCCTAAAAGATAAACTAAATGAAAAGTGCGCAGTGACAAATGAAATACACAACTGATTATAAATTTCACCAAAGATTCAATTCATTAAAATTAGTAAAGAGTTTTTAAATCACATAACTAGTTCAATATATGGTAATTGGAGACATACGTGTCGAGGTGTCTCATTATATCAGTGCTTATTTTAGTAAATGAGTTTCCTGACTTTTTAAAATCACCAAGACTTTCTGGATTGTTGGCACTATTTTGCCATCTCATTCCCTTAAAATCAGTGTCTCCTTTTCCTCTCCCTACCCTACCCTCCCTCTCTTTCTCTCTTTCTGATAGCAATGGCTTACAGAAAGCGTTGGTAACCAAACCTGAGAAAGCAAAGCAAGAAAGAGGCAATAGACCCTTCTTTCAAATATTAGTTTTATAAACTGTAGTTCCATTTTTTATTTAGCCATTGTGTTCACTATACTTCTTGTTATTTTTTTCATTTAGACCCTTGAGCTAAAATGAGAAAAAAATGTAAGCGTAAATTTCTTCACATTTTCTTAAATCCTATTTTCGTTTTATGGAATTGTTTAGCTGAAAGTGCAAAATCTTTCTTTATATAATTTTTAAAGGCTTTTCCATATTTTGAAACACGATTTCCCAGATGTCTGAGGGCCAAATGGTTTCCAGAGAAAGACCATCTTGGCTTTATGATGACTTTATAAGACTCAATGGAAAGAAATTTATTTTATAGATAATATCATCTGCAACTATTGTATGCATCTATTTCAATATTCTGTTCTATGTTAAGAATTTGAACTTTAGGTTATGACTTTTAGACAGGGAAATTCCCAGTGAAATTCCATAATGTGAGATCTCTGTGGAAAAACAAAATCCAGGCACTGAGCCCCGAGTTGCTTCCTCTCTCTTAAATACTCAGGAAAACAAGAACAAGGTGAAAAGTTGTAAAGACACTACAAGCTGGAAATATGTGTCAACCACCGCAGGAAGATTTTCAACTCTGCAAAGTGCAGATGGGGCCCATGGGGAGGCAGGAATAGAGTAGAAAGACAGCACGTTTCATGGGTCTCGCTGAGTCCCTACTTCAGCTAGGGGACTTTCTGGAGTAAGAGGTGGGTTGCCCCACTCTTAGGGGCAAACAGATTCATTTCCCAAGGTCAGCAAACCCTTCCCCCTTAGGAACAGTTTTTAGTTTTTTTCAGGACTATAATTTCCAGTCATTCAATAGAACCAGAGTGGAAGTAGCAGGAATTGTTCAGTGAACGTCACTGAACCTATTGTGCATCTGTAGATGACAAGGAACATGTGAAGAATTCAGGATGAATGATAAAGGTGGCACAGTCTTTGTTATTTAATATAGTAATAAACACATAAAAATCGTAATATAAAAGGCATCCTGTTTTAAAGACCTGAACACTAATGGAGGCAGTCTCACAGATTGCCCTTGACCATTCCCACATCCCTCCTCCATCCCTTCCGGTGACTCAGCCCTGCCTTGTATCTAGGATAGCTGCCACTCAGAGTGGAGGACTATGTCTCCCTTTTATTCTGGGGGTATGAATCCTTCTTGCTGGAGGGAAGCTACCAGGCCAGCCCTAGACAACCATCTTCTCAGATGTTCTTTTCATCTTTTTATGTGAAAATTGTTTCTTTTCTGCTGTTATTTGGGCACTCAACAGGTGAACCTAAATCAAAATGAGACGGGGAACGAATCCGATAAAGGAGGAAAGAAAGAAAAATGCCTGGCTTGAGAGCGAGAGCCAGTAGGCTGAATCCTGAGGACGCACGCGAGAGGCAGGCATCTGCTGCTGCTGCTGCTCCCCACACCATATTTCTAGCAAAGAAGATCTGCAGTCACTCTTCATTCAGGCAGAGTCACGAGAGATAAATGAAACCATGACCCAATAAATTTGGCCGGAAGAGCTGCACATTGACCAGTGTTCCAGTGGGAAATGAGTCAAAAGCCTCAGTGAGGGTTCCCGAGAGAAAGCACTAGCAATGGCGCTGCAGGTTAACAAGATCAATGAGAGCGGGGAGGGGGAAATGTCACTCTCATTTTTCTTATAAAAAGTCCTCTCTTATTCTCAGGTTCCTACTTCAGGTGACAGACAGCCACATGTTTTCCTATTGCAATGGGAAAATTGTAGGCTGTCCTGCATGATCCCAACTGCATTATGTTCATGCCCTTGTAAAGTTCTCTAAGTGGAGGGGAGACCTGTGACTTGCATATAGCGAATAGAACAGGGCATTTCTATTATGTTGCATTATAGAAAGCTGTCATTATTTTACCTTTCACTGGACGATATTATTTTTTTCTTCTTTCTAGATACACATAATCATAGAGTATATTTTAATATATTATACATACATGGAGTATAACTTACTCTAATTAGGATCCCATTCTTGTGGTTGAACATGAGGTAGAGTTACACTGGTTGTGTGTTCATATATGAACATGGGAAAGTAATGTCCAGTTCATCCCACTGTCTTTCCTATTCCCATTCCCCCTCCCTTCCCTTCATTCCCTTTTGTTTAATCTAATGAACTTCTATTCTTCCCTTTCCTCACCTTGTTGTATGTTGGCATCTGCATATCAGAGAAAACATTCAGCCTTTGGTTTCTTGAGATTGGCTTATTTCCATTTACTGGCAAATGCCATCATTTCATTTTTTTATGACTAAATAATATGCCAATGTATTGTGTATATATACCACATTTTTTTTATCCATTCATCTATTGAAGGGCACCCAGGTTGGTTCCATAGTTTAGCTTTTGTGAATTGAGCTGCTATAAACATTGATGTGACTGTGTTACTGTTGTATGCTGATTTTAAGTCCTTGGGGTATAAACCAAGGAGTGGGATAACTGGGTCCAACGGTAGTTCCATTCCAACTAAAAAAAATTTCTTGCAAGCCAACATTCTCTGGAGATTTTACTTGCTGCATTGATAAAGAGGATATGTTGAGGAGATTTCAGGGGGTCTCTAAGAACTGGGGAAAGTTCCAACAAGGGCCAGTAAGGGGCCAAGATCTTTAACACTACAACTGTCAACAACCTGAGTGAGTTGATGCTTCCCCTGGAGCTTCTAGGTAAGAACACAAACCCATTGCACCTTAATCTCAGCCTCAACAGACCTTGAGCAAAGGACCCACCAGCTGGTCCCAGCCCCTGTTCTATAGAAACTATAATAGGTGTAGTGTTCTAAGCCAATAAGTGTGGAAATTTATTACATAGGAATAGATAACTAATAAACCTATTAAAGTAACAATCACTTCCAGTTTAAAACATCAATTTTTCTTTTATTACCTCTGGATTGAAAGACTTTCCTTATTTCAAAGTTTAAGAGAAATTCATCCATGTTTTCATCTAATACTTGTAATTTCATCTTTGAAATCTCTAACTCACTTCAAGTATACTCTTGTTTGGCATGAGATGTAGATCTAATTTTTCTAAATTGCTCCCCATCCTCTGACATCTCTGTCCTTACCCTGTTCCGTCTTCCATACCACGGCTTAATTCATATCCCCAAACACAGCTCCCCCCACGTTCTCTAATCAGTGATCACAAATGGCTTCTTGTCACCTGTTGCATCAAGTCTGAAGTTCCATGACATGTATAAATCAAAGCCCTTCTTGACATGCACAATCTAACATATTCAGTTCCATCTCCATCATCCTAAAATGCATCCATTTTCCAGTCTCTGAGGTAGCCTTCTAAATGTACCCTGAATTTGAGGATTTTGCTAGTATTAACTTACTTTTTCTTCCTACCTGTACATGTTCTCAATTCGTTAAATCCATATATTTTCTTCTTGATGTGACTGTACCACAATAGGATGCTGATTTTATTTAATTTATTTATTTTAAAGTCTACATACTTTTTTTAAAAAATTATAGTAGATGGACATAATATCTTTATTTTATTTTTATGTGGTGCTGAGGATCAAACCTTCCCACCAAGGCACATTATAATAAAATTTCTTAAAATCAGTTTTAAAAAGAACAAGAAAGTAAAATCCCATATTACATACCAGAAAATGAAGATAAGAATTATCAAAGACTTCCTACTGAAAACAAAGAAAGAAAGAAGACAGTAAATCATCATCATTACAGCAATGATTTAAAAAAAAAACTTAGCTTTTGAAGAAAAATTGAGATTGCCTATGAAAAAAAATGTAGACAATAAGCACAAAGCAAGAGTCCCTTTAAATTGGTATGTAAACAGCCTGTGACAAAAATCCAACACCTCAAGATTATATTTTAAAAATCCTCTTAGCAAACTAAGAATAGAAGAAAAGTTCCTCAAATTAACAAAGGGTAGCTAAAAGAAATTTATATCTTAATTAGTGGTGAAGGTCTGAATGCTCACGCCTATGATCAGACACAGGCACAGATGTCCACTTATATCACTTCTATTCAGCGTGATATTGAAATTCCTAGCCTGTGCAATAAGGCAAGAAAAAACATATAAAAGACACACAGATTGGAAAAGAAGTATAACCACTTTTATTGACAGATGAGTATGATGATCTATAAAGAAAGTTCTAAGAAGTCTACAAAAAGCTACAAGAGTTAGTATGTGTGCTTAGCAAGGTCTCTATATGTTAAGTCAAGATACAAAAATAACTATATTTCCATATGCCAGAAACAAAAACTCAAATATGTTTTTTTATTTTTAAAAAAATATAATTTACTAGAGATGTTGAACTTGTTTTCATATAGTTCTTGTCCATTTGTATTTCTTCTTTTGAGAATTGTGATTTCACCTCACTCCAGTTAGAATGGCAATCGTGGAGAATACAGATAATAATAAGTGCTGATGAGGATGTGAGGGAAAACATACATCATACATTGTGGATGAGACAAAATTAATACGACCTTTAAAAATCAGTATGCTGTTTCCTCAAAAGGCTAGGAATGGAACCCCCATATGACTCAGCTATCCCACTCCTTGGTATTTATCCAAAAGAACTAAAATCAGCATACGAGGGCTGGGGTTATAGCTCAGTTGGTAGAGCAGTTGCCTAGCATGTGTGAGGCACTGGGTTTGGTCCTCAGCACCACTTAAAAATAAAATAAAGGTATTGTTACATCTACTATAAATTTTTTTAAGTATATAGACTTTAAAATAAATAAATAAATAAATGAAATCAGCATACTGTTGAGATACAGTCACATCAATGTGTTTATAGCAGCACGATTCACTATACCCAGGTTATGGAACCAGCCTAGGTTCCTAGCAACAGATGATTAGATAAAGAACTGAATCTATACCCAATGGAGTTTTACTCAGCCATAAAGAAGACTGAAATTATGGCATTTTTCCAGTAAAGGGATGGAACTGGAGAACATCATGCTAAGTGAAATAAGCCAGACTCAGAAAGTCAAGGATTGAAGTTTCCTCTCATATGTGGGGGCTAGAGCAAAATAGGGGAGGTGGGAAGGTGGGGTACCATGAAAATGGAAGGGAAATCAGAGGAAAGGAGAAGGGGGGTGAGGATCAGGAGAAGGGATGGGAAAGGGGAACGACAGTGACATGAAGTTGGCCCAATTATCTGTGTCTATGTGTGGATTTACCATGAAGTTCACGTTTATGTGTTCCTCTAAGGGACCAAGTTATAAAACCAATAAATAGATGAGGGAAAGCCAGGAGACTAGAGGAGGGGGGATGACAGGGTAAAAGAGCAAGGAAGGAGGAGGTACTGGGAACTGAAATAGAACATATTATATTCCATGTATGTGTGATCATATCAAAATGAACCCCACTGTTATATATAGCTATAATGCACTAATAAATATTCATGTGTGCGTGCACGCGCACACACACACACACACACACACACACACACACACTGGAGAGAATAGAGAAAAAGATTCATCCTCACCGGCCCTTATTATTTTGTAGATATAATTTACTAAGCCATCTAAAAGGGGTTCTTAAGGATAATTTCAACCAAATGTGTGCAAGATCTGTGCACTGCAATGCACAACATTATGAAATTAAAGCCGACCTAAACAAGTGGGCACCAATACCATGTTTTTTAACTAGAAGACACTGTATTGTTAAGAAGTAAATTCTTCCCAAATTTTTCTGTAGATTCTATACAAACCTAGTAACAATACAAGCAGATGTAGAAATTGAAAAGCCCATCTTGTGGAAAGGAACACAACCTAGAACCATCCAAACAACTATGAAAAAGAATAAAGTCAGGATTTGCATCACCTAATTTAAAGACTTAAGGTAAAGCTACAGTAAGTATATAGACAGTGCACTATTAACAGAAGGGCAGACTATAATTCAACAGAACAGAATAGCAAGTCCAGAGATAGACCTATGTATAGATGGCTGATGAATTTTTAGCAAAACCCTCAGAGTAACTTAATATGGAAAAGATTATCCTTTCAACAACTTTTGCTGGAGCAATTAGATAGCCATATGCAAGAAATTGAGCCTTCAGTCTCTTACCACCAACAAAAGATAACTCAAAATTGCTCACAGATTTAAATGTAGGAGCCAAAATTTATGCAAATATACTCATAAAGTTGGTGATATTCCATGTAAGCTATAACTCAATAATATTAAGTGTATATAATCTCCATTATTATACACCATGTTTTTGTTTATATTGTATATATGAAAAGAATGAGTTGAAGTTCTCTTCTTTTAGAAAAATAGTTCTTTATAAAGTACTCAGTTCAAATCATGACCTCATCTAGGATCCCTAGGGTCTATCATAGGAAAGTCTTCCAGGTCAAAAATCTCCATTGCATGAGAAATACAGAATTTCACATGATGTTTCTGTTTTCTGGAATGTTCCTATATGCATTCCCATATCCACCAGAGGCTTCATCTATTGCTACATTTGGAAATAGTTGCAATGTTCGAATTTCAAACAATCATTAATACAATTACCTCAAGAGAACATTTATGAAAAACTTCAAGCAAAGTACTTAAGGGTAACAATTGAACAACATAAAAATAAAGAAGCGACAGAAGAACTATGCTATAGCAAAGTCATATTGCTCCCTCCGTATTTCTTTAGAGCCCGGTGCATGCAAATGTAATTCTAATCTGTCTGATGTAAGCTTTGGCCTCCTGCGAAAAAACGGCAGCCAAGCCATTCCTGGGAAAACTGACTGCTGAGCCTGGATCGTTGTTCTATTAACAATATCTGAATATGATCCTGCCTGATATGGTTGTTGATACGATTGCACGACTTCCTAAGCAACTGGCTGTTAATTGTCTCAAGCAGAAAAATAGCACTGCTAGATGAGGTAAATGAAAATAAATTAGCATGCTCTTGGAAGAGAAGGATCTTTCTCATTATTCTCTCTGATCTTTCTAAGCAGAAAAGAAAAATAAAATGCATTCGTCTGGAGTTCCCCCTACTTCTTCTTACTTGAAGTATAGCCAGGACATTCAGAAATATCTCGTTGTTTTAACCTTAACTATTCTCTCTTGCACCTGTTCACTTTGTATATTTTTTTTTCATTGACTCCTACTTGTTTTCTTTCTCTTTTCATATTCTCTTTTCAATATTATACAGAACAGTTCATAGATACATGAATGAACTAACTAACTTCAGGCCACTTTTGGCACCAACCAGTGAAATCATTTCTCTCTCTAGTACCCCAGTTCCTGTCCTAGCTGCCTTCCTGAATCTCTTTGCATTTGCTTGGTCTTTACTGAAGCTCAGGGGACTCCTTAAATAAAGGCCTAGAGAAGTCATCTCTGCGTGCAACTGCCTCCCTCCATAATTTAATAGAGAATTTCAGCCTTTCCCAACCCTGTGCATGGAAAAGCCTAGTTATTTGGCCTTCAGCTACTATCCCATGGACCATGAAAAGATAGTACCCTTTTAGCATTTTCACAGAGTTTATTGTTTTCTCCATTTCTTTGCTTGCTTTGTGTGCAAGCAAAACACTCATTTTGAAATCCATAGCTTTGTATGACAGGATTTAGCCAATTTTCAGCATCTAATTATTCACATAACCTCACCGATAACCCATGGCATTACAGTTTTTCTGTTCTTAGCTCTTTAACTCAGGTTTGCCCAAATGGAGCCCATGTGTGCTAATCACATAATAAATGCTCTTTAGACCATAATCTGATATTAGCTGTATAGAGCCCTCGTACCTGGAATGCCGTAGAATTTTAATGACTTTTAAATAAGGCTTCTAATGAATATCTCCTGCCATGTAACAACTGAGTGATTTTAAATTTTGGATTTAAAATTGGGTCGCGTTCACCCTTAGCTTTTCAAACCCTTTATTTTTAAAGTATTTAAGGAGATATTTTCACAGGTGGATCCCTTGTTTCCCAGACCACTTCTGTCTCCTGCGTTCACATTTCCATTTCCACCTGCTGGCTAAACACCGCTATCCAGACATCCTGTCCTCCAGGCCTCTCAAACTCAGCACGTGGAAATGCTCGCCCGCCACCTCCCCTTCCTGAGTCTGTTACCCATGCAGAGACACCTGACGCTTCTCTCTCCTCCACTTCTCATCGTCTCCCACCAATTCTACTTTTGGAATAAGCCTCACATTTGCTCCCTCTTCCCTGCTTCCCCTTCAAGGTGTTGGGTCCCGCCTTCCTGGACTTCAGCAATATATTTAACAGGTCCTCCTGCCTCATGCTCTGTCTTCTCCATCAGGAGTCAGTCATGCCAATCTACTCTCCCCACCATTTTTTTTTTTTTTTTTTTTGGACAGGGTCTCAATAAGTTGCTTAGGGACTAGGTTGCTGAGGCTGGCCTCAAATTTGTGATCCTCCTGTCTCAGCCTCCAGAGCTGCTGGGATTTCAAGTATGCATCACCATGCCTGGCTCTCCCCTCCATTTTTATTCAAGCCTTTTCAACAACTCTCCCTTTCTTGCCACATAAGGTGTGTACCTCTTCCCGTGGCTGAAATAGCACTTCCTGTGCTTGCCCCTATCCCCCCACACATACACTTGACGTTCTCTCAAAGCCCCTTGGCTCCAGCCCTCTGTACGTGCCCCACCCCCTCATTCTTGGCTGGGTAGAGGGCTTTGGCTGGGCTTGTATTTTTATGATCCTATAAAAAGAAAAGCTGGCATAATGAATTTGAAAAGAATTTAGATAAAAATGATTTGTAACTTTTCACTTTAAATCAAAGATTATTACCCAGTAATATTCACGGTTGGTACTTTATAAATAAAGGTTCATTCAGTCAGGGTAAACTCAACACCTGCACAGCCTCCCAGTAAGGTTCTACTTTATGTTACCTAAAGCTGTAAAATGAAGGCACATAGAGACTATGATACCTGTGCACTAGAAAATAGCAGCTATTGACTGTGCATTCAGGTTCAGTTCCATTGCACACAATTTCAGAAAAAAGGAGGAATTTAGTTAATACTCCGGAATCATCTTATGAATAAAAAAGGAATGGTAGGTCTAGAAATAATCCCTCAATAACATACTTGAAATTTGGGAATAGTATACCATGTAAAAGATATTCAAAAAGAAAAAAAAAAAAACTCTGCAAGGCAAAATTGGATTTATGTATTACTTTGTTCTGCAGACACAGCACATGCCAGAGGCCAATCATCTCAGTCTTTGCTCTGTAAAACTAAGGACTGAACTGACAATTTCCAGATCCGTCTGACCATTTTGAGTCACAACAGTCAGGTCTTTCTGTGCCGATCACAATAAGGTCCACGTCTCAGCAGTTTGCAGTGAGCGCGTATTCCTTCTTCGTGGCTGCGTGGGTCATCCATAGCTCTTCAGGGTTTGGAGTGACTCAGGTTCAAGCCTGTTCCATGTGACGTTCATTCTGGCTAAGGGATGGGGGAGTGCAAAAGGCCAATCCATACCACAAAAGCACATTTAAAGCCTCTGCCGGAAGGTGGTATGTGTCACATCTGATGACATTCAACTGGTGAAAACAAATCTCGTGGCCTAAGCAAATGCAATGGAGCAGAGAAATATACATCACCTATGGGGAGGCACGGCCAAGTCACTGCTAACTGTCGGGGTGCGTCACCCTTTTACAGAGGGAGTGGGGGCACTGGGAACAGTAAGGTGCCATAATTCTTTTGACATGATTTTTGATCTACCCGTTTTTGGTTTGTCCCTCTGTGTATGGTCAGGATTCCCCTTTTCCAAACAGGTGCAAGAATCAGCTTTACCTTCAGCCTTACTTACTTCAGTGTTGGATACCACCAGGACAATGGCTGACACCACCCCTTAATCTCTCAAACCGTCCACCATGATGGGCACGACTCAGGTGTTACCTAAGGGCCTTCACAACTCAGAGGGTCCCCTCCCCTGAAATACCATTGAACTTCTTGTCTGCATTCTTTACTTTGACTCTTCCCTTTTTTTAAATGTTTTTATTAGTGCATTACAGTTAGACATAATATTGGGGTCTATTTTGACATAATCACGCGTGCATGGAATATAGTTTGCTCCACTTCAGTTCCCAGTACTTCCTCTCTCCTTCCCTCCCTCTCTCCTTCCCTCCCTCCCTCCTTCTTCCTGTTCCCCTTTCTCGACTCAACTGGTCTTCCTTCTGTTTATTTATAGTTTTTTTAATTGGTGCTTTATAGATAAACCCAAAGGTGAAATTCACTGTGGCATATTCCTAGATGGACACAGCATAATTTGGCCAATTTCATTCTGTGGCTCCTCCCTTTTCCCATCCCTCCTCTCTTGCCCCTCTTTCCCCTTCCTCAATTCCACTGATCTTCCTTGTATTTTTATAAGATCCCCCACCCCATTTTTTTATCCTTTTTTTTTGCTCTAACTCCCACATGTGAGAGAAAACATTGATCCTTGACTTCCTGAGACTGCTATCATGTTATTCTCCAGTCCTATCCATTAACTAGCAAATACCATAGTTTCATTCCTTTTTATGGCTGAGTAAAATTTCATTGTGTGCATATACCGCATTTTCTTTATCCATTTGTTTGTTGACAGGCATCTGGGCGGGTTTCATAGCTTGGCTATTGTGAACTGTGCTGCTATAAACATTGGTATGCACGTATCACTACAGTATGCTGATTTGAGTTCTTTTGGACAAATACTAATAGCTGGATCATACGGTGGTGTCATTCCTATTCTTTTGAGGAATCTCCATGCTGCTTTCCAAAGTAATTGTACCAATTTGCAGGACCACCAACCATGTATGAATATACCATTTTCCCCACACCCTCACCAGCATTTCCTATTATAATAGGAAATATATATATATATATATAAATACACACATGATAGTAGTGATGCAGCCACATCATTGTTTACAGCAGTTCAATTCACAATAGCTAAGCTTTGGAACCAGTCTAGATGCCCTTCAACAGCTATATGAATAAACGTGGTATATTTACACAATGGAATATTACTCAGCCTATTATTGATATTCTTGATAATTGCCATTCTAACTGGAATAAGATGAAATCTCAATATGGTTTTAATTTGCATTTTCCTAGTTACCAGGGATGTTGAACATTTTTTTTCATATATTTGGTGGCCATTTGTGTTTCTTCTTTTGAGAAATGTCTGTTTAGTTCTTTTGCCCGTTCATTGATTGGGTTATTTGGGGTTTTTTAATTCTCTCTGTATAACTCTTTAATATGTCTTTTCCTTCACTTTATTTTACAGTCCCTTTAAAAGATAGTTCTAAGTACACATTTTTGAGTTGCCAGTTACTTTCTCTCAGAACACTGATTACTGCTCTCTTTGTTACAGCTGCCATTGATGTTGTTGATTAATGGACTAGCATTCTAATTTTTCTGTTCCAGGAGCTGGTATTTTTAAAGCTATCGCTGTATCTTTGATGTTATGCAATTTCAAAACCGAATCCTCAGATCTTTTTATTTGTCCTGCCTGGTAGAAGTTGTTCTTCCTATATTAATAAATTCTTACATTTTATGAAATCGAGACAATTACTAGTCACTATCTCCTTAGATAATTTGTCTTCTTCATGCTCATTATTCTTTTCGTTGGGGACTTGAATTAGCTGTATGTTGAAACTTTTCATGTTTTCCTTCGGATATTTTAACTTTCTTATATTTTCCATTCCCATCTGCTTTTCTCAATTCTTGTATTAATGGTTGTTTAACCTATTCATTGAGTTGTTAAGTTCCAGAAATACATTGTTACTTTCTAAAACTGTCTTTGGTTTTAGAAAAGACAGTTTCTTTCTTTTTGATGATTTCTTGTTTCTTACTGTTTTTGTAAGAAATTTTTTTTTTTTCCCTTTGGACATTTTACAATCCATAACTGAGCATTCCAATATTTGAAAAGTGATTGGGCTCTAAATCAATTACTTTTGTTTCACTGAGTCTTGCCCGTGGGTATGATCTTTGATAATGAGCTAATAATTGGTTGATGTTAAGTACTCTGGGGTCTAAATGGAGGGTGTGTTCCTCCAGAGTTTGTGTATCCTTTGGAAGGTGCTAGGGGCACCAGCCTTCAGAGTCCTCAACTTGGTCCTCTCCAGAGTCTCTGGTTCAGTTCTTAGAACTTGTCACTCACTCAGGGGTGGCCTAAAATTGCCAGGCTGGTATCTCTGTTTGTTAAAGACATACTTGTCTTTTACATTTAGATGAGAGTGCTTCACTCTCAGCATTTGGTTTTTATTTCTTCTTGTGTTTTCTCTTTGGACTTGATTTTCCTCATTTTGAAGCCTCCAGGAAGGCAATACATTTTTTTTTTTTTTGCAAGAGCTCTTATATTCAAGTGAGAAAACCTCTCAGAGTATCTAATCTACCGTATTGCCAGCAGTGGATGTCTTCGTGATATTTTTTACTCTGGGTTGATGGCTGTGCTCCTAATAGCTGAGCTTGCCAAGAGTGAAAATTCTCCAATAAATGAACCATGACTTAAATTATTTTAAATTTAGAACATCAGAGTTAGAACACTTAGACTTTCTTGCCTATAACAGGACTGGTTTGCTCAGCTAATGGCCACAGAATGCTGATAGAATTGTGGGATTCAGTTCGGGCTGCTCCGCCTGAGGGTGCCAATAAATCTGCTACCACTGCTGAAAAGTTTACATAAAATATCAATCTTGTTGAATGATGAGTTAATGCTACAAAGTCATGCAGAAAGGCTAACATTTATAGTTACAAATACTTAGCTAGTGTGGCTGAATTGCTAAGGTTTTACTCTAACTTGATTGATACTCAAGAGACTTCTCAAGTGAGCATTATTATGGTTGATCTGGGACCAGCTTTATTCTGATACTTATTATTCTATACCTTAATTTTTTTTATTCATGGAATATCCCTAAGTCCTTCCCCCCCCCCAACACTGCAAACAGAAAACAGTACCAAAATGCTAAATGAACAGGTTTTTGTGAATAAAACACAATAGAGTCTGTAGAAATGAGAGTCTTTTACAAGGATATACTATCATGAAGTACAGTGTCCGGATTGAAAATATTAATTTGTCAAGAGAGTGAATTATGGCCTGTATGAAAAACAATCACACGATTCTGATAATGTGTTAAAAATCAGGGTTTTCTGACCATAAATTAGGTTCTTGATTTAGGAACTTTAACAATTTCTAAGTCATGCATAAAAGTACAGCAGACTCTAAGAAACTGCCTGCCTCCACCCATCCATGTAGAGAACCAGGTAGTCAGTATTTTAGTAAACACATCCCTTAGAGTTACACTGAATTGTGCTGCATAGCAAATCACGTATTTACTTGAGCTCTTATAGTATTATTGCCAAAAGTGTGGATGTTACCGACAGGAGACTGGAATGAAGAAAGGAGCTGATGCAGGCAAGAATCAATAAAACACACTTATACGGATTCGAAGTTCACATCCAATAATGAACCAGCTGGCATAAGTCTTCCACCTTAGCTCTGCACAAAGCACTCTCTGCAGCCTCCTTACCAATTATGTCCTTAAGGAGCGAATAAATTCATTTACCCTTGTTTAAACACACACATGATAGCCCTGTGTACATTTCAGCCATTCCAGTTGCAGTTCAAAAAGCTGTATGTCCACACGAGATAAATCAAAGTTAAAACATATTAAGTGAAATGACATTTCAACGCTTGCACTTTCTACCTTTAAAAACCAATCACAAGCCGAAGATATCCTTGACTATGATTTATAATTATTGAGTTCTGAATCTTTTTTGTGTTGATATTTCAGACATTAACTTAGAAAAGCCTACCAGAGATAATGATTCAACCTCTTAGCAATTTAAATCTACTGCGAAAGCTTAACGAAGAAGTCTAAACTAAGTCCTTTGAATCTTGACATTTTTTTCTTTCTCTAAAAATCTTATTTTCATGGAAAATATATTTAAACTTCAAGAAGACTTTTGATGGACAATTTGTGATATTTAAATGCATTTTAAAATTCATGCTCAAAGTTTCATTACCAAAAACTAGCTAGCATCCATCAACTTGGCAGAACACAAAATGTAAGAAAACCTAATTAAGCCCTGATTTTTTCAAAAACATTTTTTGTTGTAGATAGACACAATACCTTTATTTTGTTTATTTAGTGGTTTTTGTTTTTTTTTTTTAATGTGGTACTGAGGATCGAACCCAGTGCCTCACACATGCTAGGCAAGCGCTCTATTATTGAGCTACAATCCTAGCCCCTGATTTTTTTTTTAAGTGAAGTAAGGAGATTTTAAAAGACCTCAAGGTGAGTGAAGAAGAAAGAGGAGTTTGAAATGTAAGAAAAGATCTTCAAGTATTTCTTTTCATCTTCAATTTTACACTCTTCATTGCTTTTCTTTTGTTTTGAAAAAGCTGATGAGAACACATCTAAATGTATCTGGAAAGTGTCACAGGGGATTTAAGTCAGTTCTTAAGAGAGAGAAGAGCTAACTTCATCATGGGATAAACGAAATGCTTTTTTATTTCAAATTCTGTTTGAATGCTTATTCTATCAAAGGATGGACTGACAGAACAAGAAAAACCCCACCTCATGACTTGTGATGGGAACAGACAACCACCACTACATAGTTTTTCAAATAACGTTGTTAGGTTACAGTGAATAATGACATCAAAACTGCACTGTTCAGTTACAAAATCCTCCGTCCAATTCAGGACTCTAAAATTGTTTTCTATGTAGATATGTCCCAGTTAGTAAAATGTATATCTAGATAAGGAAATTCCACAATGTCTTTTGGAGACATCTCTCTGATTACACTAAGATCAACCAAACCCTACAACTGAAGTCCCTCTCCAGGCTTTCTACTTGCACAAACTCTGCTGCTCACGAAGCTGCTTTCAGGATGTAAGAACTAAGTCATAATTAATGTCTTCTAATAGATAAGCAACACAGAATTGAGAGCAGGGATAAAGTTATCCATTTTAAAACAGGGATATGTAAACATTTTACAGTAAGTAACTATGGAACACAAGGCCATATCTTTTAATTGTGACTGTCTTTCTGCATGTTATTCCACAACACTGAAGTATGTTTGAATAGAAGTAGGTGTTCTTTGTGTCTTTGTCAGTAAATAGCTTCTTGTCATTTGCCTACTGCATGAAAAATATGCTCAGACAGAGTTTCACAGCCTATTCAGTATAAATCCATATCCCTTCATATTTAAGAATTTCTACATAGGTCTGGATATAAATTAAGCACAAATTGTTCCACATGTTTCGAGGGGAAAAAAAATTAAGTGATTAAAAAGTGTTTGTTATTCATAATACTAAAGTCATTTTCTATCTCATTTTATATACCATAATGAATTAAATGACCAGAAACCCAACTGTAGATTTAAATTAAAAGGAAACCGAAAAGAAAGAACCCCAAAAAAAGGGAGGCTGCATAGTGACAAGAGTCCATCTCCCCTCGTGCCAGTGAAGTTTTAGCTGTGAGCATGCTCAGACACATGGGAGGCTCTGGAGTTACTATATCAGAACTCCTTCTGAGGTGTAAGGAGGATACGTCTAATAACTCAATCGCTGTAAGCCTATTGTTATTTTTCTGATATTAAACATCTCTCCAGGCTCAGATTGATTGCAATGTTCCTTCTACTTCCTTTCATCGTTCTGATAGATGTCAAAGGTAAGGCTGCTGCTTTCTCACTTTAAGTAAGAGTAATTCCCAAAGAATATAAAAAATTCTATTTAGTTCTATGTATGGTATTCACAATAGACTCATGGCAGTCTTTGAAAAATAGACAACACTTTTGCGTTTCATTATCGTTATCCCTAACTGCTGGTAGCCCCATACAGCCTAGCAATTTCTGGATTCAACAAATTTTTCATAGAAACTTGCCTTTATGTGTTATTAAAGCCATAGATGAAATAACTTTTAAAAACAATGCTTACTATATCAATTATAACAGGGAAACTACTTTTAGTATTTGTTTTTGTAAAGTAGGATAAATTAATAAACTAAAAATTTATTTGTAAAAATTGAACCTGTTGTAATATGTCTGTAAACAAAAAAAAATGTAATTGTTAGTAACTGTTTTATTATTAATACAAATTAGGAACTGTAAAGTCATACAAATCTAAAACACAGTATCTCTCCCTAAAAATTAACCTTTATAAAACAAAGTTATCCAAAAAAATCTACAAAAATGACTTAAGATTGTGAAGTGTCTTCACAGAAGTAACTGATTTTGATGTTATTCTGATTTTTTGTACAATAAAGCCAAATGACAGAAAACAAATCTACAAAAGTGCATCTATTTATATAATTCTTTATTTTTAATTTGAGGCAATTTTAATTTAGTCAAACTGCTCATTTTTAAATCAGTGACATATTTTGGAAAGGTGACAAAAAAAATTAAACTTAAATCTTTACCTGGCTTTAAAGAAAGAAACTTGTTTTGTTGTGAGCTCATATACTTAAAATCTACTCATCACATCATGGTATACTGGGCTTATCATTAACATAATTTAAAAAATGCACTTATTTCAATTCATAATGTTTCCTCAAGACTTTTGATAAGCCTCAGAGAATAAACATTAGAATTTAAAATTATTTTTGTTTTCTGAGAAATCCTTTTCTGGTTTTTAAAATACTTAATGTTATTAGACGTATTCCAAATAGACATTTAAATCATAAAATAAAGTGACATATTTATGAGCATAAAGGCAAGATATACAAGCATAAAATGGAATATTTAAGAATATATAATAAAAGATTATAAAATACTTAAATTTTATTTTGAATTTGAAGTGTTACTAAATTATCCTTTCAAATTATTTCAAAATATTATCTCCAAGCACAATTTTTATTCTGTTTCAATCTCTCTTACATGAAAACCTAGGGAGAAACAATCTATGAACTCATCTTGCCTGAAATACAGTTGTAGAAAGCAGTCTATTTCTTTGATTTAAGATCTTACCTCAGAAGTTCATGTCCTGTCCATATTTGTAATATTCAATTTTACAGCATTTTTAAGAATGAAGAGTTAAAAGTTGGTTTCTGGATTTAAGATCTATCATAGAGATCACCAGTGCCCTTAAAAATGCCCTTAGTGTACAGAACTGTAACTGCAGTTAACCAATTTCACTCTACTCTGCTTTTGCTCATGATAATATATCTATCTGATTTTGCTTAAACCCTATAAGGCAAAAAAAAAAAAAAACTATCTCTAAAGTAGTGGTTTCTGATTTGCTATAATGTAATGGCATTCTTTAAATAAAAAAAAAAAAGTTCTAAGCAAATCATTTTGTTTTATTTCTAAGTAAATGAAATTTCTAATGCCAAATACCAGGTCCACAGTACCAACTAATAAAGGTTTATTGGTTAATTCTATTTCTTTAGAAATTTTTATTTTCTAATTTTATATCATCTTTGATTACTAATTTAGACTTTTATATTAATAATAATTCATTTCCAAAATAATTATTGATCCATGCTGTGACATCTTTTCTCTGCTTGTGGAAATAAGTATTTACTACATAATTAAACTGTTTTCTTTTTCACAATGTAATCGTAGATGGCTATAGTGGTAAGGTTCTTGATAATAATCAAAGAAGGGTCATTAAAATTTATATCAGAGTGAAGATTGCTTTAAATTTTAAATAAACATGTGTGCTAGACTCTTAAAGCAGTCTAAACAAAATGAAAAATTAGAAATATGATGATTGTCTTCTATTTTCAGGCCATGATCACCCTGGAGTGAGTGTCTAGAAATGAATAAAACTGAGTATCTACTCACAGTAACTGATAACTAGAGATAATATTCTTATATGTGTTTTATCATTAATTTATTCATTGTGCATTCTTAAGCCACCTTTTTTAAATGTTGTTGATGAACTAATTAGGGACAATATTACAAACCAAAATCAAGTGCTTGTATAGGAAATTAAAGTATCAAGTATTAAGGATGCTACTGGATAACTTATTCAAATAATTTACTAACCTTCAAAAAATGCCTTCATGCAAAGCAGAGCCTGATTAGAATCCTGCAGTGGGCAGTGTTCGACTGCCCCCTAGCGGCCAAGTTCAAGGTATGCCTTGGACGGTCCTTTCCAAGCGATGTCAGTTATCTTGGTCGCTAAGACTTAAGAAAAGGCTTTCCAACTGCATTTCCATTTCACACAATTACATCCATGCTGCGGAGAGTGTAAAAATCAATTCTGCTTCAGGCCAATCATCCTAAAGGGCTAAAGCTGTACTGCTAATAAGAAAGAAACTCACCTGCTTAACGCGAATGGAGCCCTCTGTAAGAGAGAAAGTTGGGAAACCCAGAAACCAAGGCTTCCTACCTGTGAAAACTCAATGCACTAGCTGAATACATATCCCAGTAGATGTTTACTCACTTGCTGGTTGTACTGTGAGTGAATAAGACCAGGTGTAATAAAAGTTTTAAGGCCTCTCATTGAAGTGGCAAAATTGTCTACCACTCAAAGGTTAGAGACAAAATTGAAGGTGTTCCTTTTCAATAAGTCAGTTTGAAAAGTTACACATTTTATTCCTGGAAAATAGTGTCCTAAACAGAATTCAATTAAGAAGGAATGCTTTTACATAACTATGAAACTATTAAGGCACTTTTTAAAGGAATTTATACCTATTTAAGAAGCCCAAATGTCCTGGTTTACTTATCTGGTAAATACATGATTTATTCATGAAGAATGAACATGCTTATCTTAGATGAGAAATAATGGTGCTTTTAGAGGTACAGTTACCTGGGGGAAAAAAACAAATCTCTCTTGCATGTTTTATTCACGTTACATCAGTTTCTCACCCCTATACTTCCAAGGATGAGAAGGGACCCTTCCAGGATTTAGTATGTATTTTAAAAACTAAAGCTTGCTATGATGGTCAGCACTGTTAAATGCCTCTGAAAAGCACCCTAAAACCAAAATAAAATAACTGACTTAGTGCTTGTGTGTTAAGCTTTAATATTAGAAAGGAATTGTAACTGAAAAGTTAACTTTATTGTGAAATCAAGGGCCATTAAAAGATCTTCAACATGATTGAGAAAATTCTGGCCCTGGGACTGGGGTTATAGCTCAGTGGTAGAGTGGTTGCCTAGTATGTGTAAGGCACTGGATTTGATTCTCAGCACCACATAAAAATAAATAAAATACAATATAAAAAAATATATAATGTTAAAAATAAATTCTGGCCTTCCGTTCTTACCCTGCCCCTCCTTTCCCAGTTCTTCTGACTTAGCCCTTTACTTCTGTTCTTCTCCATACCCTTTTCCCCTTCTCTCCCACTCCCTCCTTTCTCTTGCTTTTTTTCTTTATTTTTTAATTGATGCCCAGAAAATAGGCCTATTTTGGGGGTGTTTTGATATATGTATACATTATGTAATGTTCAAATCAGGGTAAACATATCTCGCTCCTCAAATATTTGTCATTCATAGTGAAAACATTCAAAATCCTTTTTTCTAGTCTATTCCTTTACATGTTTATTAGCATGCATTAATGGTACATCTTAAAGGGATACAGTATGATAGCTCAACCCATGCATACAGCAGGCACTGATCCACCCTGGGTAGTTAGCATTTCCCTCTCCTTATCATTTCTTTGTTTATAGCCTTCAAATTTCTCCTTCTTGCACAGAAAGACAAATGCTTAATATTCTCACAGTGAAAGCAAAAAAACAAAAAGTCTATCCAAATGTAAAGTAGTGATTACCAGAGGCTGGGAAGGGTGAAGAGAAGGATGGGCGAAGGAGGGATCATGGAAAGTTGGTTAATAGGGACCAAAACACAGAAGGAATAAATTCTGGTGTTCCTCAGCTCACAGGGATGACTAGAGGCCACAAAAACCTCTTTGGTATTTTATGAAGCTGTCACTTTTTTCCATATGTTCATTTCTTGTGTTTTTCTCCTCTTCTCTCTGTTGTGTGCATTTGTCTTGGACATGCTCCGGGCCTCTCTTCCCACATCTCATCCACTCACTCTCATCTCTCTTCCTGGTTTCCTCCATACTGAAATCTTCCTCTCTTTTCTTGTCTGTTCCAACCCTCTTGCTCTAATCTCTGACTCTGCCCTTGACCTTGCTACATCCCATCCTCTCTAATTCCCACATCTGCTCCATCCTGGCTACTCACATCTGCCTTGCATTTCCACCTTGGCTACATCCAGTCCCTCAACCTGCCCCTTTATTCCAGTATGCCTCACTTCTAATCACTTCCTGCTGTGAGCTTCCTCCCCAGTGACTTCCTGTCTCCTCCCCTTATTTTCTTTCTGTTCTTTGTCTCTATCCCATCATCTCCTGACTTCCTTTCTGTTCTTTGTCTCTATGTCATCATCTCCTGGCCTGATCAGTGGTCACCAACCAGAACTAAATGAGTACTGTATCTCAGTACTCAAAACTGACATGCTCTTTTTAGGTCCTAGTGATTTGTCTATAATTAGGAAATCCAAAAACCTGTGATAACTGAAAGTTTGATCGCCTTTGCCTAAAAATATTTGGTCAGAATGTCTTTATGCATGATAACAAAATTTCATGTTTGTGCAGATAGCAAGTTGTGAATGTATTTGATGATGGAATTTTGCCCCAGATCTAGTAGGAAATATTATATAATTTATAGCACATGCATCAAATCATCTTTCTAAAATTAAAAATATACATAAATATTACATCAGATTTCTCCAAAAGGTTTCTACTAAGGTGATACAGATCTGTACCAGCTGTCACCCTATTCTGGTCCACAATATCCTCTGCTACATTATTTTCACCGGGGATAGAATGACTATTTTCTTTACCCAGAGAAGTTCAGTGTTAATAGAATCTGTTTTGATGAGGAAAAATAAGGCTTTAACTCATTCTCTTGTTCTCTGATTACAGTTTATTTTTATTTATTCTCTTAGGTGGTGGTTGTTGTTGTTTAATTTTAACAACTACATTTTCAATCTACTAGTTCCAACTGTGTTTAAAGCTGTATGTTCTGGTTTTATAAACTTTGATTTTATCTCATGGTGTTCTTTCTTCCATTCATTCTTTGAGAATATTAAGCATACATACTTTAAACTACTTTTTAAAGCTCTGTTCCAAGTATGAATTCTCCCTTTTGGGCATCCTGGACATGTGCATGAAGTTGGAGAGATTTTTCTCCTGCCCTTGTCTGTCTCAGTGTTCTCATTAGAGCCTCCACAGTACTCAGATCTGAAACATAGCTTATGTTAGTATATCAGACATTTTACTTGTGGAGGACCCCCTTCCAATCCTATGTCCCATTTCCAGAGTACCACACTGCTTTCCTGCTGACCCTAGGCAAGAGGCTTTATTTAACCACAACCTTGGCGGGGGTGGGGGGAGGTCAGGCAGAACTGTTCCCTCCCGTTCCTCTGTCAGAGGCTCAGTCACTGCAGGTGGCAGTCAGAGCCCGGCAGATCATGGCTTTAGGTCCCCATAAAACAGTAGCTTTTTCTCTATTCATATTTGATAGAGATTTTTCTCTCCTATGACCCAAAGGCTTGAATGAAAAAACTAATAGCAATCTTTTCTGTGTCTTTGGAAAAGAGTATGACATGGAAGCAGAGTCAAGATTTGCTCACAGTGGATGACCTTGATCCAGAAGACAGAAGAGAAGATGGTTTTGATTCCCCAGGTTGCACTTTATCAGGGACAGGATGGGAGAGGGCACACAGGGAGATTTGGAGTTATGAAGTGAAAGGTTGTATGTGTTAAGTGGTGAGGACAGGTGAGGCAGCAGAGTGACTGGATTGCTTCATTAGACCCATGTCAAGTCATGACCTTAACTAGCATTTGGCCTTCAGCATACCCAATAATCTCTCAGCTTCGTCCACAATATTAAATAATCATATCAATAATTGTGATGTTAAAGATAGATTATAGGACTCTAATCCCTGAATGTTCAATAGATCAGGGAAGGGACCTAGGACTCTACATATTTAAGAAGCCCTCCACATGGTTCTGACAACCTGATCCCATGGATCACACTTCTGGAAATACCGGCATGGTGGTTTGCACATCAAAATAGAAGTAGGTTTTTTTCTATTAAGAAATGCTACCTCTTTCTGTGACAGCTATTTTACTCTTCATGTGTACTGTGATTGCTAATTGAATCCACCTGAATTTTTTAACACATTAATTTTACTTGAATGATTTTTTTTAATCGGAAGTTTATAAGGACAAATCAAGTATTTGGAAAGGAATAGGTGACCCTATGTTGTCTAATAATCAATATAGAGCTTCTTGATAGCATAATATCCATTATTTATACATAATACATGAAAACCTTAATATCCAAGTTTACCTACAGATCAGTCTCGATGTTGTTAATCATTCCATCCTTTAGAAGAAATTCATTGATTCATATCAGATGTCTTGAGAAAAGGGGTTTTGCATTTGTGGCTAGATCTTCTTTCTCATTCATCACCTGGCTTTCATTATCCACTTTTTTGTTTGATTATGGTCCAGCCAGAGGACATTAGATTGGTCATTGCCTGTTTATCTGTCTCTGCCTCCCTCTCCATTTTTCTCTCTTATTCACATCTTGCCTGAGACATTCTGTCTCAACCACATGGGGTAAAAATAGTATCTCTATTGCTGTAGATATTTCTACTCCCATTCCCCTATTATGTAAATCCATGAAATATAAGAAATTTAGAAGATGTATAGTTGCTCCTCTCCCATCCTGTCTTGGAGGATCTCTGCAAAAAGATTTCCTTAAAAGCTTCAACTGCTGTCTGAGAGTGAGATGAGAGAGTCTTTATGTAAACGTCCTTATAGGCAGGAAAAGGATAATAATCTATGCTGAGTGTTACTGAAAACCCCTGTTCCCTTATTTGAAGCCATTTCCTTTATGGCTGTTTCCTGTTTCCCACTTTAAAAAATGCTGCTCTTACTGTAATAACGAAAGCTAAAAATCATCTACTGAGAAAAGTAAGTCATCCTCCCTAATAGCACAGGGCTTCACAAATGCTAGGTTATTTTTGCCTATTTGTCTGCGTGAATTGTAAGTTTTGTGAAAAGAGAAGTGTGAAGAAATTACCTGTGCTGTGACCATCTGATTCCCAGACCAATGTGGGCCACCCTAGCCCAACCAATACAGAACCCACTGGAAAAGTGGAGAGGCTGAGATGGCCTCAAGCAAAAATGTCTGCATTTGAAAAATGATGCATTGGTATATGATAAATGAAAAGCAGAATGTGAGCATAGAGCTTCTGTGGGCACTGAACCCACATGGATATTTTATCCAACACGTATACACCCCAGTTTGGCCTTAGCAATGTTGTTTACTTATAAGTCACATATATCCTAAATCATATCATTCCCACACCACATACGGGGATTTAGGTATATGTGGCTCCCTTATGGAAACAATATTGCTATTCCTGGAAATGTCGAGTTAGACAACAGTTTTTGAGGCATAGTCTAGAAACTGGGAACTTTTCTACCCATTAAGAGAATAATGAATTAACGGATGATAACAGTGAACTATGAGAAAAAAGAAAAAAAATAGAATGCATTGCCATAAATACTACAATAGAATCATTTGTGAGATGGTTGGGGAAGGAGAAAGATCATACTCTGAAGTGGTCTAGGAATGACTTCTGAGATGAATATCAAAGGAAGAGGAAGTGTAGAAGGAGGAAAATTGCATTTCAGACATAGAGTCGAGCTATGCTCAAATCTCATTATCATATTACTATAAAAGTCCTGACTGCCAGGAACGTTTTCCTGATGGAATACAAGATCAGCTGTAGAAAGTTGAAGGAGAACTGACCACAGGCTATGCCTGATCTGAAATCTTTTTGGATGCTTTTGTTCGCTCACTTTCAAGACTATATTTATATGTCATTAAAGTATATGTCAAATTTTCTATCCATTTTGTCTTTCAAAGTCATTTGGAGTGCTACCAATTTAGGGCTATGGTGACTAATGCTTCTGAGAATGTTCTCCTAGGAGTCTCTGGGTACACATGTGCACGCAGTCTATGGGCACATACCTAGAAAGAGAATTGC
This sequence comes from Marmota marmota marmota, assembly GCF_001458135.2. Lineage (NCBI taxonomy): Eukaryota > Metazoa > Chordata > Mammalia > Rodentia > Sciuridae > Marmota > Marmota marmota. Next base: position 26,858,329 of record NW_025999932.1, read on the forward strand.
TGACTCATAGGGTTTGCAAGGGTCCCAGTTCAGTAAACAATGACACACTATTTTCCAAAGCAGCTCTTCCCATTGATTGGCACTCCAAAACGTGCATAGCTTCATCTCTGCTCACTCAACTCTCTATCATTATCTTGTTTTTAATTATACCAATACTAGTAATCTGAATGACTTCAATTTGCATGTGCCTGGTTACAAATTAGATTTAATATCTTCAGATGTTTTTAGTCACTTGGATATCTTCTTTTGTTTAGTGCCCATTCAAGTCTCTTGCCTGTTTTTTTTTTTTTTTTATTTACCATTCATCATTTTCTCATTGCTTTGTAGGACATCTGTATATATTCTAAATACCAGCTTTTGCAAATTGCCGCAGTCTGGCTGGGCACAATCAGGAGCCACTTGTCAAAAGAAACTAACTTTATTTTTAGAACCACACACGCCAAACAAAACAGCCTCTCAGGAAAAATCCTCAGAGCCTCAACTGCCACCACCGGCTTTCCCCAAGCCTCTCTCTCCCACCCCAGCCTCTCTCCACCTCCCACAATCCTCCTGCTCTTGAGGCCGATTGGCTGGGTCACGTGGGCGGAGCCAAAAAAAGTCCCCCAATGAGCAGCTCCGTGGTCTGAAAGGGCAGGGAAACAGTCCAATGAGCATCACCGCAGAGGAGCCAATCAGCTAGATGTTGCTGGGGCCGCTGTGAGCCAATCATCAGCCGGCAGCTGGAAGTTTGCTGGCAGCTGGAAGTTTGCTGGGGCCCCTTTGGCTGTGGCTCTCAACAGCAAATATCTTCTATTGTGCAACTTGCAGTCTCTTAATGGTAACTTTCTTTTTCGTTTTTAACAAAAGTTGTTCATTTTCACATACGCTGAGCATTTCTCCTTCAGGATTAGTGTTTTTGTCTAATTTTTCTCCTTTGTATGATCCTTAAGATCTTCACTCCTCTATCATAGAGATTTTTCTCCTCTCATATCTTCCAGAAACTCTCTTGTTTTACCTTGCATATTTCACTTATAATCTACCTACAATTATTCCCCTCCCTCTGTTCTGCAGCACCACTGGTCTTAAGTCAAATGTCATGTGTGTATCTTTTCCAGAACTTTCTATTCTGTTCCATTGGTCAATTTTTCAATCTTGGCACCAGTGTCACACTGCCTGAATTACAGTACCATTATGATATCTTGATACACAGATGACAACTTCTCTCCCCTTGTTCTCCCTCTTCAACAGTGTCCTGCTCTTCCTGTCCTTTGGAGATACCGTGTACCTTTTAGCATCAACTTATCTATTCCTATATGTGTATATGTCATGCTCTTGGGATTTTTATCAAGCTTGCTTTGAATATACAGATCAACTTGGAAAACAATTAACATCTTTAAAATATTATCTTCCATTTATTTAGATCCTTACTATCTCTCAATAACATTACATTCATCACATAACCGTCTTAAACATTTTTGTTAGATTTATTCCTAAATATATGAGATTATGGATAGCATAGAAAAAGCCACTTTTTAAAAAAATATTTATTTTTCAGTTGTAGTTGGACACGATGCCTTTATTTCATTTATTTATTTATATGTGGTGCTGAGGATCGAACCCAGGGCCTCACATGTGCTAGACGAGTACTCTACCACCGAGCCACAACTCCAGCCCCATAAAAGCCATATTTTTAATCATTTTATTTTCCAATTCTTTGTTCCTGATACACAATTAATTTTATAGTAAACCTTGCTAAACCCACAATGCCAATAATTTATTATTTTGGATGTTTTATGTCCGTGGTCGTATCATACATGATGCCGTCAAAGTTGTATTTCTTCCTATATTTACACTATCAATTTGCTTTCCTTGCTCAACTACATCAGCTAAGTCCTCCAGTGCAATGTTGACCAAATGCAGAAATAGTGGAGATGACTGTCCTTTTCCCATTCTCAAAGTGAGAACATTTCCTATCAAGTATATTGTATGCTACAGGAGTTCATAGATACCCTTAATTAAGTCAAGTAAATTACCTTCTATTTTCATTTCGCATGGTTATTTTAAAGTCAGGATCCAGTAGTTCTATCCCTGGAGTTCCTCTCACAAGCAAAATCAAAGACAAGTGACAGACTAAGAGAAAATATGTGTGAGTTATAGCAAGAGGGCTGACCTCCCTGGAGAATTCCAGTCACGTTGCCAGATTCTGTTTTCTCACACACGGTTCCAAACACTGTGTTCCAGACCCCTGCTGTCAGGAATGAAAGTTCCACCAGTCTACTAGGAGCATAAGGAAGTTGGTTTTTTACAAAGCCAAATGTACTCCTTTCAAAGGATTGTTTTTCTTCTTCTGCGGATAGGTTCTAATTTTCAACAATAAAGCACAATTCTTCTAATAAATCAATATTAAAATATAAAGTAGCTGAGAGTTTTTTTAAACATCCATATTGACAAACTAAAATATTTGCAGCTTTTTTGCAGGTCTCTTTAAATTCTTTGATTTTATTGGTTGAAGAAATGCAAAAACCTGGAAACCTCCCACCTCGTGCGTATCAGTGAACTTCAGGGTATTGACAAAAAAAAAAAAAAGGCAGGAAGGCAGGGAGCCAGCGAATTAAGGAGAAAGAGAGAGAAAGGAGCCTTCAGGGTAGAAGAGGAAGTAAAAGCAGGGCAGCCGGCAATACCAAGCCAAGGGAAGAAAGCTTTCACCCTAGTGCCTGGGGATTTAGTGACAGAAGGGACAGTGCTGATTTTCTTTTCCTTACATACATGACAATAGAGGAATGCAGTCATAATTATCCATTCACAGCACAATTCTTCGTAATTCTGTATATAAAGTATGTTCACGCCAAATTATGCCATTATACATGAGCTCTCTTATTATTATTTTTTTGCATTACAATTCTTAATACACCTTTATACCACAATTTATCATAGCTCTGTTTGTATATAAGGTAAGTTGACACCAAATTCACATCTTCATACATGTATTTTGTATAATGATGAGGGTCCCTTCCACCATCCTTGCTATTCCCCTTCTCCCTCCCTTTCCTTCCCACCCCTATTCCCTATCTAGAGGTAATCTTCCTCCCATGCTCTCCCTCCCTACCTCATTTTGAGTCACCCCCCTTATATCAGAGAAGATTTTCAGCATTTGTTTTTTGGGGATTGGCTATCTTCACTTAGCATAATCTGCTTTAATGCCATCCATTTCCCTGCAAATGCCATGATCTTATTCTTTTTTAGTGCTGAGTAATATGCTGATTTTGATGAGCATTTCAGTGTAGCAGGAGGGTCAAGACGACAAGCTGCGGATTCAAGAACCAAAGAGTATAAAGACGTGGAAACATTGACTTGTATGATTCTTCTGAGAAATGTAACTATAAATAGGAGAAGAATGTTTCTCAGTCTTCTAGAAGCACATGGGTAAAACCGGATTTGGGTGGGTTGGTTGGTTGGTTGGTTGATTGATTTGCTTTGAAGATGAGACCTGATTTTTAGAGGGGAGGAGTGGAGTTGCTGAGAACGAAACTCAGGTCTTCACACATGCCAGTCAAGCACTGTCCCACCCAGCTACACCCTCAATCCCTGAGACCTGATTGAACGAAAATGTTTAAAAATACAGTGGCGAGCCCAAGATACTGACAATAAAGGGAAGAAAAGAAATGATTCATGGAGAAAGTCTAAAAGTAAGGTTAAGTGAAGTATGGAACATCAATGGAGGGCTTCATCCTTTGTGCATCGTAAAATCATAAAAGCAGCATCCCCAGCCACGGCTGGTGACTATGGTTTCCATACAGCTCAGCACAGACAGGGCTCACAATCAACACCCCATACTTGTGCATGGTATGTCCTGCATGTCCTGTTCTTGAATGCAGGTAAATGTGTAAATTGATGGGACTCGAAATTGAGAGAAACCCCACTAAAAGGAAAAAGAGCCAGAGAAAGTTCTTTGACATAAGGGAGGCCATGGATGGAGACGAATTTACAATACCACCCTCTCCCTCCTCCATGTTCCCCATGGCACGTTTCCACAGGGCTTCACACTGCCTGTCTCTCCACTCTCTCCACTCACACCCTTCCGTGGTTCCCAGTACACTGCAGGTTCTAGGAGGTCATTGTTCTCAGGCAGGCTTCAGGAAGAATAGGTAGCCTCCCAAATCCTGCACAGTAACATGAGCATTTAAATTCACAAAGACAAAATCTTGACCTATATGCATGCATGCACACATACACCTGAGGTTTAGGCAGTTTACTGGTCAGCAAAGAGGTATTTTGGGAGATCTTGTTTCCTTCAATCTCTTACAACCCATCAAGAGTCACAGCTTTCAGGGTGTGACATGCATAAAGGCTCCCAGGCAAAGATGTAAGGCAGAAACCCATCCCTGGTGAGGATAATATTGACAGGTTGAATGTTTTCTTTTTCTATTTTAAAAATATCAAGCCTATACTCTATTCCACAAACGTGGGTAACATTTCCCCAAATCTATCTGTTCAAATATCAGGCAGTCATCTGAAACAAAAGACAGGGTGATAGTTTCTGCAGGGAATCCCTGAGCAGTGTCCCAAGGGACGTTCAGCAGCATGAGGTGGTCAGTTTGTCCCAGAACATGACAGAATACAGAGGCTTAGAGAAATCCAGTTAAGACAGGAATTTTTGAATTGGGAAGGAGGTGGAGTAAATGTGATAATGAACCTGGACTGAAATTCTGCATAGAATGATTGATGTGGCCAAGCAACACTATCAGGGCAGGGAGAGCCAAACAGCTACAGAAAGCATAGGATTTCCAAGTTTAAAGAAAACCAATGGATAGGCCAATTTCTCTCTTTTAATAAAATGGCCTTTTTAGAAAGAAATTCCTATTTTCTTCAAACAATAAATTATCTACCCTGCAAAGGTGGGCTTTTAGTGATACTCGGACTCTTTGCAGAAGTGGGGAGAGAGTGTGTTTGTGAATTCATCAGATGGAGCTAGATTCACCCTTGTTTTGCAGGGGAGCTACCCAGAGTGGTGTTGCTACTCCCCTCAGAGATCCCTGCACCACAGCTCCAGGTAGGAATGAATGGACTTTGTCTCTTTCAGTAATAGAGCTTAGCACACAGTAGGCACTCAGCTAACATGGTCTAGGTGTTAAACATTTATCTGGTGCATTTATCCAAAGTGTTCACGGCAGAGGCTTCCTCTGCAACTCCTCCAGTTCCTCTCCAGCTCCCTTGCTTTCCTCGGTGACAATGTCATCTGAATTGGGTGAAGCACCACTAGCAGTGGTGCATTCTGGGAAATGGCCTCCTTGGCCTGTATCCTCTGTGCTCCTCCCAGAACCACAGCAGCAGCATCTCTGGCATTAGTGTGGGAGAGTGTCAGCCAGAGCTGCAGGGTGAGAGGACACGGGCTTTCCTCAGCTCTGCCTGTGATTACCATCAGCAGAAAACCAGACTAAGCAAAGAGGGACTTGCATATCTCCACTGGTTTATTTATTTATTTATTTTTGGTATTGGGGATTGAACTCTGGGGTGCTTAACCACTGAGCCCTGTTTTGAGATAGGGTCTCGCTAAGTTGGTTAGGGACTCATGAAATTGCAGAGGCTGGTTTTGAACTCGTGGTCCTCCTGCCTCGGCCTGCTGAGTGGCTGGGATTACAGGCATGCACCTGGCTTTTCACTGATTCTTTAAATTGAGCGCTAGAATACCATTCTCATCTGTTGGTTCCAAACAACTCAGGGCAAGTGTTGGTGGACAGCAAAAAATCCCCTTGAACTGCAGTCCCCTGGGCTTCCAAGGGCTATCATGGAGTTGTTTTATAAGCCTTTTGCATGGACATGTCCAAAATATTGACTGGAGAGAGAGGAGGGACTATTACTGAGCAATTTTCTTTCACATGCTCCCATCTCCCCACAGCTGTATGTTTGGCAGGGATCCCATAGAAATGGCTGGGGAAGCTATCAATATTGCTTTGATGTAGGCATCCTCCATTTTTATAATCTCCAAATTTCAATAAAACTGTCTCTTTCTACTTCCACAGATGGCAGAAGGAATAGACAGCAGAATATGCCTCCTACAGATAACAAGCCAGTTTTCTGTTTTGTTTTGTTTTTCAGTATGTGCCAAAATCCAGCAGGGGCTCTTCATTATCATTTAAATTTGATAATGACAGATCAGAATGATCAAGGAAGTGCATTGAACACTAGACAATATTTTTTCATGAGAATAAAAACATAAGCCTGCAACTTTTGGAAGGTTAAATTTTGAAAGGGGCTCTTTCTTCAATTACATTTTTTATTTCCAAATGACCCATTAGTTCACTTATTTTAAAAAAAAAAATATTGAGTGCCACATAATACCGGACACTAGATAGAAAATAGAGATTTAGGATGCAGAGGGCAAAGGATAAGAAGTACATCTGATTCATTTATTTTTTTCCATATACAATTTTTACTTGAAATGCCTTTGGGACAATGCCACTCTGGGGTGGGAAATGGGGAATTATGAGAAACACAATCGGCAGGTCTCTCCATGCATGGCTGTCTCTCGCTTCCCCTCCCTTTGTCCATACTCACTAAATGACACTTAATATTCTGAGGAAAAGGAAATAATCTTGAATCCTCTTATCCGCGAAAGTTGGCTGCTGGTCTTCCTCTGCCTCTAGCTGAGTCTGCATCTGAGGAAAGGCATGTACTTGGGTCCAGCCCTCAAAGGACTCACAAAATCTTCAGAATGAACTCCAGAAGGAAGGACATCCCAGTCTCACAGTGTGGTACCCAGACAGCCTCAGCCTCCCATTTAAAAATTCCCTTCCATCCAATGCTTCATCTTCCCTTCCAAATGTTAAGAAAATACTACGATCAAGAGATTAAAAGGACATTGTTACTGCTTATTGATTATTTACAACCTTCCTTCAACTCTTTCTTTCTTTCTTTCTTTCTTTCTTTTTTTTTTTTTTGGTACCGGGGGTTGAACTCAGGGGTGCTCAACCACTGAGCCACATCCCCAGCCCTTTTCATTTTTTATTTTAAAATAGGATATCACTGGGGCTGGAGTTATGGCTCAGCGATAGAGCGCTCGTCTAACACATGCAAGGCCCTGGGTTCGATCCTCAGCACCACATTAAAAAATAAATAAATAAATAAATAAAACAAAGCTATTGTGTCTAACTACTAAAAAATAAATATTGTGTCTAACTACTAAAAAATAAATATTTAAAAAAAGAGTCTCACTAAGTTGATTAGGGCCTAGATAAGTTGCTGAGGCTGGCCTTGAACTTGCATTCCTCCTTCCCAACCATCACGCCCTGCTCCCTCTTTGAGAGGCTGGGGTTGTGGCTCAGGGGTAGAGTGCTAGCTTAACATACATGAAGCACTGGGTTCAATCCCCAGCACCACATAAAAATAAATAAAATAAAAGTATTGTGTCCATCTACAAAAAAAAATTAAGAAAGAAAGAAAAGGAATTTGAGATGGCTTAAAATAAAAATCATGTCATATGACTTTTGAAATAGAGTAAACATGAAGAAGTAGGAGAAGCTTCTGTTATAGTCTAGGTTTTTTTCTTTCACAGATAGAAGCCACACAAAATCTTAAAACATTAAGGCACAGTAAGCTCTCATGTTGCAGAGCTACTTCTTTTGGTTTCTTTGTTTTTGGTTTTGGTACTGGGGATTGAACTCAAGGGTGCTTTAACACTGAGCTACATCCCCAGTACTTTTTATCTTTTACTTTGACACAGAGTCTTGCTAAGTTATTGAGGCTGCCTTTAAACTTGGGATCCTCCTGCCTCAGCCTCCTGAGTCACTGGAATTACAGGTATTCGTCACCATGCCTGGCTAGAGCTTCCTTCTTAAAATCCTGGTTTTGTACCTTGAGTTGAGATTGCCTGTGTGCCAGGGTTCACTCTGAGCCAGGCATTCCCCGTATTTAATGCTTGTGTACTATAGAGGATGCTGGGCCCACCGGACCTATCCCCCAAAAAAAGACTCACAGTAACCCCTCCTTAAATCTAAGGAAGCAAAGATTTGAAGAAGTGAAATAGCTCACTCGAGATCACATAATGAGTGGCAGGAAGAATCTTAATCCAGCTCTGGTGCTCTGAAGAGTTGATTGAATTTCATTCATGGATCATGAATCAATTTAGTGACTTGTGATCTCTTTTCAAGTGAATAAGATAGAATAATAGCTGGGCATGGTGGCACATGCCTATAATCCCAGGGACTCAGGAGGCTGAGGCAGGAGGATCTCAAGTTGAAAGCCAGCCTCAGCAACTTAGCAAGGCCCCAAGTAACTAATAGAGACTCTGTCTCTAAATAAAATATTTTAAAAAAATGTTGGGGATGTGGCTGAATTCAATCCCTAGTATCAAATAATAATATTATTATTATTATTATTTTCAGAGTTCATCACAGACAGTAAAAGGTTAAGTAATATTTCAAGAAATTCTGTTTTCATTGTGTAAGTATATTGGGGGCGTGTGGAATGTGCAGGAGCATGGGTGTGATGGGTGTATGCAGAGGTGTCTAGAGGTATATGGAGGGAAAGAAACGTGGGTGTGTTTGGGTGTGTACATAGATGTAGATGGATGTGTGAGTGAGGGGTTAGTGTGTGTAAAATTTATTTCTAACTGTGAGTTACTGCCTTAAAAAATTTCAAAGCTACCACACTAAGATATAGCAAATCTCATTTATTCACATTCCAAGTGTAAGAAGACGACTAAGTTTTAGAAATCTGCCTTCTATAGAAATTTTTACAAACAAAAAATTAAGAGATGTTAAGATCTGTGGCTCAGTTGGCCTCCCCCATGTGAACATGTTTACCAGGCCAACCTCCAGAGCCACACAGTGAAGAAACTCTTCCTAAAATAGTCACGACTTGACTGGCCTTGTGCCTGGTTGCTGAGACTAAATCATTCATCTGCAACTGCAGCAAGCACAGAGAAAATATTTTGCTTTTATACAAACAAAAGGTAGGAGGCAGGAGATCATGCTAGGGCCACGCTGCAGGTTAGCCTCCTCTAGCAGGAAGGCCCAGAAGATGCAGCAGCAGATACTTGAGAGACTGAACAATGACATTCAGGTGCCCCCTGAGGACGGCCAGCGGCTCTGTTTTTATGCACTTGCTGAATCTCCAGGGTCATCTGGTCTAAACCACTAAAGCTCAAATAATCCACTCATCCTCTCTAATGATGTCACTGAAGGCTTAACATACATTTGCTATTCAGATAGAGCTTTAGTGCCCAAACCTGCTCCTGCCCTTTACCAAATGCATCATTTGTCAAACCAGGAGGGCCAGCAGCTTTCCCTACATTAGGAGAGTCTGTGGAGTCTGGAAGAAGATGTCTGGCCTCAAGGCAGCATTTGCTAGAGGGCCCAAGCCCCACAAGGGCATTTTCCCCAAGAACCAGAATAGAAGTGCCTTTATGTTACCCAGTTTGTCTTCTCTCATTGTTACGTAGATGTCATCACACCCTTAGGCACAGTCGCCATTGACATGCAATAAAATAATTAGAAAGACCCAGGATACAAAGTAGATGCTCCATGAAAGTCTGTTCTCTATCTTTGGTATGTTAAGAAAGCTTCATTCCCTGAACCAGCCTGAAGAAACTCCTGGTCACCCTGCTGGCCTTCAGTGGCGTGGCTGGGAACGCTTTGCCAACATCTGTCCGGCTCCCTTCAGTGAGTCCTCAGGAACTATGACCATTCCTCTCCACCTTCTCCCTAGATCAACTTCTGTGAAATTTCAACTTGAATACCTTTCTCAGAAAAAAAAAACAAAACACAGACTTCTATGATTTTATAAAGTCCATTTACAAAGAACATGTCTCTTTATTTTCTGGAAAATACTCTCTTACAATTGAAAGAATGTCTCGTACATCTAAATTTCTGAAATGTTTTGTCCATCCTTTCCATAGATACAATACTTGTGTAAGTGTTCATCGCATTTCCTTCTTGTACTCTTTTACTCAACCTAGAATGTGTGCAGTTCTCCTTGTTCTTATGTTCCCTGCATAGAAGATAACTTTTAAGTCGTCTTCATAGAGGGCTTGTGCTTTTTGGAATGAAGTTTCCAGACTTGATTGGTATCCTCTGAGCCCAATGGGTTAAGAGGAGGTAGACCTTCCCTGTGTCACTTTCTAGGTGAATGACAGGCAAAATGTTCAACTTCCCTTATCCTAAAACATGAAGAATAACACCACCCACCCTTAGACTGCAAGAAGGATTAACAAAGTGCTTAGTTAAGTACTGTGCCATGTGCCTGGTGCACAGTAAACTCAATAAGTGTTAGATATAATTTTAATAGGGTGCAGGATTTCTCCCTCATACTCCAACAGTTCTTTTGCATATGTCTACTTTTTAATCACAATTCACCTCAGATCCTTCCATCTATCTGTTCAATCCTACTCACTCACGGTTTTGCCTTTTTGCTTCCAACTGTGGACCACTCCTTGATTTCAAGCAGAAGTCAGACAATACCTTTGGCTCTGGCTAAAATCACTCAGCTGAAATGCGAAAATTCAAAACGAACCTTGTTCCCGTTCTCGGGATAGTGTGTGTTACCTCCGGGTGGGTCATCGTCAGTTAAACTGGTGTCTCTCAGGATGCCACAGCAGCGGCTACCAAGAAGAGCAGACAGAGGCAACTTGAGCTTCTTTTAAAAAGTCAACGGGATAGAAAGGGCTCGGCCGTGGTCACACTTGGTTCTCTTACACGAGATTTCTGTCCCCCCTTTCACATAGACTTCGCACTGACTCAAGGCAGTACAATCCCTCCTTTGTGCCAAAAAGGGTATTTTCCCTGTGGGAATCTGACCAAGTGCTTGCCCCGGGCTTTTCACTGTGACGGTGTGGACGACTGTGGCAACCGCGCAGATGAGGAGAACTGCGGTGAGTAGTCCCATGTCGAGTCCACCCCCCCATCCCCACCACCCCCA
>NW_025999932.1:26869246-26954598 GCF_001458135.2 Marmota marmota marmota
CCACCTCCATCCCCCACCCCCAGATCCCCCCACAGCACACGTGCCTTCCTGCTGAGCCCCCGAACTGTGGCCAGCTGGACAGTGATCTGCAGTGACCTGGCAGAGATGATTTGGTGTTCCCTAAGCAAACTCTTTTTAATGCAAATACTCCCCAATTTGTGGTAACGACTTGTATTTTCATATGGAGAACTTGCTTGAATGAGATACACAGGATTATGAGATGTTATATTTTGTGAAAATCGAAACTGCATTTTAAAAATCTACTTGAGTACTCATTTTAATTTTAAGGAATCCTATGACTGTCACCTCCTATGGCTGGTCATTTGAATCAGCTGTGAGACTACCCATAAGATGTGAATGAAGTCACCTGGAGAATTAATTGACTGAACAGACCTATATTGAGTGTCGACAATGTGCCCGGGGCTTTCCAATCATTGGGACCAGTTAGCTCAAGGAAGACAAGCGTCTTGACCTTGTCAAGGTCAATATGAACATGGATAGTGTGAACTAAGAAGATAATAAACCTGAATTAATGACTTAAATACTCAGACTGATATGAGCCATGAAGAAAATAAAACAGCACAATGAGATGGAAGTGACTTGGAGGGAAGAACACTTTAAAGATATAAGCAGAGAAAATCTTTTTAAGAGGGTGACGTTTGAACTGAAAACTAAATGAAACAAAAGAAAGAAGTCACAAAACATTCTGGAGGATATAGAATTCCAGGCAAAGGAAATAGCCAGTCCAAAGGCCCTGAGGTTGAACAAAATAAAATGACAGGTTTGAGGAATAGAATAGCCAGGGTGGTATAAGCAGACTAGCTAAGGATATGCATAGGGGATGAAGAGGCACACAGCAGCCAGATCACATTGGATCATACAGGCCAATGTTAGGTCTATATATTTGCCAATTTAACATTGTCCAAATTAACATTTATTTTTCTGTGTAGGGAAGTGATATGGAGTCTGCAATGTCTAGTTAGTCCCACAGTAGACACAGACCTCCTGAATCTGCAGGAATCCTGTGTGTGTTCTGCCATAGAAGGCCCAACCAACAATCAAAGTAGGGCAGCAGAGCCCAGGAGTGCCAGCTGTCTGTCTGTCATCCACCCTCCTGCCGGGGTTACTCAAGCGTCTTCCCTTTTTCCCACCTTCCTACTTCTCCTCTAAGACTCATTCAGGAGTCCCCTCCCCTGAGAGGGGACACACTAAGTTGGCCCCAGTGAAGCTTCTCTCACTCTCGAATGGGTGCAGTTTCTCTCTCTTGCTAGAGCCCCCTGGGCTTATCTCTACAAGCACTGAAGTGACCTGTCTTATCTTTTCACCTGTTTCTCTTTCTAGACATAAACACCTTAGGAAGAGGCCCACGTCTCACTTGTTTTGCTGTCCTCAGAGCCTAGAATAGTAGAGGACACAGTAGGAACTTAATCATGCGCTCAGTTTTTGGAGGCAGCTCTCTGGATGCCAATGAGCAAGTCACTCAAAGAGATCTCCAGTTTGCTGCATGAGAATCAGGGACATGGTATTTATCTCCCTCATGAGAATGTTCTGAGGTCAAATTAAATAATGCCTCTGAAGGTGCTTATAACACAATTGAAGGCATCATAGTGGAATCACAGAGGATATTAATCAGAAGCAGAACTAAATTAAAGATTGCAGGGATCAAGGAAGTCTGTTGGCAATTACTTAAATTTGCTTTTTGATTTGTGTAAACTTAAGCATCATACATTATAATGCAGATCTTATCATTTACACAGCATGTGCTCAAGTAATGATGCTTCAAAATTAATTCTCCTTTTTGTAAAAAAAAATGTGATTTTATCACTAAAAAAGGATACTTGGCCAATAAACAGTTCATATGAACATATGAAGATTGACGCTTATTCATGGCAAATTGAGTAAATACTTTTTTCAACAGGACTTTATTAATTTATTAATTTAATTAATTTACCCTTTATTAATGAGCACTTTGGTTTTGCTTTTTGCTAAAGGTCATTTAGTTGAGGGCTAGCCCAGGGATAGAGCATGTGCTTAGCATACCCAAGGCCCTGGGTCCAATCCTTAGCAACAAAACAAAATAAAATTTTAAAAGTTCAGATGATGTAAATTTTGCAGAATCTACCATATCTATCAACCATGAGTCTACATAAACCTGGGGCAGTATACATATATGACAAAAAGAAAATTCAGATTTTATTTTCTTCTGAGGTCCTCAAAATTAAGGTCAAACACTTAAAATATCAGGATTAGAAATGGGTGATATCTTCAAGACACTTATATAAAATAATTATATACATGTGTTCTTCATTTTATGATAAATATATCTGAAATATTTGTAATTATAAAAAAGGAAAATCCCACAGATGCTTGCCTAGCTTTTTATCTCTTACTATGTATTTAAAATATTGGTCATTCTATTGCTTAAACAAATTTTCATTTCATTATTAAATTTTTATACTTTTGTTTTATAATATGATTCTGATTTCTAGAATAACTGACGTATTAATCACCGTTTCACAGGTGACACTAGTGGATGGGCAACCATATTTGGCACAGTCCTTGGAAATGTTAATAACGTGACATTAACACAGGAGTGCTGTAAGTGGTATTGGTTCAAAGACAGTATCCGCATTTCAAAAAACATGACTTGTGGTGGGTGTATTTTTATGAGTACAGCAGTTCCCCCTCTTTATGTTTCACTGCAGTCTAAAATGAGTATTTTGAGGGCTTGGGAATGTAGCTCAGTGGTAAAGTGCTTGCTCTGCATTCCCAAGGCCCTGGGTTGGACTCCCAGCACTGTAGATAATAAAGATAATGTTTTGGAGAGAGACCACCTTTACATAACTTTTATTATGATATGTTGTTATAATTGTTCATTTTATTATTATTCATCTCTCACTGGCCTAACTTACAGATTAAACTTTACCATAAGTAAATATTTTAGAATAAAAGTGATATATATATATATATATATATATATGTGTGTGTGTGTATGTGTGTGTGTGTGTAAAGTTTCATAATATCTGTGGTATCAGACATCCACTGGAGGTCTTGGATTGTGTTCCTTGTGAATAAGTGGGGACTACTGTAGTGCAATAAATTTGCTTCTGAATTTTAATTTCAGTTTAATGTATTTTGCTGGCCAACTGGTCTACCCTCTGTCCATGGGACTAAAATAATAGAAGAAAATGACCATCTGTACTCATGTTTATTTTATGTATTAGTGTATGATTACAGGAATATATGAATATTGAATAGTTTTGACAAACAGTAAGGTTCTCATTCCCTTTCATTATTTCCTTCAACAAAGATATTAAGCACTCAATACTTTTTAACCCCTTAGGTATTGAAGTACAGTGATAACTAAGATGTGGTCTCAGCCCACACATGCTTCACATCATAGCAGTAATAATATATATAACATATATATAACATATACATAATAATATTATATATAATTATTCTATATATTATATAGAATAATATATATAACATATATATGTTATATGCATATATTATATATGGTATATGTAATTCAATATACATTATGCTATACTAACAGTATACAATCAGTCTTCTGTATCCATAGTTATAATTATGGATTCAACCAGCTATAAATTAAAATATCCTGAAAAAAATTGTGTCTGTACTAAACTTGTACAGATTTTTTTTCTTGTCACTATCCCCTAAAAAATACAATATAATAATTATTTACATTGTATCATAAGGGATTATAAGTAATGTAAAGATGGTTTAAAGCATACCAGAGGATGTGTGTAGGTTCTATTGCAAATAATGAAACATCTTATATAAGGAATTTGAGCATCTACAGATTTGGATATCCATTGGGTTCCTGAAACCAGTCTCCCCCAGATATCAAGAGATGACTGACTGGATGTTATACAATGCTAGTTTATATATAGCTCACTTATTGTATACTTAATTGCATATAATGTATACAAATTAGAAAGGATAAAATTAGAATAAATGTAACTAAAATTTTTAATATTTTCTTTCTCAGCTATAAGGGGTTGACTCATATAGATCCCAATTTGGAACTTACTGCTATACCCCATGGGCAGTCACTCAAGTTGTGGACCTTTGTGTTTGGTTGGTTTGGGTTAGGTTTTTGTTTTATATCTCTCTCTCTTTTTTTTTAGTAAAGAGAGAGAACACATGGTCAGAAATAAATGTGAGGAAAATTCCTCCATCAGTGTTGCAGAGAATGGGTGAGAACAGCAAATCTCAGCTGGGACAACTGTGTTGGACAGTATTGGCTGATATTGCTGATGATCCAAGCTAGAGCAGAGTGGGTTATGTTGACATCCAGTGGGCAGAGGCTAGAGGTCCTGCTGAGCATCCTGTGGTGCCCACAACAGCCTCCACAACAAAAAAATTATTTGGGCCAAAATGTTAATCATGCTGATTAAACAGAAAGAATGAAAAAGGAAATATTGATTATCATGTGTATTACGATGCTCTGGAAAACACTACGAATTTGAGCCCAGAAAATGCCATAAGGACAGGTGAAGTAGAAGGAGATGCAAGAGACCTTTCAGAAAATTCATAGAACCTGCAAGCAGACTGGGCTGCAGGGCAGGAAGGTGAAGGGTTATACCCACATTTCTGGTTTAGACAACACACAGCTTGACCATATAAAATCCTTTTATTATCAAGTAAGAGTTTCTTTTTTTTTTTTAATTTTTTATTGTTGGCTGTTCAAAACATTACATAGTTCTTGATCTATCATATTTCACACTTTGATTCAAGTGGGTTATGAGCTCCCATTTTTACCCCATATACAGATTGCAGAATCACATCAGTTACACATCCCATTGTATTTACATACTTGCCATACTAGTGTCCTGTTGTGTTCTGCTGCCTTTCCTATCCTCTACTATCCCCCCTCCCTCCCCTCCCCTCCCTCTTCTCTCTCTGCCCCCTCTACTGACATTCATTTGTCCCCCTTGTATTATTTTTCCCTTTCCCCTCACTTCCTCTTGTATGTAACAAGTAAGAGTTTCTAACCACAGGTTTTTAATCTAAAAGTTTAACCTTAATCTTCTTGATGTGAACAAACACTGAATTAATCATACCTACATTATCTTTAGAGTTGAGCTAATTAGCATATTGCTATAGATAACATAAAATATTTTCTAAACTTCATACACTATAAGTATCTTTTGCATTAAGTAGGTACTCAATAATAAGTTTTCTGGCTATTAAATTCACTGTTCAAAGAACATTTGTCTTAAAAGTGATCTAAAAGAAGCAGGACATATTTTAATAAATAATGAAAAATATAAATTTAAAATTCACAAATCTCACTTTGTTAACTGCATCAAATCAATATCCATAAGGTTAGTGAAGAAAGCAAAGATTCCAGAAATATTCTCTTCCCCTTCCTCCCCTTCTGTCTCTTACTCTAACACAAGCACACACGTACACACACTGTGATTGTTCCATGGACCAACCCGGCCTTGTCCCTCCAAATATTCCTTTGGCATACTACTTTGTATGCCATTATCTTAATAATTCTGTAAGTTCCTTCGGAGGAAATTATGAAAACATTTTCTTTATTCAGATAGATGGATCTTTGGTTTTCTCAACTATACACAACTTTAATTTTTTGTAAACAACTTCTACGACTTCTAGTTTCTACTTTCAACTTCGTGGTAATGAAAAACAAAGAACCGCATAACTTTCCTATGTTCACATACAAATGCACCAAAAAGTTATAATCTTTATATATATAATTTGTCAAAATTCACCTACTATCATGTATATCTAAAAAGAACAAATTTTAAAAATTAATTATAAGAAAAACCAAAGAGCCAAAATGAAAGGATATCTGATTGGATTGATTTTAATAGGGCACATTAGTGGCTGTGGCAGAATCTGTGTCTAATTCTTCTCACAGGTCTAAGTCTGACAGGGGAAAAATAATGTGAGATAAATTTTAATCAATAAAAATTTATTAGCAACTGTTTTGTGCTGTTGGATTCAACTGACCCAATCATTTCCATTGTGATTTATTCAATCATACTAATAAATTTCATTGAAAAGAACATAGTCTTGCTTTACCATATGATTCTATGCTATTTGAACATGTCTGTGACTTCTTTCTACTCACCTGTTAAACACCTCTGATATGACCACTGAAAGCTAGAACTGAGTTGAACACCACACTAGTCCATACTCTATGGACTAGGAGAGAATGCTTATTTGCTTTTATTACGCACTAAATAAGTCCATTTAACAGATGTGAATTTTATGTATTTGATGAAAAGAGGACAAAGCTTGTTATTCTAACAAAGTCATAAATACAAAAATGCATTTTTTGCCCCAAGTAAAACCTTTCTCTTTTTGCTCCTAGTTTTAAACCAGTATCCACAACACTGTGACTGCAAAGAAACCGAATTGGAATGTGTAAATGCCGGCCTGCAGTCTGTGCCTGTGATTTCCACCAACGTGACACTACTGTGAGTACAGTATCGGGATGATATTTGTCCCTAAAGTCACAAGAAAACCCTCCAGTGGAATTATATCAGAAAAAAATAATAGAAATTCCATTTAAAACCAGTCGTCAGAGAATTCTGCATGCTTCATCTATAAGAGGGACATGTTTTCAACACTGTACATTAGATTAGATCTGGTAATATTCAGCTCACAAATGCCTGAGACCTGGAGCACTTATTTTAATTATTTTCTGATTTATGTATTTTGTAATTTATGTATTGCTACTAATCTGCCTGTGCTGAAATGTTAAAAAGCAAACACACTCACTTATGCCATCTCATTGTTAATGTTTATAATTCATCCAAGATGGAATGAAAGATCAATGAGCTAGTTCTATCATATCATGCAAACTTTTCTGCTTTTTGCTGGAAATTTTCAAGAGCCTCAGAACTCTGCTATCACGTCATCATTTGAGCATATTTGAGTTAGTTAGGATCTTTGGTTGTTTTGCTTTTGGTTGTTGTGTTTTATTAACTTATCCAGAGAGTAAAAGAAAAAGTTGAATCACCATAGATTCTCCCGTTTATTCTACTAACTGGCTAAATTTGTAAAATATTTGCAAACTTCAGTCATGCGATGCATGAAGGATCTCATGTCTAACAGTGGTACTGTAAGATCATAATAGAACGGAAGAATTCCTTTGCCTGGGAATGCCATAGTCATTGTGATATCTTAGCACAGCTACTAGTAGTAATGCTAGTGTAAATCAGCCTACTGTGCTGCCACTCATATGAAAGCATAGCACATACAATTATGTATCACGTACAACACTTGATAATGATAATAAATGACTGTGCTACTGGTTTAAGTATTTGCTATCCTATACTTTATATTGTCATTGTAGAATGCACCCCTTCTACTTATTAAAAAAATTAACTGTAAAGTAGTATGTCTTTTAGGCTTCACACATCCCATTTGTAAGCACACTTTCTGATGTTCCAGGTGACAAAATCACCTCACAATACACTTTTCGGAATATGTCCCATGGCTAAGCTGACATGACTGTACCTTTGTTTTTCTATCTGAATTTTTATTCTCCAATGAAAAGTTTTCAGTTATAGTCACGTTCAAATGTGTGTTTAGTACCATGGAACCTCAGCAAATATTCTTTTCCCAGTCATGCAGCTTCTAGAAAAGAGTCTGGTTGGCCATAAAAATCCATAATAAAGTCTCCTTTACTTTATTTTAGGTCTCTAAAGAAAAACAAAATCCACAGTCTTCCAGATAAAGTTTTCACCAAATACAAAGAACTTAAAAAGATGTAAGTAGCTATTAATAGCATATTTATGGAAAAACCCTTATAAAAACAAAATGAAACATGAAGTTTATCATCTTTATCACTTAATTTATGTTTGTAAATTTAAGATTAGAAAATAAAATATTTAAAAGTATGAAATCTTTCCACTCCATAATTTAAAGTGGCTGAACTGATTTTATTTTAAACTTTTTCAGAGAGTTAACTTAGAGTTGAGATAAATATTTCAATAGGAAATTACATAGGTCCATATTTTTCCTTAAGAAGTTTTGGAAAATAACAATGCAGAGGCAATACATGTACTGTAGTGAAAGCATAGATAACAACAGTCAAATCACTTAAAACTCAGGATACAGAGACTACCTCCCCAGGGTAATAGGGGCAAAAACACATTTCTAGTACAATCAGTACATTAGCATATCTGAGGAAAGAGAAAATCATTAAGTAGTGGTGCATAGTCAGCATATAGAATTCAGTGAGAAAGAAAGGGCAAATATGCTTCCAGCATCATCCAAGAAAGATAACTGGGATTGGGAAATATAGAGGTGGTCTCTGTTGGAGGTTAGGGATGAATCATCAATCTCCACCACAGTTTTCATGAACTGTCTCTTAATATTATGCATACGGTTTTCTTTGATACCTTACTCACTAAGCAACCTTATGATGATGAATAACTTACCATCTTCTTCACAACGAAGCAATTTAATTGAAAAGTTGCATTGGATAGAGGGAAAGGACATTCCTATCAGCAAAATGGGATACCTCATTTTCATATTTAATAGGTGAAATATATACAGGTTCATATATGATTCCTCTGTAAGGTGGGTTAGTGTCTGGCCAGTACCCCAGGAGCACTAGAGAGCTATACCTGCCAATAGGACCATTAGTCTAGATAACAAAATCATCAGGCTAATGCTGTGCATGCTTGTATCTTCATCTTTGTGTTTTATCCTTTGACACGGAGCATAGAAGAAAAGTCTCTAGCTGTATGAAATTTGCAAAATAAACTACCAGACAAAAATGATCTGAATCTTTGGGTAGAAATACCAACAATGATTCCACGTTCATGAATCCCAAGGACGGATTCCCTCATAAAAGAAAGGAAGTCAGTGAAGGAAGTCCATCAGGTGGTCTCGTATGAGACCTGAGTTTGAAGATCACCTCTGTAAATCCCAGCTGCAGTTAGGACTTCTGTACCATCCAAGAACATGTGGTAAAATTGTCATTGTCACACTGGTGTAGCTATGCATTAACTCTGGGCTTCTAGGCTCCCCTGGAGAGGAAATCTTAACCACAGTGCTTCTAATCTTCCTGGAAACTCTTAAAATCACAGCACGTTCATTCTGTGAATCAATATTGTTCTTGCAATGCTGAAATTATGCTCAAGGGGGAAACAATAAAATAGTACTAGTAGAAAGAAAAGGTGGAAACATCTTGTTTCAGGGTAGCTGATAAAGTTGTTAGTCAGTTCTTCATCACTATAACAAATACCCGGAATAATCAACTAATAAAGAGAAAAGGTTTATTATGGTTAAGTCCATGACAAATGTATTTTGAAGGTTTTAGTCCATGAATGGTCAGCCCTGTTGCTTTGGGCCTGTGGCAGTACATCATTGTGGAAGCACATGGAAGCACATCTCACCTCATGATCAACATCAAGAAGTGAAAGAGAATGAGGAAGAAGAAAGAGCTGGTGTCCCACTATCACCTTCAACAGAACAACCCCAATGACTTGAAGACTTCCAACTAGATCCCACCCCCTAAAGGTTCTACCAACTCCCAGTAGCACCAACTTGGGGACCAAGCCTTTAACACATGGCCTTTGTGGACAGTTGAGCCAATTCTATCATCAAGTGTCATAGAAGCTGTAAGAATTTCTAATTAGATCCACTTATTATACATGAGATAGCTAAAGTCTACAACGATTAAATGACTCATCTAAGATCTACAATCAGACAGTGAAAGAGTCAAAATTACAGCCCAGGTCTTCTCATGCTCAAACCAGGGCTTATTTTTTATTAAAAAAAAAAAAAAAGACCTAGAGATGGAAAGAAACTGTTCTATATTTGTACCAACTCATACTATCCTGACCCAAGCAGATTCACCCTTTTATCTTTTGCCCCCTGCTGTGGGGAAAGCCAATTTCTGGGGAGGTAGAAGGGTCACTAGAGGATTAGGTCGGAGAGGTAAAATAAGATTTCTCAGGCAAAGTCCTTTCCTGTCCAATGATCATACTTTGTTCTATGTCAATACTTTCTTGTATGGTAACTGCTAGTCCACTGAGTAATTAAAGCACTGGAGTAATTCAAGTCCTATATTTTCCTAATGATTAACCTTCATTACCAAGATCAGCTGGCAACTTCTTCAAGTAAATGTTTAATTCTACCTTGTCTGAGAATTTCAGGTACCACATCATGACCTGAACATTAGCCAGCAGGGTTCTCTCCATGTGAGCTGCTACTTAATGCTTCCTAGGTGATTTATTTCTCCCAGAATCTCACAGAAAAGAGATTATGAGACCCTCATCAAGAAACACTAAGTGTCTATTATATACAAGATACAGCACAGGGGATGAAATATAATTCCTTTCATTTAGATATCACTTTTTAAAGCTTATGAAGAATTCTAGTATTTGGAGTTCTTATTTAGGCTTTGGTCCTCAAAGTTGGTGAGGTGGGTAGGAATAAGGATCCCATTCTGGAAGAAAGGTTGTCTGTCCAGAGTCAGACAGCTGGCTCAAACCTTCTGATTGTGCTCCTTAGGAAGCGTTAGCCCATATGATCCAATCTCAAGAGTATTGTTTCCATCAGTGAAACTATCTATGGCCTGGCGTGATGGTGCACGCCTATGAACCCAGCAGCTTGGAAGGCTGAGACAGGAAGATTGCAAATTCCAACCAGCCTCATCAACTTAGCAAGGCCTTAAGCAACTTAGTGAAACCCTGTCTCTAAATAACATATAAAAAGGGTTGGGGATGTGGCTCCATGGTTAGGTACTTCTGGGTTCAATCCCCAGTACCAAAAAAAGAGAAACAAAAAAAGAAACCATCCACTACCAAATTTTGATTTGAAAATAACTCACATCCTTTTCAAGCATTGCTCAAATATCCTACAGCAGCACAGAAGTCAGCAACGCTTCATTATACCTCTTTTCCTCCCCATCCCCTTTCCTTTCATTTCTAGCTCCTCCTACCACTCCCCCTCAAACTCCCAGAAAAAGCTCCCCCTGCCCCAGTTCCACTGTGTCCCTCTTATTCTACTGCTCTTGGTTTTTCTCCCCAGTTCAACATACAATAGCCCAAATAACCAACATAGTAAATACCCAACCATCCCCAGGAACTGGTATCAGGAAAAGGGAGGAGCCAGATGGATAACAGGAGAGGAAAGGCCAGCAAAGTCCACCTGTTCGTTCATCCCATCAACAAATATCAATGCCTTCAAGGGGCCAGTCGCTAAGCGTACAGCAGTCAACAACATGGGTGAAAAGCCCCCTCTTTGTGGAGCTTAAACTACAATGGAGAAAAGGAGTCAAGAAACAAAGTTTTAAATGTAGAGTGTGGATCTAGGGTCAGTGGTAGAGTGCTTACATGACATGTGGAAGACCCCTGGTAACTACCTGCCTTAACTCCTGCGGATCTTGCCCCTACTGTTCTAATTCTATGCCATCTGAGTCACTGCTGAGGCTGCATGTGCTCCCTCTTGTACTTGTACACTTAGCACTTAAGAGGCACTATTGGGTCCTTCGATGTATCACTAGTCAGCTTCATCCTGTTACATTCAATTTTTCTTACTAAATGATGATCCTTTTTGGATCATCCAATGTGTGTTCTATTCCTCCCAGATTTCTGTGATCTGCAAATAAGATGAACTCAATATTTTAACCAAGTAATGAAGTAAAATATTGAAGAAGACAGTGCCAAATTATCTTTACATGTCCTTCATCATCATCCTTCTGATAAGGTCTATATAATTCTTTATTTTGTCTATCACAAACCACTTGATCAGTGCCTGATAGATTTACTGGTATATATCCCATGTTTTTTTCTGGTCAGTCTTTCAAAGAAGAAATTGAAGTTAATCGGGCACGCCCTGTTTCTCATGAACCGTCCTGTTCACTTTGTTTTTGAGATGTTCGCAAAGCAACATTGAAACAGCCTGTTCTAGGAGCTCAGCAGGCCTGCTTGGAGCTCATTCACCATAACTTGTAAAACCTACTACTTCCCCTTCTGAAAAATCAGAACCACGTTGGCCATCTCTAATTTTCTAGCTGCTCCAGATTCCTCTGGAATTTGTCTTGCTTTGATGTTCTCATTTTTTTTGGTGTTTCTCGATTGCTGAGATAAATTGTACAAACTAGAGGGCTTTATTTCCTTTTGGTTAACAAATTCTATCTTGGACTTTCCCTACCCCCCTCCATAGCATACATACTTTCAATTCACCTCATTCCTGAGGCCACCTTCTGTGAGAGACAGGGACAAAGTAGGAGTTGAGAAATATGCTGTTATTTCCTCTTTTTTTTTTTTTTTTTTTTTTTGCTACTGAGGATTAATCCCAAGGGCACTCAACCACTGAGCCACATCCCCAGTCCTTTTATGTTTTTTAAGCAACCACTGAGTTGCTTAGGGCCTCACTAAGTTGCTGAAGCTGGCCTGGGATTTGTAATCCTCCTGCCTCAGCTTCCCAATCTGCTGGGATTACAGGCGTGCACTACCATGTCCAGCTGGTTATTTCTTTACATTCTCACAACATTATAAGCAAGTCCCAGGAGGTCAGCTTACACTTCTCTTAAAGACCTTCTTACTTCTACAGTATCACCAGAAGTACATTTTTATTTCCCACAGAGTACTTTTCTTTCTGATTTTTTAACACGCCGTGGGTCAACTATGATTTCGTTTTCATGAAACCCTCACGTTCATCCTTGATTTGTGAAGGAAGCACTCTTGGGCCACCATAGCTGCCTTTTGAGTTGGAGGTCCTCCTGGGTCCGCACAGTACCATATAGTACCCCACTCCCCTGCCGTGGATGTTATAGCATACATACTTATGGACATTGTGAGGATCAGTGTTTTCCCAATGAATGAGAACCAACATGCAGGACTAAAGAGAGGGTAGGGAGCAGATTTAGAAGAAAGAACAAAGGAATATAAACCAAGAACACTAAAAGGATACTGGGAAAAGGGTGAACTGGGCATTCTGCCTAAAGAAAACGTATTTCCACAGAAGATGTAGCATATTCTGGAGAGGTCACTTAATCATAATCGGAGAGACTGAATACCAGTGAAAGAATCTAGATTTGATTTGGTTTTAGCAGAGAAAGGCATGCAAAAACCTGTTTTTGAGTCTATTGAGTGAGTAAAGTTCATCTGCATATTTTGGCTGTATTGAAATTTATCCTAAGAGAGTACAGAATTTAATGTCAAGCAAGTCCCCAGTCAGGAATGTTCTAAATACAGTAGAATTGAGGTCGGGTAGGCACTGGGTAAAATAAATGCCTAAATCAAAATTAAATTTTAATTGCCAGATGAATAAATGTTGCTTAACTGTTCTGAATGCTTTCATCATTCGTCAATTTATTCACTTTAATAATCTTTTAAAATGTCAGGACCTACTAAATAAAGTTGAGAAAGAAAAGGCAGTTTCAGATGACCTTTCAGAGAAATAAAATACAATTTATGGGATTGACTCTAATACTTTATCACTGCTACCATGGAAACCAACAGCAGTTCTCCTCCTCATTGTAATACAAACCTTATAAAAATTAGGAATACCTTATAAAAATTAGGAATTCCTTCTTCAACTGGATTGTTGTTAAATGCAAGCATTGGCAACAAAATGTAATTCAAGGTGTTTGCCTGGCTCTTGAATACAAATTGTCACATTAAAAAAATAGCCTATGCATGTCTTTAAAGCATTTATTTGCTTTAGTTTCAGGTACATAAATTCCTGGTGTTTCTGCTTGAAAATTCTGACAGCTGAAACAGCAGGAATTCATGAAGCAGTAAGTTATTCTTAGAAAAGCCATTCAGTGTAAAGTGTATTAAATGGGTTCATATCTAAGTTCTGACTAAGAGGAGGTCGCCACTCACCAAATTATCATGTTTCCATATTTCCCCTCTCATTCTCTAAGCTACTCTTCTGCAAAGAAGAAAGTAGATACTGAAGATGGAGTTTAAGTTCAGCAGCCTATGCCTGAGACCTGAGACTTGAGACTCGAGGTCTGAATGTGGAGGCAGCCAGCCAGCTGAGCAGATAACTGGAGTAGAGGCTCTTTATTAATTAAGGAGCTTAAGTGACATCAGTGAAGGGAGATAGTTTGTACACAACAGGTGAATCATACAGATCATTGGTTTTATTCCTATTGCCTTTGACTACTAAGAGAAAAACTCAAGGTCAAATTCACAATTGATTATAAATGTACCTATCCCTTAAGATTTATGTAAAATATGCATTGTACTTTTCGATTGATCATCTCAAATAAAACATAAATAGCATTAGTTAGGTAATGAATTTTATATTTAAAAGGAAGTTCAATATACCTTTATTGGAGTATGATATTCTTTTTCTATTCTCATTTGCTTCTGTAACCTAATTCACCATATTAGCTTTCATTACATCAGTCCAAGGGCTCTGAAAATGCTAAAACAGATATTGATCCATGTCAGTTCATCCTGTTCATAGTAAAACCATAAACCAACAGCAGAATTTGTGCTGCATTATGAAGCATCTCACCACAGACATGGTGCAGGGGATAGGGTGTTGGGAGGGCACAAGGTCACACTGAGTTTCAAGTTTATTTTCAGCATTGAAATTGATGCTCTGTGTATCACTATAGATGTAATACACGTGCTCTGTAGTACCAACCCTTTCCACATGGTGGTCCACCAGGAAAATGACATTTTTTATACTGGGCTAAAAGAATGGGTTTGCTAATAACTGGAAGCTAACCTTGGCTTTACCGGGCTACCTTGAGATCTAAGGCTGTCAATAACTTAGTACCCCTGTACCACACTCATGATGCGAAGGCAAATGCTGGAATGCTCTGTTAGGGAATAATTATTTTATAAGAAAATTCAAAGTGCAACCAGACACGGAATAAGCACATGTTCTGCCTATACTGTGCAGTAAAGTACCATGACAATTAAGACAATATTGTGTAATATTTGAGGAATCAATTCAAATCAAAACAAGAGAAATCAAAACCATTCAGAAAACTGTGTGTTAATTAGTTACTATTATTTGTGTGGCTAATCCCTGCCCCTGGAAGCCTTTAGAAAATATGAATTCAAGGGCTGAGATTGTGGCTCAGAGGTAGAGCATGCGACTAGTATGCATGAGGCACTAGGTTTGATCCTCAGCACCACATAAAGTAAAATAAAGACATGGTGTCCACCTATGACTAAAAAATAAATATATATGTTAAAAAAGAAAGACAATATTAATTCAAGGCTCGCCTCCTTTTGTCTCATTTCTAGGAGATGGAAATTATTTACTTAGAGAATCCTGAAAGCACTATTACTGAATCAATAGTATATTATTAAGTTGCTTCAGAGGTGAAGTAAATCACAATCCTGTGAGTTGAGGGGGCACAGTAGACCCAGTTCAATGATGGGTAGAATCCTGAGCACCTCACTATCTCACTTTAGGCTTCTTACTTTGCATCTTGAAATGGAAAAGAATAAAACTGGCCACCTCCTTTGTTCATGGGAATAGAATGAGGAGGGATGAGGAGTTAAAGACTCAATACTGTGCTGAGAGATAAATCTTGAAGAAAAGGCTGGCTGGTCTCTCATGGCCAATAACTCCTTCCAGTCAGAACAAGAGGCTGCCATAGCTCCAACCTGTAGAAATAGGACTATACCCAGACACAACATATCACACCAGAGTTCAGCAGTACAAATCAGAGATGTCCAAATTTCATTGCACAGGTGCTATCAGACAGTAGGCATTGACTTACTTCAAAACCATCTCTCACTTAACAACACCTGCCCCCAACAGCAAATAGGACCTTGGGCTTTATAAGCCAATTGCACAAATTGTCTTCAATTGAAGAGCACGTTCAATAAACTAGCAAAGCCCATAAACCATAATTACCTGATCCTTCTGTCTTATTCCTAACAGATTTCTTCAGCATAATTGCCTTAGACACATATCCAGGAAAGCATTTTTCGGATTATATAATCTGCAAATATTGTGAGTAACTTCTTTGTGATAAAATAATGGGTTTAAATTTAAGTAAACTAAAAGGGTAGAATGGTAGGCTTTCAAGGTTTGACTTGGTGGTAGAGAAATGGGAGGAACAGGTTAGCACAAAATACTCAGATTAATTATTATGTTTAAAAAATTATTCAAAGATTTAGATACTATCAGAAAACATATGAAGACTCTCTGTAACATTGTTTTCTCCAACTTGGGTCACTTCTACAATATTTTAACATTTTTTTCCTAACCATCTCTTATGCTTTCCAAAAAATATTGGTATACTAAGGATGTGGCCAAAAAAGAATAAAAACAAAAATTGACCCACATATTTAGTTATTGTACTCTTATATTCTAACATAATGCAATACCCTGAGCATTATTTTTGGCCGCTTCTCTTGCCCTGCCCCTCGTGTTGAACACACTGAACACGTGGTTATTTGTAGCTTCTGATCATCCCTGGGTGTCTTCCCCTCTGCTCAGCCAGCAAAATGCTTTCAGAAGCAGATGTCCATACTTTATAATCATCATCAGTGGCTCATATTCTAATTACATGTGACTAAAATGGAGTATTGAGTTTGCATTATTAACTCACCCATGCTATTTGTAGATATCTCAACCACAACTGCATTACTACTCTCAGACCTGGAGTATTCAAAGACTTGCATCAGCTAACATGGCTGTAAGTATCCCAGATTTCATTTCCCTCATAAATGATCACAGTATTCATGATACACAACAGTGCTGTTTCCACTTTGGGAGGTATCTTGTTTATTATTCTGTTTCTCCTTGGCACACAATCTGGAGCACTTTGACCCAAGCAGTTTAGACAGTGGCCTGCCAAGCATTAGGCTTGCCAAGTCAGCCTGCCATTCCCCCAGTGTTCACCAAGAGCAGGATTCCTTAACTTCAACTCTATTGACATTTTGACCATATAATTCTTCATTCAGGGGAGACAGGGAGAACAGAATGTCTGGTGCATTTTTAGGCTGTTTAGCACCATATGTGGCCTCTACCTACCAGATGCCAGTAGGACACCTCTTCTTCCAAGAGTTGTGACAACTAAAAAATGTCTCCAGGCATTGCCAGATGTCTCCTGCGAGGAAAAATTGCCCTCTGTTGCAAACCACTGACCCAGAAAGTAAGCAACTTAAGGACTTATTCTGCTTCCCAGAGCATTCAGAGAAAAGTCTGATAATATGGTAATTTGTGGCATTTCACCACTATCCAGACTGAGCCACTAGCTCCCTCTCTAGGACTCTCATGGCATATTTCTGTGCTTTCCTCAGGAGAATTAACAAAGGGCAATAGTAGGCTTTGAGTGAGTTTGCTCATCTTCTACAGGTTGTCCTGGACCAGTGGAAAAAGCCAAGAATTTGGCTTCATCCAGAACTTGTGTGTGCCTGACCCAGTGCTTAATCTCCCAGGCAATGTACCTAATCTACCTAGGTCTCTTTTTTCTTATCTGTAAACTATAATCATAATTCCTTTGTAGGAGAGATGTCATGAAGATTAAATCAGATAATACACATAAAATGTCACATGCAAAACTCCTGGCACATAGTAGGTGCTTATTGTAACTCTCTTTCTACTTCCTACCCTTTGGGGCTCCTCAGAATACTAGGAAATAACACCTGACTTCAAAGGCAGCAAGAGAGAAGGTGACCTATTTCCCCGTAGTCTAGTTTCTTCTACAAGACAAAAAAATACTCTATATAATTTAAGACAGTGGTTTGAATATACAAATATGTTTACTCCTTCACCTGCCAGGTCCTTATGAATAGTTATCACATCCGTTCATTCATTTGTACAGACCTTTTTAAATACATCATGAGACCAAAGACCCATCTGTTAATTTCCTAAAGATTATTTTTGCATTCATTCTCCATTCAGCCAATCAAATAGCCAAAGCATTTATGGAGCCAATAAGTGTGAATTATGCTGGACCAGGCTCTCCGAGATAAAGAATAAAAATACCTGGGCTTGTAAGTCTAGCAGAAAGTAGATACAGGGAAATAAAGCAAACCATCAGGCTCCAACTTGATAAGTGATGGGATGGAAGTTGCAGAAATTTGGAGGAAAGTGATATTCTAGCTACAGGGTGAAGGAAGAGCTTTCAGGAAAATGATACGTGGGCCAAATGTGGAAGAACAAGGAGGAGTAAGCCAGGTGTTGGAGGAGGCAAGAAGGGAATGGACCATTTATTTATTTATTTATTTTTCTGGTTTTATTTCAGAAGTGTGTCTAACATTGGAAATGTTTTTGATATGTTTTGTCAGAATTCTAGACAACAATCCAATAACCAGGATTTCTCAGCGGTTGTTTACTGGATTAAATTCCTTGTTTTTCCTGTAAGTGTTCATCTCTCTTTCAATATATCTGTCTGCAAATTGCAATGAAATCGAACACTAGCTTACAGAAAAAGCCTTAAAACAACCTCAAATCCACTAAAAATTTTATTAGTCATAACCTTTCCTGTGTTCCTTCTTCTTGCCCATGGCTCAAAGGGAACAGCTGACTAGATTATAATGTATATTTTAAGCCTACAAGTTGACATTTTTTTTGGATCCCCTTCCATTTCTTAAAGTCCTGAGGCATGTTTTTATTTGTAGTAGTTGACCAAAGATTCATTTTTGTATCCTATTCGTTTTTATTATATCCTAACTACATTTAAATCTATTAGGATCTCCAGGAGCCTGACTCCAACTTCATATTTAACAGAGAAAAATATGCTTTTGTTTAGCAACAGTCACTGGAAATTCCAGAATCTTTGCCCCGCCAACAGGGCTGTTCTCATAATTATGTTTTTGCTGTTTATTAATATACTGGAATGATTCATCTGCAGGGGATTATTATGTTTCTTTACAGTTAATCATATGGCATCATTATTTTTCCATTTGTCAAAAGGGACCACCACATCATAAATTAATCGTGAGACTTCACATGTTCCTGAGTTGTTTTTTCTCCCAAGTCTCCCCAACTGTCATTCCTTAAATTTAATGTGGTTTCAAATATGGCCCTTTAATGTTACAAATGATTAATGTTTCCCCTAAGAAGAAACATTGGATTATGGCACTGGAAATGATTGCAAACTTGAGGAATACATGGAAAATGATCATGAACTTCAAAGTCACTACTATATGCATGCTTTTGTTTCACATCATATTTATGCCTAGGATATATCTCATTCATGGCTTCTTTGAATCTGCTGTTTAGTTCTTGCCAATCACCTATTTAAAGACCACTTTGAAGGGGTCTTTATGTATAAAGTCTTCATTCTTCGTATTCATTTTGGCATGCAAATCTCTAAATTGTGGAATAGTAAAAATACTGTTCTTATGATGGCATATAATTTTGTTTCTAACTAATATTTTCTTTATGTAAAGATCTATGGTTAATAACTACTTAGAGGCCCTTCCCACGCAGATGTGCACCCAAATGCCTCAACTCAACTGGATGTGAGTATTCATTCAAGGTTTAATTTGTTATTTCTCCAGAATACAAAAACTAGCCACGAAGTTCATTCATGAAAGTCCATTTTTAATTTTTTTCCCAAAATCAAAAATCTAATCATGTTACTTCCCAGTTTTAAGATCCTTTGAGGGCTCCCAAAGGTGCAAGAGTGACATTCGACCTTCCCCCTGAGCACCCAACGCCCTTTATTTTTCATCTCTTACCCCATGTAATCTCTTTTCCTGCCCCTCCGCCAATGTCCTTTCCTCCCGGATTTACGGATCCACTGGTTCTGCCACCAATTCCCTAAGTACGTTCTGTTCCTTGAACTTGAAAACTCTGGCTCCCTTGTTCTTTTGGCTAACTCCAACATTTCCTTCCAAAGTCAACTGAAATATCACCTCTGGGGACTCTGTTCCTGGCATTCCAGCCAGTTTCCGTGGCTGCGTTTTTACTTCCATTGCGCCTCCTACAAAACTACTGTGCCCCCATTTTCTACCTCTCCCAGCTGTCTCAGGGTATATGATCATATAATCACTGGTTTACTTGTTCATCTCTCCTCTATTGTTTCTTAAGTTCCTTAAGGACAGAAACGAAATATTTGATTTCAGTACCCCAGTATTTGGACTCAGTAGGTACTCAGTAAACCTTCGATGGATGTGCCATGCCATTTCCACTTCTTATTAGCTATTCATACATAAAACACTCCTTTAGTTTACACTATGGCCTCACCACCACTACCCACCATTCTCTGCTACATGAATCTTAATGGTCTCCTACAACAGCGAGGCTGGTACAGCCATTGATTTCCCACCTTGTAAAAATAGGGAATGTACCAACCCCCAGAACTCCTCTTGTAATCCAATCAAGGGACTGGTACCCATAAAATTATACTCCTCTCTGAACTGAAAGTTTCTTGTTAAAACTCTATTAGGCAGTATTGTGTTTACTCACTTTTGTTTCTATGCACTTAAGTTTATATCTATTATCAAAAGCCTTTTAAAATACTAGAGGATCCATAAAAGTGTGCCATTATTAAAAGCAGAAATAAGGTCTGAAAAGCATGAGAAGAAAACTAAGAATAAGTGGGAAAGTATTTAGGCACAGAACCTCTGCACAATGAGAAATAAACAGGAAAGAGCAAGAGAATATCAGGGCCCCAGCCTGCTTGGCCTCCCAGCCACTGGGCAGGAAGGACAGCAAGGAGATCAGGAGCCAGCCTTAGAGCCCGAGTTTCCGGCATGCTCATTGTCACTGTAAGCTCCCAAAACCACCACGGGAGAAAATAGATGCCCAGTGAAAATACAGATTTAGCAAGATGGCCTGATCACAAATGAGAAAGAGTCCTTATGCCCAGAAAATAGAAAAGTGAGAAGTCAGATCCAAATTGCTCCCACTTAAGGGCAAGAGAAAACTTGCACTGGTCTGGCCTCTTCTCCCTCTTCACTTGCCTTCAAGTGGGATAGTTGCTTTCATGACTCCAAAGTGTTCTAAGGGTGAGAACGTGAAAGACATTTTCCTGTTTTTCTCAGCAATACTTGGACATCGAAAATAATATAGCATTTATTGTACCTAATCACAGCTTTCCAAATGGAAAAATAATATTGAGTTCCTACAAAAATCTCCACAAGGTTTTAAAATTGGATTTAAAGGAACATGATATAGAGTTGGATGATTTTAGTGTGACCATGAGAAGAGTTCGGAAGCAGAAATGTAGCTATTGTCCTATTTGGAGAATTTATAGGAAGTTGACTATAAATATAAGTTGGCAGGAAAGTTGACTTTTTCTTTTTCTCCCCTGCACTGCTTAAAGCAAGACTGCCTTTCACAAAGGTTCTGGATGGCATTTCCAGGGTATATGGGATGCCACTGTCCTAAGGAATCAGCTGACAGAATGACATCTTCCTCCTGTGCTTTGTGGACATTAATGGGAATCACAAACAACGGGAGGACTTTCTAAGACACAGGGGGCTGGAACTTTGTCCTAGAGTTTCTGACCCAGTAGGTCTGGGTGGAGTCCGAGAATGAGCCATTGTAATACATTCCTAGGTGGTGCCAAGGCTGTGTTCCTGCCACACAATTAGTGCCAACACACTGGACCATGGCATCACTGAAGTTATAGGGGAAGGAATCTGTGCTTTGGCATCACACAGACCAGGAGGCCCACAGCCTGACACTGGTGTTCAGTATGTGCAAGATAACTTTTTAGGCTGACTCTCTCCTTCAGGAATATAGAACCAAAGTATCTACCTGATATTGGAAAGAATGTGAGAATAAAATAATACATGATACCCAGGGCATAGTTAAATGTCTGGGCTTTAGATTCAGACAGTTCTGATTTGAGTCAGTTTTACCACTTACTATGCATGACCAGGAGGAAATGGAACCTCTAAGCAAGCATTAATTGCAGAATAGCACCTGAGGCAGAATATGATGGTTGGACAATATTATCATTGATAACATGGTGTCCAGAACAGAGAGACACTCACCAGATGTTAGGCTGCCCTTTTCCTCAATTTTATTAAGCTCTAACATTAACTGGAAAGAGAAAAGAGGCATTTATAAATTACATAGCCCTGCAACAATTACAAGAAAAACAGTAAATTTTGAATTGGAGTAAAAACAAAG
This sequence comes from Marmota marmota marmota, assembly GCF_001458135.2. Taxonomy (NCBI): domain Eukaryota; kingdom Metazoa; phylum Chordata; class Mammalia; order Rodentia; family Sciuridae; genus Marmota; species Marmota marmota. Next base: position 26,891,297 of record NW_025999932.1, read on the forward strand.
TTCAGAACAGCTATGTCAACAAAATGTATCTGTCCATATATGATTTGTACAAAAATACTCAAGATACTTTCCCTCCATGACTTTCAGGGACCTGGAAGGCAATCGAATCAAGTATCTTACGAACTCCACCTTTCTGTCCTGCGATGCGCTCACTGTGCTGTAAGTACCCAATGAACTTCAGTAAATGAGGAGAGACCTGATAGATTTGGAAATTCAAAGAAAACAATTGGCAATGAAGGTTAAGGCAGGGTTTTGTTTGCAGCCTTGGTCTGGAGCTGCTGTAGAGAGTGCACAGGTTGATTTATTGATTTTGATGGTGGAGCTGAGACTTCAATTAAGTTGCCCACCATGGGGGTCTCCCGCTGGCTCCTTGATCCTGAGGGAAGTTGTCATTTCTGTGTACACTATCAGCTGCCCTGGTTCCCAAAAGTTCATTTCCTAACCCAAAGGTTGGCAGTGAAATGAGATCACGTATGTTAATATGATTAGCTGTGCAAGGATTAGCTATTACTGCCAAAGACTCTTATCACTTGAAATCTCTCTTCCTAAAGAAAAAAATAAATTATATGCATATATATATGATCTTATTCTAAAGGGAAAATAACCTAACATATTTGATTGGCCAAAGATTCTGACTGGTGATTCTGAATGCTGCTTATGCTTGTTCTGGGGGCGGGAAGACAGAAGGATTGGTCAATTGGCACATTTTGCACTGGTAAGCTGAAAAACACAAGTATTTTGTGTTTGTTTTAATTATGGTTTTCCACAGATAGTAAGCACTTGGTAACGATTGCTGATCGAATGGGTGATTGGAGAAAAGAATGATGCAGAAAGACTAGAAAGAGACACTTTCTAAAATAATCAGAATCCAAACCAAGTGCAGCTTTATAGACCACACCGGCAGCTCCAGTTGCTCCTAGGAGCGCTTCCTGGAGAGTTAGGGAGGCATTCCTGCCTCAGGTTCCACACCAGAAGATGCCTCCCTTTGAGATCTCAAAGGAGGCTTATTAGATTATAGCCGGATCAGTGGCATCTCCCAACGATGACTGATTTATGACAGCAGACTCAAACCCACGGTGTTGACTCTCGCCATGTCTTACAGGTTTCTGCCTAGAAATCAAATTGATTTTGTTCCAGAGAAGACATTTTCTTCATTAAAAAATTTAGGAGAACTGTAAGTAGCATCGTCTACTAGGAAGAATATGATTGCTTCTTCCAGGATTATAAGCTTAAATGACTAGTGAGACTGCTTTTCCACTAGTGGCAATCAAAATCCTGTAGACTATTGGATGTTAAAATTCAATTAAGAAAATCAACATTATCCTAAAGTCAGAGCACATTAAAATCAGACAGTGGGCTTAATGTGGAGTTAGCCTACTCTAGTTCCCCTACCTATTTTCTTTGGGTGATTTCATGAGTATGTATGTTTGGGAGTAAATGAGTTTTCCAGATCTTCTTAAACACAGAGATCATTTATCTCTAATGGATGGAGTATAGTTAATTTTCAGTAAAATGCTTGCTGAATGAATAACGGACTGACTGAAATGATATTACTAAAAATTGCATGAGGAATAAAAATTCTTATCTCTTGAGAAATTATGACTTTTGTAGCACAGGGATTGGGCTCATTGAAAAATATTCAAGGAACTCCTGTAACTTTTTCTGTTCAAATATTTGTTTTATAAATATAAAACCATTTGCTTTGCCCCCCACACACATAATGGTTATCATTGGAAATTAAAATTCATTCGTCTATTAAATTAAAAATCATAGCAACTGGGGTAAAGAACTGGTCCTTCTAAGTGGGACCTTAAAATGGAAATTAATGTCTTAAAAAACTCTTTCTCCCCTTTTTTTTTTAACATCTTGTTTTTTTAATCCAGAAAGGACTGGAGAAAAAAAAATAAATGTGATTTTAAAAGTAATTTTAAAAAATAACTCATGAACAATTATGATCAATCAAATCCATAAATATTTACTAAGTAACTAGAATAGGCAAGGCTCTGCATAATGAAAGATATTATTATTTTATGACAAAAAAAAAATTAAAAGTAGCCCATTAAGAACAGACTTCCTTTAAGGGCCATTCCTCATTAGGCTCTGGACTTGGGTTACTGGTTGGGGTGGGCAGCAGCCCAAGACAAAGAGGGGCTTATTTTATATGTAAACTTAAGGAAACAGTGAGTTGGAGTTCTATTTTGAAAATTTCCCTAAATCTTCATCTTATTTTATATGTCGATAGATCCCCCCATTAAGAGATACTAGCTTGCTGATTTTAAGGCCACCATATACTATCCAGTTCAATGCACTTTGCTCTGAGCTTCAAAAAATTCAGAAGTCGATAGACTAAACTTGAACAAGGCAGGTCTACAAGTCTTGATTCTACAAGTGTTGAATAACTTGCCATCATAACATCAAATTCTTCCTGGGGATGAATAAGCATAAGTACATGAGGCCCCTCAATTCTTTCCCCCAGAAGAGTGTACTTTATTTTTCTATCTGACACTTTCAAGGACAGTGTCTAGGTTTACGAGATCACCACCATCTTGCTCTATTGCCGTGCTCTCTCTGGCCCACACACACCTGTGGCTCTCCTTTCGGGCCTTGATCCAGGTATGCTCCTCCTCTCTGGACCTCCAGATTAGAGTTCCTACCTAGCAGGACCTGGTGCTCGGATGTCATGAAAATCACCTCCAAAGCAAACTGTTTAAAGTAACAGCACATCTTACCCCATTGCCAGCTCCTTCACCTGGACTTGCCATCACGTGGCTGTAGCATCCTCCCTGGCAGCCAAGCCTGAAGACTGCTCCCTTGTCGTCTGCTTTCCTCTTAATGTGCTAAGTTTTCCCAGACCCCAAACCATGCTAATGTCCCTGTTAAGTCTTCATCAGCTCTCACCTGGCCATAAAGAAGCCTCTTACCTCGATGATTCTCTCTTCTAGCATTTCAGCCTTTCTTTCTGGTCCTGATGTAATTGTCATCCCATGACTCAGAGCCTAAGATGCCACTATCCTGCTCAATGTCCTCACTCCTTGTTGCCTGATGTTCGGCCTGACATGGCTCTCAAATGTTAATGTGCAGAGGAATCACAGGTCTATTAGTTTAAATCCAAGTTACCAGGATTCCTCCCTGAGATTCTGATGTGGTAACTCTGGGTTGGGCACCTGAAATGGGATCTTTCTAAGAAACCTCAGTGATTCTGATGCCTGGACTATGTTCTGCAGAAGACTGCCTTGGAGCATATTCATAACCCTCCCATCTTGTCTCCAAGAACTTCCAGGCTGGCTTTTACTATGTTTCCCCCACGTTGTTTCTCCTTTACCCGTGTTGGACCACTTGCTGACTCCTAAAGACAACATTCAATTCCAAGAATTTGTTTCTCTTGTCACACTTTACTGTCACCTAAAAAAGCTGCTCATCTTTTACCCCACCTAAAATCATTGAGCTTTGTTGAAACACTTCCTAATTTCTCAGGCCAAGATTGATGACTCCTTTCTTCTACCTACTGTCTTCCCTTCTGTGATTGCACCTGCATCATTCTTTCCTTGATTTGTAATCTGGTTATATCAGTCCATTTTCTGTTGCTATACCAAAGTACCTGATGCTGGGTTTATGAAGAAAATAGGTATATTTAACCCAAGGTTTGGAGGCTGATAGTCCAAGATCAGGCAGCCCCACTGATGCAGCCTCTAGTGAAGGCGTCATGGCAAATGACATTTTGGACTTAGCATGTACAGAAAGAGTCACATGTTAGGACACACAACAAGCCAGAGAGGGATTGGGATGAGGTTTGCATTTTTAAAAATGCAAAACTCACTCTCATGGAAACTAACTGTAATCCCAGGAGAATTACCTTAATCTCTTTTGGGGGATAAGGCCCCCAATGACCTAGCTACCTCCTACTGGGCCCCAATGAACAGTAGTTGTTACTCTAAATGAAAGCTTCTTTAAGGAAAGAACTCTTAGCTGTAACTCCCACATTTCCGTCAGCAGCTCCAAAGTGTCAAGAACAGTTAAGACTTTTTGTTCACTCTTAATTAGGCAATTGTGCATCTGTTTTATCTTTTACATTTTCTCTGATGCAGAAAGATATTCTGGGTTCTTAAACAGTGTTGATTTCTTCTGATTCCAGCATACACAGATTGAATGATGCTATCATATTTAATTCTAAACTCTCATTTGCTTATACAAAAATAGTCCTATGTAGGAATGTATTTAAGAGGTAAACATTTGTCCATTTAAGATGATGTGGGTGGATTGTCTCAGTGGGAATGCAAAATAAATAGAAGACGCAAGACTTGACCTCAAAAAAGGTTATTTGGATAAACAAGAGATCACATACATGAAGCACGTAGGAATCAGGAGCATGAGTGGTAGTACAAAGAGTACCTAAAACAGAGGAAATTAATCAAAGCAGATATTAAAGCCAGGATGTGTTGGAGAGGGTGTGAAAGGAAATTCCAGACAGGAACTGGATGAAAGAAATGTCACAAGCCTGTAAGTGGTGGAAAATACATCCATCTGGCTGACTCACACGGCCTTGTTGTGTAACAGGTTATCAGGTTAATTAAATTGAATTCGTATTTTCTGTTATATCAAATGGGGTGATGATAACTCTGCAGAGTGATAACTGTGTCACTTACTTCTAAGGTAATTGCTTTGGGTTTGCACTGTCATCAACAGGGATCTGTCTAGCAACATGATAATGGAGCTACCAGTCCACCTGTTTAAAGACCTGAAGCTTCTCCAAAAACTGTAAGTTCTTCTCATGATCATCAGATGTAAATGGCAACATCTTAGGTTTTCGAAATAATAACATCCATACTTCTCTTCCCCTTCCTCCAATGGTAAAAAAGGAACCTGTCATCCAATCCTCTTTTGTATCTCCACAAGAACCAGTTTGGAAGTCTTAAACAACTTCAGTCTCTGTAAGTAAAATATCACAATTATGTCCATTATCATTTTAGTGGATGTATTTTACTGAGAGACACATTGATTTTTAGATGGGTGTTTCACACACAGGAGCATGCACCCTCAGGTGATTGTGAATACCACGGCTACCATCAATTATATACTGAATGATAGCAGAGGCACATTTTTTACCATTCAGTTGTATCAAAGCCACTTTCTGTGTTTGAAACATATATCTCTTCTTCCTGAAAACTGGATTCATTATGGAAAAATCTCATCCTACAATTTTAACAAAAAATTAAATTTGCAATAATTTTGTTTCTAGAATTATGGAAAGAAACAAATTATGTAAGACTTGCCTTCTTTTTCCCTTTTACCTTTTCTGTAAGAAGCTACTTGAAACCGGTCTACGTTGCAAGATTTTTACTTTTCAGTAGGTAAAAAAATTATCTCACAAATATGTAGATGAGTAATGTTGTTTAGTATCTTAAAACATCAATCAGATTAGGTTTCAATGGTGTCAAGAACTCTACCCACTATTCTTTGAACCTCATGATTTCTTTCCCTAGGTGACGATTTGTTGGCTAATGTTTATTTGTTTGTTTTCAACAGAGTATTGCCTGATTTCTGCCTGAAGCATTTCTTTATTTAATTCCAAAGATCAATCCTTAATATCACTTTTTTATTTTTGTTGAATAGGTTTTTATTGGAAATCAATGCAAGATTAAGTTCTCTGTGTTTTAGGATATTAGAAGGTATTAATCACAATCACATCATCCACATAAAGCTAAAGCTGTGATTAGTCAAAGAGGAACAGAGAGAGCAAAAGAAAGAAAGTGAGGACCTTTGGAAGGAGCTCAGAGTTTCTTACTAGAGTCATGTGTTGGTTCCGTAGTATAAGAGCTCCCTCGAGTTCCAGCGAGTAAGGTGACTCCTCTATGAAGGACCCAATAGGCAAAGGGAAACTCAGAACCATATTAGAAATCCCTATTCAGATTCGCCAAAAAGAAACAAGAGAAAAAGCCAGGCATCTTTCAATCATATATTTTTAAAAGCAAAAGTTTCCTTTGTTATAGATTGTTCTTCCTCCATCTCTTTTCTGAAAACATAGTAGCTCTTAATGCACACCATCCTAAAGAAGTCTTATTTCAGTCTAAAGAAAGAGGGTCTTTACTTGTAGAAGTTTCTGGATAAATTAATTGTGTAGGGCTGGGCATGGTGATGCTCGCCTGTAATCCCAGCAGTTCGTGAGGCAGGAGGACCATAAGTTCAAGGCCAACCTCAGCAACTCAGCAAGGCCCTAAGCAACTTAGCAAGACCTTGTCTCAAAATAAAAAAAAAAAAAAAGAGCTGGGGATGTGGCTCAGTGGTTAAGCACCCCTGGGTTCAATCCCCAGTACCAAAAGAAAAAAAAAAAAAACCCCAGTTGGGCAGTTTCATTGAAGCCCTTTGAGGGTATCTAATGAGAGGTGGAGGAATCAGAATTATGCTTCCCACTTTTATCTTAGAAAATGGTTGTCCTTACCCGGAGCTACTCTGGCTGCCTCCATGGTTTTTCAACCCTCACAACACATAAACTGGGAAGAAATGGATATTTAAATTCAGTTTCCCACAAAATTCACTTTGGTGATGTTCACAGGTTGGGAGAACCAGCCCTGAATGGAACCTTCTAACTTCCATGGCATTGTTTATTAGATCAGACTGCAGACGGATTTCATAATCACAAGACAGCTCTGCCTATTTTGATTGATTGATTTTTGCATTGCTGAGAATGGAACTCGGGGCCTCACACCTGCTAGGCAAGTGCTCTACCACTGAGCTAGAACCCAGCCCCTCACTAGTTTTTTTTTTTTTTAAAGCAATCTCCATTTCATTATCTCCTAGTTCTGTAGGTTGGAAGTACAAGCCACCTAAACTGGGTTCTCGTAGGGTTTTACTCTACTGCCAACAACTGGAAAAAAAATGCTCAGCTTTTAAAGAACTCCTGTAGAATACATACATGACTCATGTAACTAGATGACACCCCCCTATGAGCCCTCCAGTGAGGACTCAGTTCTCGCCGTAATCTCAGACTCCATCCATACTCCAAGGGGAGGGCATTCACTGTAAGAGTGAGGGCCACTGGGGGTTGTGTTAGTCAGCTCTCCATCACTGTGACCAAAATCACCTGACTGTAACAACTTAGAGGAGGAGAAGTTTTTGGCTCACTGTTTCAGAGGTTTAGTCCATGGTTGGCTGACTCAGTTGCTATAGGCCTGAGGTGAGGCAGAACATCATGACAGAAGGGCACGGAAGAGGAAGGCTGCTCAGCTTATGGTGGCCCGAAGTCGACAGTCCCTTGCCATCTTTAAACCAAAGAAATGAATGAAAATGTTCTATTGGAATGTAGTTCTGCCTGTGAATGACAAATCGAACTCCAAGGATAATATTCTGAGAAAGCATACTCTAAAATTTCCCTCCTAATTTGATCTGGTAACATAAAATTTTGAAACCTTTGGAGGAGCTGACAAAGAATGCAATTATTAATGAAGTTGAACCCTAGAAACATTAAATCTATTGTGTATATTTTCCAGAGACCTGGAAAGGATAGAGATTCCAAATATAAACACAGGAATATTCCAACCCATGAGGAATCTTTCTCACATGTATGTATGTATGAAAGAATGGACAAGAAAACATAGTGAAATGTTTCACATGTTGTCTTGTCTACTGTCTACTGTATCACTGCAATGTGTTTTTATGCAACAAAAGTCTTTTATTGAGAACTTTTTAATTTTGTCACCTTTGGTCCCTGTCAAATAGAGTTCAATATTATGATGCGCCGACATGAATGACCCTTCTCTCTGGAAACACGATGTTTATCCAATTGAGGCCCAATAAGAGATCAGGGTACCAGAATGCCACATATTACACAAGATGAAGTCACTGGCTAAGTGGTACTCAGGCGACCTGGAAACATTAATTCACTTCACATGAGTGAGCAGTCGGCTGCTCTAAGATTTGAGCCCTTAGGAAGCAAGATGCTATATAAATTCCAGGTGTTGTTACTGTTACTAAGTGCACTACAAAATGGAGGTAATTAATCTTTCTAGTAGTTTTTGTTAAGTCACTTTAATATATTTGGCTAAAGTGCACTAAGTTGTGTTAATATATGTGTTTATAACGTAATCATTTCTTTATCAACTGTATAATCTATATGTTCATGATTTCAAAAATTAACCATTGTTATCCACAAAAATAGGGAGGACTCACTCGTAAGATCACAAGTTGGGTGCAGCAAGTGGATGAAAGTGTTGATGTGAAGGTGCTCTTTTGGGAGAACATTTTGTTTAAGTCTGTGCTACAGTAGAGGCGTGATGGACAGGTGTTTGGTGCATACCCACGTGGTTTTGTTCATTTCTCTTCTTGTGGCACCATTACATAAATATTTAGAGAGGCTGTCAGTTCCTTGTTGCAGGCAGAGGTGAGGTGTTCTTAGAATAGAGGTGCTTTAGAATTCAATGGAGAAACTTCTATTTTCAATATAGGCCTCAAGTCAAGGTCAGGAAGGATCCAACCAATATAAGCTTAGCTCGCTCCCTGATGAGTGACGATTTCTTTCATCTTCCCTGTCCTTTCCTCATTGAAATAACTTCACCTCATCACTTCCACCCCTTCCACCTGCTATCCAGTCACAGTGGAAGAACTTAAAGAAGACAGTGGAGATAATGGAATATCTAGAGAACCAAAAGGTCTAATGTGTGTCAGGGAAAAGAAAAAAATAAATAAAAGTCCTATGTCACGTTTCTTTAATTGGTCACCAAATGTTAGGAAGGTGGACTGTGTCTCTACCTGACACACCCAGCTCTTGATTATCCATCACCCATGTGCTGATCCAGGAAATCTCTGTTGAGTACCTAGAAGGTGCCAGTCACTCTTCCAGATGCTGAGAACACAGTGAGGAACAAGAGAATGTCTGTCCTGGGGCGCTTTAGAACCTCAGTGAACAAACAAATAAATAATCAGGTATTAAATGCTAGGAAAAAATAAGTAAAGCAAAACGAAGAAGGCATAGGAAGAGGATTTAGATGACTTAGGTAGAAGTCAAAGTGACATGGCATTTGAGTAGACACGAAGGGAGGGAGGGAGCAATCCTAGCAATGTCCAGGAGAAGAATCTTCCAATCAGAGAGAAGCAATAGCAAGACTCTGTGGAGGGCCTGAGTCTGGCTTGTGTGAGGGCTAGAAGAAGTTATTGTTCTGAGCAGAAGGTGGCTCAGGGCAGCCCAGGGTCCCATCACCAAGGCCATGTCATTGTGGCCAAGGAAAGCTTTGTTTAATTGGCTTGTGTAGAAACTAAAATGGGAGATGAGAAAAGAAAAAAAAAAGGATTAGACTTTAAAAAAAAATTAAAAAGAACAGAGAAATGAACTTACAGAGGTAATAAAAGAAGAAGAAGAAATTAGTTTTATGGGAGAAAATCCTAAACACACAGGTTTGGGGGATGGCCATAAGCCAAATGACCTCACCAATTCCAACACTTCGAGATTCCCCAGCTCATAAATTCAGTGACCACAAACAAATCTGAACAAATCTATATTTTCCTCTAGAAATTAAGTGCTTCCAGACCCTGGTAAGTAATCTGTGTTTAAGGCGGCTGCTTCTCCTCCCCACTCTGGGGAGGCTGAATTTTCCTAGTCTCAGAAACCAACCCTTACCTGCCCGTGTTAGGGAAAAGGAGGCACTTTAAGGAGACCTCACTATTTAATACTAAGGACAAATCAGGGATGTTTTCAGTAAGCTACAGTAGGATTCTTACATCCCCAGCACAAGTCCCTGGATGTCGGCTAGATTTAGCAATGATAATCTACTTCTAATAATACCCAGTGAGAGAATAATCCAATGTGAACACCGAAAAAAGTAGAGCCCCTGAGGCTTCAAATTCCCATAACCCCCCTGGCTCTCAGCCAAGCCACTTCTGAACTTCCATGTCCTTTAGGTTCCTTATCTCTAAGTGGACACTGCCTAGAGTAACACCTTATTTAATGAAGAGCCCTCTAATTAGGTAGTCACTACAAACAAAAGCAAACAAACATAGCGAAGTTGCCTACCTGCAGCTGTAGTTTCTGTATCATTACTATGAAGTGACTCTTTTTTTCCCTTTGACTTTAGTTATTTCAAAAACTTTCGATACTGCTCCTATGCTCCCCATGTCCGAATATGTATGCCCTCGACTGACGGCATTTCTTCATTTGAGGACCTCTTGGCTAACAATATCCTCAGAATATTTGTCTGGGTTATAGCTTTCATTACCTGCTTTGGAAATCTTTCTGTCATTGGCATGAGATCTTTCATTAAAGCTGAAAATACAACTCACGCTATGTCCATCAAAATCCTTTGTTGTAAGTATGTTTCCTATATAAGTAGACAGGGTATCTTCTATGAGCTGTGTGCTAGAGATATATAGTATGTGGCATATGTATTGTATAGAGAGATCTTCAACAAATGACATCTAATATGAACTATATATGGTGGGAAAATTTATTTGCAATATATAAATGTAGTTTTTTGTAGCTATATATGTTTTTTAATATTTTTGTAGTTGTAGATGGATGGCATGCTTTATTTTATTTGTTTATTTTGATGTGGTGCTAAGGATTGAATCCAGTGCCTCACACATGCTAGGCAAGCGCTCTGCCACTGAGCTACAGCCCCAGCCCTGATAGTTATATTATAGTTTGCATAATCTTATAATGACCTACCCTGGGAGTTTATTTCGTGGAAATGGGGAAACAAAGTGATAATTCAAGTGATGGATTATGGAGATGGTTTTGTGGGTTATAAACTAAGCTTAATTAACTTCAATTACAGTAACACCCACACTTCTCAAGCTCAGAAAATGATACCTTTTATTCACTGCCAGTAATACATGCTTAGGGTTTAAACCTAACTCTTCCCCTGCAAAAAGGTCCTACCTCCCCACTTTTTAATTATAAAACAAAGTCATGGTGTGGTTCTTGAGAAATAGCATAGATTTTGAAGTCCATTGGCTTCTTGGTATTCCAGTAGATGATTACACTAGTTCATTTAATACAGGTTGAAGGAGCTAGACAGACCTAATCAGAAAATTAACATGAGAGATGCTGGGAACGATTGGTTGCTTTGATTCGTCCACAGGTGCTGACTGTCTGATGGGCATTTACTTGTTTTTCATTGGCTTTTTTGATATAAAATACCGAGGGCAATATCAGAAGTATGCCCTGCTGTGGATGGAGAGTTTACCGTGCCGCCTCATGGGGTTCCTGGCCATGCTGTCCACCGAAGTCTCTGTCCTGTTGCTAACCTTCTTAACCCTGGAGAAGTTCCTGGTCATCGTCTTCCCCTTCAGTAACATTCGTCCCGGGAAGCGGCAGACCTCGGTCATCCTCATTTGCATCTGGACCGTGGGATTTTTAATTGCTGTAATTCCCTTTTGGAGCGAGGATTACTTTGGAAACTTTTATGGGAAAAATGGAGTATGTTTCCCACTTTATTACGACCAAACAGAAGATATTGGAAGCAGAGGATATTCTCTTGGAATTTTCCTAGGTAAATTCTCTTCTTCATTTCCTGGGTAAACATCATTTCGATACAAATACCACAAACTTCAGCAAAAGGTAGATTTGTCTATTTCAGAAAGTAAAGAAATAGAGTCAAGATTCTGTCCTTGTTAAAGAAAAGTTCTATGTACTTCTAGAAGCTTTTCTTTAACTTTTTATTATAGACATATAGTGCAGAAAACAAAGGCATGCTATTGGGATTTGTGGATTTCTTTTTTATTATCTCTATATACCTTTGATTTCATGTGTGCATACAGTTACTATGAGCTGGAAGAATTCTAATTTAGTGCCTAGTCCTGAAACCCTACCCAGGTTTATGAACACTTTTTTTTTTTTAGAGAAGACCCTATACGAATGACAAATTTAGCACCTTAAAGTGTTTTTCTTTTAAATTCTATAGTATAATGTGTATTAATTCTGCTTAATCTTAAGGCCATCCCTGGGTCATTTCTTTAATTAGAGCACATGACCATTTTCATTTTCCCTTCCCTTCTTTCTCCTCATCAGCATATAGGCAACAAGTTCTGTGGTCCCTTTTTGCCACTAAGTAATATTCATGAAACTGTGCCTCTGACTTAGGGCTCCTTCCAGCCTCAACCTGCTGCTATTGTCTCAGTTTGAAACCTTCTGGCCTCTACCCAGAATAATTACCTTAGCGGATGCTGGTCTTTCCACCTCCAGACCTTCCCCTCCTCCCATTTTTCTGTTCACCACCCCCGTTACAATTTCCCTCCCGTATCCAAAGACTGGTTACACCTCTGCTCAGAGACCTTCAATGGTCCCCTACCACTTTCAAGACCAGGTTTAAAGGAGTCACTTACAACTCATCATGACCTGGCTCTAACCATTGTTACACCTGGCTCTAACCATTGTTCCCCTTCTTCTCCATCTACTCCTTTTCTTCCTCCTCCAGAAAACAAAATACTCTCTCTGCACCCCTCTGATAATACTCCTCACACACCACCCTGTGTGGTACCTTTTGTTCGTAGATATGTCACTCCCAGGGTAGAGTAGGCTGTTCTCTGTATCCCTCATGACTCGTTTCTTCCTTAATCCTAGGTAGGTGCACTTCATAAACACACACACACAGACCCCACATGACATTCATTGAGTCAACAGGATGGATGCAGCGCCTGCCGTGGGCTGTGCGTTCTGTTGGGTACTAGAGGTAAAATAGATCTGGCCCTTACAAACCTCACCCGCTGCAGAGGAAGATGGAGACAGTAAACACATCCTTACATCACAGGCTTATAAATGCCATGATGGAAGAGTACAGGATGTTCTAGGAGTCCCAGACCTGAGCACCAGGGAAGGCTTTCCAGTAGAAACGAATCCAAACGGAGGCCCAAAGGATAAGGAGGCATAGCTAAGTGAAGGCAGAGGAAGGTGCGTGTGGGGGCCGTGTGCCAGAAAAAGACACGGTGGATTCCAAGGCCCGAAGCCAGAGGCTGGTCCCGATGTTGGACTAAAGAAGTTTGGTGCAGGGGCTGAGATTGTGGCTCCACGGTAGAACGCTCGCCTAGCACATGCGGGGTGCTCTAGGTCCATCCTCAGCACCACATAAAAATAAATGAATGCAATAAAGGTATTGTGTCCAGCTACAGCTAAAAAATAGATATTAAAAAAAAAAAGTTTGGTGAAACTGGATCTTGCAATTAAAGCATGGGGTCCACTAAAAGTGGTTAAGAACCTCTGATGTATTTCAGATACAGAGATAGTAACACAGCACACACACACACACACACCATATACTTGTTGCTGTCATACTTATTGTCTGTCACTGCATCACATGCATGGTTTGCATGTGATAGGAGTCCTAGAGCTCGTCCTAGAATACTTTTTTTTTCTGTTTTAACAATATACAATTTTAAAATTAATTTAAGTTTTTTATTTTTTAATAATCTAAAGAACAGTTTTAGATTGAGAGGAAAGTTGTCAGCGTCGTGTAGCTTCCCCTATTGTTCACATCCATCCACTACCACGGTACATTGAGAACACACACTTTTCATTCTTTCTGGAAGTCTGTTCTCAGAATTTGGTCTGGAGGAGCATTTTCTAACCATCATTTTATTTTCTGGCCTAAGATACACCAATTTTATAAAACTCCATTGTTTAGCTGTATAATGAGATTCCACAGAATATGAAGCATTTTGGTTTAAAAAAAATAGCCTTGAACTTAAATTATTTTTCCTAGACTTCACCAGTCTTACATACACTCGAGCCTATTTTGTGAAAACAAAAATAGCTTTTTTACATTTTAGAAAAGCTAGAGTTTACTTCCTAATATATCTAGATGTGAATTTCAGAAGTCTATAATTTTTCATAAAGGATTTATGTCTTAAACATGTTTTAAGCAACTATGAAAATTTGTGCAAATTTTATGTTCATTATGAAGAATGAGATAATCTCTTAGGGTTTTTATTACAGCAAGAATAGAGCAAACTAAGAGACTATAAAGTCTGTGCCTCAGGGAAAGTGAGGCTAAGTGAGAATCTTGGGACTATATTTGGCCCCAAAAGAGTGATTTATATAGTTAAATTTGTAACTTTCTGACTTCATTTTATGAGATGAATCTAAAGGGTTCTGAACCCATAGTCGTTTAAAATACTGTCAGCAATCTAGAGAAAAATAAGCAAAAAAAAATGCATTTTTGTTCTATGTATTATTTTTATTTAAGACCAAACAACACAAGGAATAATGTTTCTGAGGCAATTCTATTCATGATAAATTCCAAGGTTATCTTATTCATATGTATAAGATAAGGAAATGGGGTTGTATTTATTTTTTGAGACATGTATATGATTATAGCAATCCCTTAAGGTTTGAATTTGCAGGATGTGAGAACAAAAATAGCTTTATTATGTTTTAGAAAAGCCAGAGTTTACTTCCTAATATATCTAGATGTGAATTTCAGAAGTCTATAATTTTTCATAAAGGATTTATGTCTTTGGGCTGGGATTGTGGCTCAGTGATAGAGCGCTTGCCTAGCACATGTAAGGCACTGAATTCGCTCCTCAGCATCACATAAAACAAAGGCATTATGTTCATCTATAACTAAAAATATATTTTTTAAAAAAGGATCTATGTCTTTGACATCTTTTTGAGTTGGAAAACCCAATTCCTTTATCTTGTTTTCTTAAACTCAGGAATTTTAACAGAATAACCCTAGGCTGATACAAAAGAATGCTTCTTGGAAGCACAAGTTTAAGAGGTGCCATAACATCTAAGTTCCCCAGTATTTTACCATTGACTTCTACGCCTGAGATGTTAAGAGATGTGCTTTTCCCCACAGGTGTGAACTTGCTGGCATTTCTCATCATTGTGTTTTCCTACATTACTATGTTCTGTTCCATCCAAAAAACCGCCTTGCAGACAGCAGAAGTGAGGAATCACATCGGAAAAGAGGTGGCTGTTGCAAATCGCTTCTTTTTTATAGTGTTCTCTGATGCCATCTGCTGGATTCCTGTATTTGTCGTTAAAATCCTTTCCCTCCTCAGAGTGGAAATACCAGGTCAGTCAGTTCCTTCTGTCATTCTCAACTACATTCCTTTTTTATGCCCTTTGTTTGATGAGAACAGAATCTAGGACAGTGCCTTACACCTAGTAAATTCTCCATGAACACCTGTGAGCTCCGTATGAAGAGTTATTATTTCCCTTAGTGTTTTGTAACTGGAATGCTGAGATGGAAACTGGGTAGTGGGGTAATTCAGTGAGCAATAATTAAAAAATGGGAGTTATGGAGAAAATAAGTCTGAGCATCTTGCTTGCACATGAGCTAGATAGTGGTTCTTAACCAGGAACATGGGAAACAACAACAATAACAACAATAAAATATACATGGCCAGGTTCCACCCAGAGGTTTTGTTTTTGTTTCTGGAGGCCCAGGCATGTACAGAGGTACTTTGCAAAAGCTCCCCTGTGATTCTGATGTACACACAACTAGATAGAACCACCAGTCTATTGCATGTCCCAGCCACAGAATGTCATTCACACTGGGCTCTGTGGAATGCTAGCTGTACCGTAGAAGTGCCTCATCCAAAAGACCAGGTTCTCAACTGACAGTCTTACTTCAACCAGAGCAAACCATCTTTCGTTAATTAGGATTTTAGCTGAGTACCGCAGCACACGCCTGTAATCCCAGCGGCTCGGGAAGCTAAGGCAGGAGGATTGAAAGTTCAAAGCCAGCCTCAGCAAAAGCAAGGTGCTAAGCAACTCAGTGAGTCTGTCTCTAAATAAAATACAAAATAGAGTTGAGGATGTGGTTCAGTGGCCGAGTGCCCCTGAGTTTAATTCCTAGTACCAAATAATAATAATAAATTAGAATTCTACTTGAAGCCATTTCTGGGATCTAGAGATCACAATCATCTGGAAGCCTCCCAGGGCTCCAGCCTGACTCTTGTTGATTGAAAAACTCATCGTTTCAGTGGATAGCAACCTCTTTCCCTCTGCCTTGTGCACAGTTGTGTGAAACTTTGTCAAATGCCTTGTTGCACCATGGCACAGGATGGCCACAGTGGTCCCTTAACCTAAAGACTTCATCTTCACAAGCAAGCATAGATGTCCCTTGAACTAGGTGAAGTGGGAGTTAAAATCAGAAGGGAGATCAGGAATGAACATTTGGGAGATTTTGCTGGCCTGGGTGGTAAGAGAAGAAGCCAAAAGACTTTGTGTGAGATCACTTGGGCAGAGCTAGTTGTACATGAAGAGGAGAGTTCATTAAATATTAATGGTCACAGAATGTTCTCTTGAATAATGTCCAATCTATGACCACTACCTGGACATCTCAATTTTAGCATCCTATCATTTCAAATTCAGCAGGACTAAACTGTACATTGGCTTCCATTATTCATGAAATAAAATCCAAATGCTGGGATTAGCATTGTAAAGCTTCTTATCTCCCACCCCACCCTCACATTTACTATGATCAGACCCTTTGGAATGATGGGGCTTTTGCTTCTGCACTTTTCTGAAATGACATCAGCCTTTGCTGAACTCTTTCCTCTACCTGGATTGTACTCTCCATCCTTTCTAGCCTTTTAAACACCCCTTCTCCTCTTACAAGACTGAGTGCAAGTACTCCCTCCTCTAAAGTCGCTTTCCAGACCTCTCTCACCCCTTCCATCCAGCCAGAAGCTCAACTGCCCACCACATCTTGTTTGCACTGCACTCTCGCCTTCCTGAGTTGACCCACATCAGCACTGATTTTGAATGGATCCATGGCCCCCTCCAGGTTATAAGCTTCAGAACAAGGGGACCAGGCCTTACTCATCTTTGAAATTTCCAAAGTGCTTTTTACTTAAAATTATTCAATAAATGATAAAGCTTCTGCTGGCCTGTGACCTAGGAAAAATGACCTGTGTCAGGAACACACAAGGCCACCCACAACACGTGAGCTTCCAAGCAGAGCTTCCCTCCTTGATTAGAGAAGCTGAGCTTATCCGAGATGGTGGAAAGGATGGAGACAGAAGATCCAGCTTCCAGTCCTGACCCAGTCATTGATCCATGCAGAGAGCTTAGAAATGTCATCTCACCTAGACGATTTCTCATATTTCTTCCCCTTTTTAATATTCTGTGAATCTTAGTTCCTTGAGGCTTTTTCCTTTTTTATTAGACTACGAGGGCTATCAGAATAAAGTATCACAGAAAATTACTTTCTCACAATTCAAAAGTGACCACAGATTTTATCACCAAAGGTCCAAGGAGTTCCCAAAGAGGGAAACCTCAACTCAGGACAAATGGGGTCCTTGGCATATGAGATAGAAAAAAATTTTAGCATACACCAGTTAGAGACAGAGACAGATTATTTATGAAAGCAGATACACATTCAAGGGAGAATGCAGGCTATATCAAGATGTCACAGGAGAAGAGATGTCTCCAGAGAAGGGTCCAAGAGGTTCCCAGAAGCAAGGGGGAACTGAACCCAGGACCAATGGGATTCTTGGCACTTGTGGCCAAAAAGAATTTCAGCAGAAACCAGACAAAGTCAAAAACAGAAGTTCATTTAGGAAAGGTAGATATACATCCAAGGTAGAATGCGGGCTACCTCAAGAGTGAGAAGCAGCCCTAACTTGAGCTGAGGGTCCAATATTATAGGAGGGCTGTATCGGGGGGCTGGACTGGAGATGGATCCAGGGTGGAACTGCACAATTGTGCACCAGTTTTCCCTGGACTTGTGTATTTCCCTTATTTTATAAAGGGGTGGGCCAAGGGCATGTTGCTCAAGATTTACAACCACGCTTTCACTTCACACATGGCTTCTAGATAGCCCCCAGCATTTCTCTCTTTGTCCTCAAATCCCTATCTCATAAAGAAAGAGATATCCTTTGAGGTAAAGCAAAGAATACACATTCAAGGAGGAATGCCGGACCATCTCCAGAGAGAGAGACCGAAACCTCTTGGTGTGGAGTGTTGATATTTAGAGGCACAACTGGGGCTGCACTAGACATGGAGCCAGGGCAGAGTCACACAGTTTGGCTCCAGTTTTTCCAGAGCTTGTGCACTGCCGCTGTGTTTCTTTTTGCAGGCAAGAACACAGGTCTAGGCCCAGGTCAGGAACACAGACTAAGGACAAGGAGGTGTTTCTTGGGAATACTTGTTTCACGTGTTTCCAAGGTTCATGGGGGTTTCCTGCATTTCAACAGCTCAGGGACACTTTTCTGTAGCCCCAAATTCCTATCGCAGTTTGGTTTTTCTTGGGGCCTCTATCATTGTCGTTCAGATCGAAGTCTTTGCTGTGTCTTCATGTGGCCTTTGCTCGGTGTGGACATCCTGGATATCTCTTCCTGGGTCCTTAATTCCCCTTCCTTTAGAGACATCAGTCAGATTAGAATAGGACCCACCCTAATGACCTCATTTTAACTTACTTCTTGAAAAGCTCTGTCTCCAAATATGGCCACATTCATACATTCTGGGACTTCAACGTGTATATTTGGTGGGGTTGGGGATCAAAATTGGCCCACAGCACTCTCTGATTTAGAATCAGGAGGCCACTGGAGAGCAAAGACATTTGATGGCCGCAGGAATGACCAGCCTCCTGGGAGAGCCTGGGACAGGTTAGATTGTGATCAGCTTAACTACAACCTCCACGAAGGTCCCTCGAACCGGAAAAAATGTCCTGTGGAAACAGGACTGAGCCACACATCAGCCCTCCTTTACATTTATGTTCACTACTTGGAGGTTTATCTGGGACACCTTGGTGGATCTAGGAAAGAAATCCATCACAAAGCCCCAAAGTTAAAACCACCTTTAGCCTTCCTGTCCCAGAACTCAGCTGCTGATTTTGAATTAGGAGTCTCCCTGAGACTGAAGAGGAAGCCTCATGCAGAGTGCAAATTACACATGGAAACTTCACGGCCCTATTGTCTTTGCCTAAATGAAAGTAAGTGCTCTCAAGAATTGTTTCTCCAACAGGTTGGGGTAGGATTACTGTTCATAATTCCTTTGGTGAGGAACAGCAGACAAAAACCAATCGACTTAGCTTTTCTTCATTCATTAACTGTTCAGATCATTTAATTTTTTTAAAAAAATCAACAACAAATAGTAGAGATCTTGAATAAATCTGAGATAGGGTATAGATTTTATTTTCTGATTCTCTGTCCATTTAAAAAACTAAGAAGAAGGAAGAGAATATAGGATAGGGAAAGAGGGAGGCAAATACAGAAAAGGAGAGAAGAGAGATGAAGAAGAAGGAAAGGAGGGGGAAGGGAGGTCAGGTAAGCAGAGAAAAAATGGCAAAGAAACAGAGGAAGAATTAATATATATAAGAAACAAAGCAAGGTCAAGAGAAGAATAAAATTATAGTGGCCAAAGGATTAGAAAATTGCAGGATTAGAGACAGAGTCAGAGAGTAACAAAGAAGGGAAGTCCCACTGGTCTTACTACCCAGCTTTTCGCCCCATCGGGAGGTCTTTGAGCTTTTGACCACGTGGAAGGAGGCAGCATCTTGGTCAGGTGTGAGAATTTGAAGAGGGATGTCCACTGCAGCCAGCTATCAGCAGCCTTCTTATACAGAGAAGGTCGGTGAGGGTCAGAGACCGCAAGGGATTTGTCCAGGGTCAATGAGCTAAGAAGTGTTTCTCCAAAGGAGCAGGTTGCCTTTAAAGGGGGGGAAATACATTTCATTCTAACCCAGCAAAGGATATACTGGGGAAGGACACTCTCGCTCCAAATTTCTCCTCACAAAAAGCCTTTTCTGGCCTCTTTCCTGAATATTCTATTAGCAGATGTAAGACTGCACACAAAAGAATTCATCAAACTTGGGGGACACATTCCTCTTTCCTCTTCAAGTCTTCCCACCTCAAAAATAAGATCTCTGGTACCCAAGGGCAGGATAAGAAGCCTTGAGGACCGGATGGATTTACAGCCAAGGTCAAATCTAGCTTCTGGACCTGAAGTTTTCTGACCTTGTTCCGTGGATTATTTCCTCATTTTCTAATTTTCCTATAAGTGAAGGCAATAAAAACAAGAAAAATACATGGCATACCAATTTCTAACTTACAGAGGTTTCAGTTATTTCCTCTTGTTTTGTCCCAAGGATTGACAAGGTAGTTACTAAAACTCAGAAAAGTTAAGTGGGAAGACTTTGAACCTGTAGCTCCTGCATTCTTCCAACAAAGATATTTTTTCTCATTGAAGTAAGAAGAAATTCAAATGTCCTTTGTAACCCTCTCATAAATAACATTGTCTGCAGTGTTATTGTGTTTGTCTGTTTAAATTCTCACCTTCAGGCTGGGGGTGTTGCTCAGTGGTAGGGCTATTGTCTACCATGTGCAAGGCCCTGGGTTTGATCCCCAGCAACACACACACACACACACACACACACACACACCCTGACTCTCAATTCGTTTTCATGCTTTGTTTCCTTCTCCAGGCACAATCACCTCCTGGATAGTGATTTTTTTCCTTCCAGTCAACAGCGCCTTGAACCCGATCCTCTACACGCTCACCACCAGTTTCTTTAAGGACAAGTTGAAACAACTGCTGCATAAACATCGGAGGAAATCCATTTTCAAAATTAAAAAAAAAAGTCTATCTACATCCATTGTGTGGACAGATGACTCCTCTTCAGTTAAACTTGGGGTTTTGAACAAAATAACCCTCGGGGACAGTATAATGAAACCAGTTTCCTAGTAATGGCTTTGGATCACTAGACTTTCAAGGGTACCTAAAACAGGTACGGCTTTGGGAAGATAGCGACCGCAATGCTTTTCATCTTGGTCAGTGGCAACCCTTCGGCACAGCAGACACAGTGGAATAAGTGACTTCTGGCCCTGCATTCCGGTGGCAGCTCTACTATGCATGAACTGGGCTGGGAACGGCACTGAAGGACTCTTCTCCTCACCTTACATGCCTGAAACACACAGTGACTCCAGAGAGGGTACGCTGACATGCCGTTGACCTTTAGCTACTCAGCACCACCAACCTGCCCTCGAATGCCCACATGTAGACACTCTATGTTCTTCATTTTACATTGTTTCACTGTCCTTAAAGTACAGTCACAACATCTTATTCCAGGGTGGCCATGATAACATAAATCTAACATCTCTTTCCTTGTTCTCATAGTATCAAACCAAATTATTAGCATCCTGTGGATGCTTGGACAGCAAAGGATTTCTGAAGATGTTCCACCTACCCCAAGTCTTACCTACAGAGGCTGCTGGATTAGCAACTTTGAAAGCAGAACTTCGTACAAAGTTGCCATGTCTAACAGATCCAGAAAGGCCCATTGATGACCCCTAGTACCATTTGCCTTTTTGGCTTTCATTTAAGCTCAGAAGACCTAAGATACTTTGAAGCAGAGGTTAGATTTTTGACTATAGATGCAATGACATTGACTTTGTGTTTCGTTTTGCATTTGTATTTAAAAATGAAAAAAAAATACCGCTAATAATTCAAAAAGAAAGAGCTAAGATCTTAAAAAGGATTTTTTTCCTAAAGTTTCGCTGGGTACAAAGGAAAATTGGGCATCCCAACTGCCAACAAGCGTATTTTAGTATTTTTAAAGTATAATTTCTTTAGAGCAGTATTTCTATTGATGGTAACTTCTGCCTTCATAGAACACACAGGCCACAAGTCTTGAAGGAAATTAGAACAGTGGGAACATTTGTTTACTTGGATAAATCCCCTACACACACTTAAAAAAAAAAAAAAAAGATCAGTACAGTTTGGATTTGTTTTTCAAAAATGAAAAATGCTAGTGAAGGCCTGGATATTTTTATACTAAAAGTTTATATGTGGGGAAAAAAAGAGGTAAATAAAAATATATTTTGCATTTGTCCATATATTTTTTAAAGTTTGATGATAACCATGAATAAGGTTTATTGACTGTTAAACATGTTTCTCCTGATAATGAATATAGCTGGGAAGCGCTGAATCTCATTAAACAAGACACATGTCACATTTTTTTTAATATATATATATTTACTTTTAGTTGTCAGTGGACCTTTATTTTATTTATTTATATGTAGTGCTGGGAATCAAAAAAACCAGTGCCTCACACATGCTAGGCAAGTGCTCGACCACTGAGCCACAACCCCCAGCCCACATCTTACATTTTAAACCCATTTCTTCACGTTCACTGCATTATGAGTTTCCTTTAAAGAGATGAAACACATGTATCTGACCAAGAATGCCACAGCACCTATATTAGGGTGATGAAGATGCCCTTTTATCCAGTGCCATCCAGGATACAAAGTAACTCAGAGTTTGTGTGTCACAGCCATCCTGGTCATTTACTTCTTTACTTAATATTGACTAATGTCATAATGTGAGTTCTTTCATTTTGATCAAGTCATATATTTCTTCCAGAGGTGAAATCTTCCCATGAGGTTCTTCGAAATGTCGTTCCTACCCTTTGACTAGGCAGCCCTTTTTTCTTATAGTTTCAAACATTTCTCCCTCTTTTCTCTTCGATATGATGAACTGCTTCATAACTTGCTCTCTGGATTCACTGACATTTTATGCAATGCCCTTCGCCAGTCCTTGATCCCTGTATGGTTTGGATCTTGAATGTCTCCCAGAGGCCCCTCTGTTCACAGCTTATTCACCAGCCTGTGGCGCTGTTGGGAGGAGGACATGGATCTACTAAAGGAAGGTAGGTCATCCGGGGCGTGCTCTTGAAGGACTATTGGGACTCCAAACCCTTCCTCCCTCTTCCTGACTGCCATGAGGTGAGCAGGTTTTCTCCATCTGTTCACTTCTGCCATGATACACTGTGCCACCCCAGCCCCGGAAGCAGCAGAGACAAGCAGCCATGGACTAAAACCCCTGAAAGTATAAGCCAAAAAAATCTATCTTTCTTTATTGTTTATCTCAGATAATCTTATCACAGTGACAGAAATCTGACTAAGATGATCACCAGATGATTTATTTCCTGACTCATTTCCCAACAGCAGGAGCATAAATAAGGGATTGACCCTAAGCCTGTGGTATTTCAATTTTGGTACAAATATGTATCTCCCATTTTTGAAAAGCACTGTCCACAGCCCATGAACCAAGCCTCTGAGAATGGTCAGTTGTCAACATCAGCTCAGTGTTGTTGGGCAGTTGGCATGAGGAGAAGCAGAAGATCTGAGACTTCAGGGAAATTGGCAGCGACATGGAAAAACAGAAGTGAAGTATTGGTCAACAACTTGCAAGGAATAGCATAATTTGAAATCTCATAGCTTAGTGACTTATAATCTCATTCCACACTGCTGCACAGATGGAAGGCCATTAGAAATGTGTATGATTTTTGCAAATAGTAGTCTTTTATCTGGATTGAATGAAATCTTTTGTGTTAGGTAAAACCTGTTTTCCAAACCTAGTATTTCTATGTGATTATGAAAATACCACCTGAATTCATGAATCATTTTCTATGAAAATATAAACATTACCTCACTATCACCCCAGAATTTAAATGCCATAGACTATGCTACCTCTCAGGGGGAGAGGTTGAAGATACATCACCTGCTCCACATCCCTATGATGTTTCTGTGTGTGACTGACATCATGTCTTGAAAGGAAAATTCTATTCTTAACAGTCAATGTGGAGCCTCAGAAGAGAATCCAGAGAGTATATGAATTATTTATGTTGGAAATAGCTAAGCTTGTTGGTCATTTTCCTTCATTCTTAAGGTTCAATGCTTTTTTGTGTCAAAATGGTTTGTGCCTCCCCATTGTAGTTGCTGAAGTAGCTTCTTGAAGATCAAAGGTTTTAAATGATATTACTCCTGTTTGAGCTTTATATACAGGTAGCAGTACCACCTCCCCCTACCCCCGCCTTCCACCTGAGCACCAGAGCCATGTTTACCTGGACTCACTCCATGGCTTCATGAAGCTGCAATAGCAGACCCCACACCCTCCTAAGGATGGTAATCTCTTAAGGAGGGCTCTGGTGCCAGATCAAGTCCCCATTTGATGACTTGCTTCATATTTGCTCACGTTGAATGTTCAAGAGTTTATCTCACCCCAGATGATTCTTCAATCCACTCTACTATTCCCAAGTAAGTAATTAATGTAGAGCTCCAGAGTGTGCGCACAATAGAAATGAGATGTGATAGTGCATCACAAATCACGAGTAGCTAATAACTATAGCTTCCAAAATTAACCAGGAATTCATATGAGGCATATTTCCTTTTAGTTTTCCAATGGAGCACAAATGGGCATATAAAAAGTTGCCTTTTCTTTACTCAAGAAACAAAACATTGAAGATAATTATTTCCATTTTCTTATTCCCTTAATCTGAGAAATAAGAAGTGATTGCAAAGCACACTCTTTATATTTATGTGTTTATAAGCTAGTTGTCTACATTCTTTTGGGGACAAGATAGAATATGCACATTAATAATGATAATGGTAATGTTCCGTCCAGAACCACAAAAATGAAACAAAATTAGACGATTCTTTTTAAATGATTTTCTCAGTGGATGACTTTAAAGTTCTTGAGAAACACTTCCTAAAATCTATAAGCTGACTGAAACCCATTATTCAATATATTTCATTAGAAAAATCTTCAGGATATTTTCCTACATGACACATATAAAAGGAGTAAATTAAAAATGAAGAAATAGGGAGCCACAGGCCAAGTTATGAAATTGCAGATCTAAGAACAGGGATCTCCCACTGTCTCAACAGTCTGGCTCCAGCCCCCAGTGGCACTTCACAACTCATAACTAGTTTCACTATAAGAAGAAATGATTTCTGTACCACATGGGAACCAATAAGACTTTTAATGGTTTGGCAATAATCTGCACTCATGGTGCTGTTGTGTTGAATTCCATTAATTTTTGCAATGAAAGCCATACCCTTTCCTGTTACAGGCAACACACATTTAAGGCAAAGAAATTCAGGGTCAAAAATCAGGGGATTAGAGACAGTTTCAATTCAACATCAACTACTGCATAACCTCAGACATTATCTTTAAATCTCATCTCTTCTGTAACTGAGTTTCCCTAAAATCATATCATATCACAAAAACAGATGTCTGGTCCCCTTTCTGGTAAAATCAATTCTATTATGTATTTGAAGATAAAACTTCATCTTGAGGGTCCCAGTGTTAAGCACCTAAAAATTAATATCAAGCACCAATATCATTAAATTCCCAACTTCCCAGGGATATTACATGCTTTAATAAAAGCATGTAAAAAAGGCAACTTTTTATATGCTCATTTGTGCTCCATTGGAAAACTAAAAGGAAGAATTAAAACTGGACGTGGTGATGTACATTTGTAATCCCAGCAACTCTGGAGGCTGAGGCAGGAGGATCTCAAGTTTGATGTCAAAATGGGCAACTTAGCCCCCATCTCAAAAATTTCAAAAGAAGGAAGAATCAATGCACAAGGCACAAATGTTCTGAAATCCACTTCTTCCAACAGGGGCACTTTTCTAGCGTGTAAAGAATATTGAACATCTCGGACAGTAAGGTTTTTCGATAGCAGGTCAGTCACAACTTAAAAATTAGATGACCTATTGCCAGCAATAGGCATGGAGTAATCAGGATGATTAACAAGCAACCATTTTTTTTCCTTTTTTTTAATTTGTTCTAATTAGTTATACATGACAGAATGATTTCAATTCATTGTACACAAATGTAGCACAGTTTTTTATTTCTCTGGTTATATACAAGATAGAGTCACACCATATGTGCAGTCATACATGTACCTAGGGTAATGATGTCCATCTTATTCCACCATCTTTCCTCCCCACTTTCCCCCTCCTTTCCCTCCTCTTTGCCCAATAAAAGTTCCTCCATTCTTCCCATGCTGCCCCCGCCCCAATTATGGATCAGCATCCATTTATCAGAGAGAACATTTAGCCTTTGGTTTTGGGGGATTGGCTTACTTCACTTAGTATGATATTCTTCATCTCCATCCATTTATCTGCAAATGCCATAACTTTATTCTTTTTTAATGAACAAGCAATCATTTTAACCTGAACTCATAAACTGGTCTCCTCACATAAGCGTACAGTAGGTCTGCTGCTTACATTCTCCTCTAACATAGCCATAAGTGCACAGGCATGTCCACCACTTACGACTGGGTATTTTCTTGGGGAAAGGGTTGTAGGATTAAAAAAAAAAATCTGATTTCCCCATGGAACCATGAGTGAACACGTGGTTCTTGCCCAGGAGGGCTCTGCCCTCAGCGCTGTGGCATCAGCTGTGTACTCTCTCTTCCGTGTCTCTCTACCAGCGACTTCTCTGCAGCTCACAATGCTCACATTTCTCATACCTATAAAAGGCCCACCTCTCATCCTGTCCCTTCCTTGATTTTCTTAGTCTTGCCTTCTCTTTATAGCTAAACATCTTCAAAGCATGGTAAACCCTCTGTTGTCATCATCTCATCTTGCTTTGACTTCCCAACCAACTAACCCTTGTGGCTTCCACACACTCTACTCCACTGACCTCCCCTCCTTGAGGTCGCCATGATACCAACCTAATGGGCATGTTCCTTTCTTTCACTACATCACATTTCTAAAGAATTTGTGACAATAACCGCTGAGGCCTTCTTTAAACTCTTCTTTTGAAATGAAGGACATAATTCATTCCTGTTCTAAACTACTTCTGGTTCTTTCTTCTCACGTCTTTATGAACACATTCTTTGCCTTTTTGTCCCTCAAACTTCTGTATAAATTTTCGGATTTTTATCCGTGGCTTCCTGACCTTTGCCTTCTATGGATGTCTCCCAGATTCCAACCTCCCTGTGGTTGTCACAAAGGAAGTAAATTAATTTTTAAAACTCTCTTAAAGAACATAAATAAAAATAGAAGAAGAAAAATAATACAAGGGGGAGAAATGAATGACAGTAGAGGGGGTAGAGAGAGCAGAGGGGAGGGGAGGGGGGATAGTAGAGGATAGGAAAGGCAGCAGAATACAACAGACACTAGTATGGCAATATGTAAATCAATGGATGTGTAACTGATGTGATTCTGCAATCTGTATACGAGGTAAAAATGGGAGTTCATAACCCACTTGAATCAAAGTGTGAAATATGATATATCAAGAACTATGTAATGTTTTGAACAACCAACAATAAAAAATTAAAAAAAAATAGAAGGAGCTGATTTTCACTATTCATATTAATCTTAACATTTTTTAATCCTATCAACCAATTACATGGCAATTTTTTCCATAGCTTTATTGAGGTAAAATTAAAATACAATAAAATGCACATATTTAAGGTATGCAATTTGATCAGATTTGAGATGTATGTTACCAATACAATAAATAGAAAAAGCATTTCTATTACTTTTTTATTTGTAATCATGCAGACTGTTTCCTCTGTGATTTATTACATTAGAAATCAATCACCTTAAGATATATAGACCTCCACCCCCTCTTGTCAACTATTTCAAAATTAAATGGCACACTTAGAAATATCTCAGAGGTCAAGGAAGAAAGCACAAGAAAAGAAAATAAAAAGTGCCTTGAACTAATTGATAATAAAATATCAGGATCTCTGGGATGAAACAGTACTCAGATGAACATATTTAACTTAAAGTATTGGTATCAGAAAGTAGCTAGAATAATAATCAAATTATTTTCAAATTATATAGTAGGAAAGACAAAATAAGAGTAGAAGCAGAAATATATGAAATAGAGAAGAAATAGTACAGCTAAAATTTGATAAAAATCAAGTAAGTCTAATCAAGAAAAAAGCAAGAACACAAAAATTAATATCAATGGAAAGGGAGCTATCAAAACAATCCTACAGATGCTTAAAATATATTAAGATAATATTACAATTGTATGCCAACATATGTGATAGCTTACATAACATGGTCTATTTTAGAGAAGGATCCATGTGCTGCTGAGAAGAAAGTGTATTCAGTCATTGATGGATGAAATATTCTATATATGTCTGCTAAGTCTAAATTATCAATTGTATTTTTTATTTCTATACTTTCTTTGTTTAGTTTTTGTTTGGAGAATCTATCCAGTTGAGACAGAGGCATGTTAAACTTACTCAGTACTATTGTGTTGTAGCCTATTTGAGTCTTGAAATTGAGAAGGGTTTGTTTGATGTCTGTAGATGCTCCATTGTTTGGGGCATAAATATTTACAGTTGTGATATCTTATTGATGTATAATTCCCTTAAGTTGTATGAAATGGCCTTCTTTGTCCCTTCTGATTAACTTTGGCTTGAAGTCCACTTTATCTGATATGAGGGTAGAAACCCCTGCTTGTTTATGCAATCCATTTGAGTGCTATGTTTTTTCCCATCTTTTCACCTTCAGTCTGTGGATATCTTTGCCTATGAGGTGAGTCTCTTGGAAACAGCATATTGTTGGGTCTTGTTTTTTAATCCAATCTTCCAGTCTGTGTCTTTTAATTGATGAGTTTAATATTCAAGGTTATATTGAGATGTGATTTGTATTCCCAGACATTTAGGTTTATTTCTAGTTTTCAGTTTGAATTAGTTTCTCCTTTGATTCACTTGCTATTCCTTTAGTGTAGTTCCTCCCTTCGCTGTTTTTCACTTTTTTTTCTCCATTTCATCTTCGTGGAATATTTTGTTGACAATGTTCTGTAGTGTAGGCTTGCTAGTTGTAAATTCTTTCAACTTTTCTTTATCATGGAAGGTTTTTATTTAATCTTCAAATCTGAAGATGATGATGATGATAATGATGATGATTTGGTACTAGGGATTGAGTTCAGGGGCACTCAACCACTGAGCCACATCTCCAGCCCTATTTTGTATTTTATTTAGGATCTCACTGAGTTGCTTAGTGCTTTGCCATTGCTGAGGCTGGCTTTGAACCCAAGATCTTCCTGTCTCAGCCTCCTGAGCTGCTGGGATTACAGGCATGCTCCACCACACCCGGCTGAAGCTTAATTTTGCTGGATAAAGATTCTGGATTGACATTCATTTTCTTTCAGAGCATGGTATATGTTATTCCAGGACCTCCTAGCTTTGAGGGTCTGGGTTGAGAAATCAGCTGAGATCCAAATTGGTTTCCCCTTATATATAATCTGATATTTTTCTCTTGCAGCCCTTAAAATTCTATCCTTATTCTGTAGATCAGGAATTTTCATTATAATGTGCCTTGGTGTGGGTCTGTTGTAATTTTGTACATTTGGGGCCCTGTAAGCTTCTTGTATTTTATTTTCCATTTCATTCTTTAGGTTTGGGAAATTTTCTGATATTATTTCATAGAAAAGATTGTGCATTCCTTTGGTTTGTATCTTCATGCCTTCATCTATCCTAATAAATCTTAAATTTGGTCTTTTCATGTTATTTCATAGTTCTTGGAAGTTCTGTTGATGGTTTCTTAACATCTTCTCTCTGTGGTCAACTCTATCTTCAAGATTATATATTTTGTTTTCATTGCTTGAGGTTCTGTCTTCCAAGTGGCCTAGTCTGTTGGTGATGCTTTCTATTGAATTTTTAATTTAGCTTATTTTTTCCTTCATTTCAAGGATATCTCCTTCATTTTTTCCCCCAGAATCTCTCTCTCTTTATTGGGGTGATCTTTTGCAACCTGTATTTGTTCTCTTATATCATCCTTTGCTTCACAAATCAGTTTAACTATGTACATTCTAAAATCCTTCTCTGACATTTTTTCTACTGTGGTGTTGTTGGATCCTGTTATTGGAGTATCTTTGTTTGCTCGAGGTGATTTGTTTTCTTGCTTTTTCATGACATTTGTGTGTCTACTCATCTAACAGTATGAATCTAAGGCAGTAGAGTTTCTACCCCATGGACTTACAGTGTCCCTGAATGTTTCCAGTACCTCATTGTTTAGGGTAGACAAATACTAAAAACAACCAATGCAAACAATACATAACATTAAAGCAAATAATTCCTATTATGATGTCTACAATGTTAATTATCACAATAAAAAGAAATGATATGATCATTTATTGCCTATAATAAATACAGCAAGTTTGCAAAAGGGTTTGCATTTTTAAATGGTGGACAGAGAGAGAACAGAAGTGATATAGGATGTGATGATTATGAGAGAGGAGGAGAGAAGACAGGAGTAAAAGTATAAAGAAAGAGTGAAAAAGATTGGCTGTTAGCAGAAAAAAAGAATCAAAGGGAAGAGATAGGTAGGAGAAAAAAAAAAAAATATATATATATATATATATATATATATTGAAAATTTTTAAATTAAAAATAAAAGAATACTAAAATATACTAATTAAACATCCCAGTTCATAAAAAAACTAATAAATGTAAAATAACTGGCTTTAAAAATGCTAGAGATGGGAAGAAGAAAAAAAAAGGAAACTGTATAAATGCCCATGTACCATTAAGGTCATGACTAAACAGTGAAAAAGAATTTTAAAAAGAAAAAGATCTTGAAGAAAAGTTAAAGAATTCTTTCCATTGGAGTTAAAATATTCTCAGCTTCTCTTCTCAGCATGTCAGGTGAGGTCTTCTGGAGTGTGGGGCTCCACCCTCTGGATTCCTGGAGTGAGAGAGATAATCCCATAGGTGGAATTCCTGGCGGCAGGGTTTAGGCTCTAGCCTCTTCTCTGAATGCTAATTGGTCTGGAAATTTTAAATCAGCGCACCTCCAGTGTCCAACACTTACTGGTTCATGACGCAAGACTTTACCCCAGGGATCTCCCCTGGGTTCCACTCCTGTGTGGGGGAGCCAATTCTTATTCCCCAGGTCACCTGCAGACCCCTCGTTTCCTGGTCTCAGGTTCAGTCTCCAAACAATCTCTCCCACCCACTGCCTTTCAGAGTACCAGGCCAGATGTGTCTCTCCCAGCTGGTTCTGCAAACAGTAGGATTGGAGATGAGGAGGTAAAGCCAGGTGGGTTTCTAAAATAGTTGTCCCCTATATAGACCTCTCTCCACATTTGATTTTCTCCTGGTCACTTAAGTGCACTCTAAGTCACTCAGCATGTGTTCACCAGACCTGAACTTCAGGCCAAACTCGGGTTTGCCAGGAATTGGCCCCCTCAGCTGCTAACCCCCATGCACTGGCTGCAAAGTGGTTCCTTCTTTGGTCCTCCGCAAACTGCCTAGAGAGATGGCAGCTTCTTCTCCAGCACACAGATATTGTACAGTGCGTATTTCAGGTTCGCTGAGCAGTGTCCTTGATCTCTGAAGGCTCCATACCCAGACATGCCTCAGGCCTCCCCCAAATGCTGGTTCCTTTAATTCCCTTATCTGTCCACTATGCTCTCAGAGGGACCACTCTGACTCGGACTTCTGGCCTGGCTGCAGCAGTGGCAGTAGCTGTGCCCCTGGGGACTTCTTCCTTATTTTTTCATATCCAAACTCCTGAGTCCCTGATCTGCTTTGAATGTCCAGTTTTCATTTCCAGTAAAGTCTCCCCCCTTTTTTTCTTGTTCACCCACCTTGCCGAGAAGCTGCCTGCCTGTCTGCTTTCTTGGTTTCACTCCACGGAGCAGCCAGGACAGCGACCTCCTCTATTTCACCATCTTGAAAAAAGCCACATGACAATTTCTGTTAAGATTTCTATCCTGCCTGACAAGAATCAGTTATACTCATGAATTCATCCAAAGGTCATACATGGCTATGTATAACAAGTGGGTTCACCACCTACCTAAACTATTTGGTTAGAAGATTTTTTTAACAGAACAGAAGATTCCAAATATTTAAAATAAATAAGTGGTTGAAGCTAGAGAGGGGCTTATGAGAACACTGGTGGTTCCATACATAAATCTGCTCTCAGTTTCTTTATTTTTCAAATCAGGACCAAATCAGAATGGGCAGACATGTTCATTCAAAGAATGAAGTCTAAAAGTCAATTTTAAAGGACCGTTTCCAAAACACCACTGGAAAAAGTCTCCAGGTCATGGGATGGAAACCTCACATGGTGTGACAGTTGTGTTGGTTAGCTTTTCATCACTGTAACTAAAATACCCTACAAGAACGACATAAAGGATGAAAAGCTTATTTGGAGCTCACAGTTTCAGAGGTCTCTGTTCATAGGTGACTGACTTCATTGCTCTGGTGAAAGGACTCAGCAGAGGAAAGCTGCTCCAGTCATGGCGAGGTCAGGAAAGGGCAGGTGGGAACCACAGGAAGAACAGCACTTCTAGGGAGGCCCCCAGAGACCACCTCCTCCAACCGTGCCCCACCTGCCTAGAGTTACCACCCAGTCAGTTCACTGACTAGGTAATAGCCCTCACAATCTATTGACTTTTACCTCTGAATTCCTTCATTAACAGGAGCTTTGGGGGGACACCTCACATCCAAGCCTAACAATTATTTTAGAGACAGGGATGTTAATTGTTTTATCTTTCTTATTTTAACGTTACAAGCAACAGCCTTGGAGACAAGTGCTGTGTGGTTTTGTTACCTTTGGAACAAAAGACAACAAAATCTCTTTGTCATCATCGTTCATCATTCTTCAGCTTCTGCTCTTCCTTAAAAATGCTTGGTTCTTCATTTCCTATAAATTTTTCATTTCTACCACCCTCTTTGTTTGCCAATGAGATAAGAGTTGGATATGAGATATGACTCCAATAACATTTTAAAGAAACTGAATCATTCTGTAAAGCATACATCTAAATTTCTGCTGCCATTCATTGATTCTTTCATTTATGTATTCACTCCATAATTCAGTTCATTCAATAAACAAGCCTGGTGCAGCTACCTGGAGCCAGAAACAATGCTGTCCAAGGAGATCATCTCCGAGGGCAGGTAAATTCACGCTTCAATGAAATAACCGTTGCAAGACAATTATGGAACATTTTAAAGAATTGCCTTCAGAGATTAAATTCCATGTACTTACCAGTCTTAATCACTTGTATTCACACTGTGTTCTTCCCTAGGTAGTATCTTTTCCCTCTGCTTTTCTTCTTCCTTTTCCTTTTTCTTACCACATCACAAAACACGTGGACACACTCACACCTCTTTATAAATCAGCTTCTTTGCTTCCTGGTCTATCTCTGCCTCTCTATTGTTCTCTCTCTCCCAGTGTAGACAGTGTGCTTCTCTCAGTGTAAACAGTGTTTGGAGAAGGATTATAGGACCAGACTGAGGCCAACAGTAAGATGGACACTTCCATTGAGTAATCACGAAGGAGGTACTGATTACATTTATTTTTATGCTCTCAGCCACCTGCTGTAAGGGCCCTAATTTGATACGATGGGCCTCATGGGCTGACAAACCATCATACAGCATAAGAATAACAACAGAAATATATCACACCTGAACAGGACCATATAGGTTACCATGTGCTTTCACATAGAAATGAATTTTCTGGTCAAACATTATCTATGCACAAGGGTATGATTTTGCCAACACACCAAACAGAAACACCTGAGTGTTTTGTTTTTGTTTTTATTTATTTATTTATTTATTTATTTATTTATTTATTTTTTGGCAACTTCACCAACTTGAGACATAAATAAGTTAAAAGAATAAACCAACTACTTTTTAAGGATCTTTAAAAACTAAAGACAAACAGTTATCAATGATTCGTGAATTAAAGTTTAGAAATGGAATAGTGTATAGGAAAACCACAGAGCATTTTATTTGGATCATTCACTCTGCATGCATATTTAACCAGTGTTCACTATACCAGGTAATAATGTAGGGGATAGAAATACAGCAGTAAACACATGAACCAGTCTTAACGGACTTTGCATTCTTGGAGACTGGGAGGACAAGCACTAAGAGAGGAAAATGAGTAATATGTGTAGTTTACTGGAGGACAAGAAGTTCTTTTTTAAAAAATAATCAGAGAAGTGAGGGCTATTGAGAGAGGAGAGGAAACAGCATGGAAATCTTAAATAAAGGTGATATTTTGAGTGAATAATTGGACAACACCATTTCTTTTCAATGTCTTCATCTTTAAAATGGAAAAGATAACTACTAGCTTAAAATAATAGAAAAGAATTACCAAAAAGTTTAAATGAGCAAATAAATATTCCAGCACAGAATCTGAAACTCATTCATAGCTTAAAAAATTGTAGACTTCTCTTAATCTCATAAATTGTACTACATCACACCACCCCAACTGGAGGAGGAGCCCCAGCCTCCTGCCTGCACGGTAGGCAGACCACGCGGCCCAGAGAGGGGACACAGCCGCCTGCCTGCACAGTAGACTGACCACCCCAACTGGAATAGGGGCCCAGCCCCCCGCCTGCTGGGTAGACAGACCACCCCAACTGGAGGAGGGGCCCAGCAGCCGCCTGCGTGGTAGGCAGAACACGCGTCCTGGAGAAGGGGCCCAGCTACCCGTCCATGTGGTAGACAGACCACCCCAACTGGAGGAAGGGCCCAGCCGCCCATCGGTGTGGTCACCTGACCGAGCTCTGGACAAACATAAGGTCTCCCCAACACCCCACACCTCATTGAACACCTTATGAGTTGGGGCTGGGGATGTGGCTCAAACGGTAGCCCACTCGCCTGGCATGCGTGCAACCCAGGTTCGATCCTCAGCACCACATACAAACAACGATGTTGTATCCGCCAAAAACTAAAAAATAAAATATTTTTTTAAAAAAAATTCTCTCTCTCCTCTCTCTCTCTTAAGAAAAAATATTAAACACCTTATGAAAAAAACTGATGGAACTCATCTTGGAAAATCCCACCAACCCTTAAAACCCACCAACCGGTGGGCGTGGCTATCAGCTCGGTTCTGCAGTGGATCAGGCATCTGGTTTACATCTCAGAGAATAAGAGTAGAGAGGCCACAGGTGGAAGCTCAAGTCCTCTCACAATGACTACCACCACCACCCTGAACCCAGAGACTCAAGATAGGAATAGACAACGCCACCAACTGGAAGAAAAGAAAACAGACTTCTAAGAAACATTTTTTTTCTTTTATCCTTTTTTTTCTTTTCTTTTTTTTTCTCTTCTCTCTCTCTTTTCATCCATTCATCCAGTCTCCTTTACCCTTCCCCCTCTGGTCCTCGCAACCTCAATATATGTGAAACCAAGAATTGTGCATGAAAAAGGTCTTTAACAACTGAATAACCAGAATAATATAATATAGAGGAATTGCATATGCCCCACCTCCCTCCCCCCATTTTATTTCTTTTCTTTTTTTCTCTTTTTTCTCTTATTTTATTTTTCCCACACTCTTTTTTCTCTTTCTTTCCTTGTTATTTGTTTTTCTCCTTCTTACTCCCTCTATCCCACTTGCAACCCCCTAAATTTTACTATTTATAAGTAGGGTAATCTTAAAAATACAGATAGGAGTTTGAATCTATACATTCTTCCATAAATTATCCATCTATTGGTTAGAGCTCTCCAAAGTTACTAAGTTAGATTAACCCCATACCCTCACTCCTTTCCCCCTAAACATAACATCCTACACCTGAAATTCAGTTTTCTTCATGCTATCAGAAATGATAAGCCTTTCATGAAACTAATGACTATATTTGTAAATGATAATCGAAACTAACATTTGTAGACATAGAGTCTAGCTATAAATGTAGTAATAAGGAAAATGTGTGCTTAGATGATGTACTATTGATATTGGGAACTGTTAACATTTTCTTTCTCCACAAAAGGGAGACTTTGGAACTATACAAGAGCAATATAAATATATAGGTGGAAAATCAATAACACAACACTTTCACAAAGCAGAAAGAAACGTGAGCAGTATGAAAAGACAAGGAAAGAAAGGACCACAAGCAATGCAGGTCAACTCAACTTTAGAAGAGGTAATATCTGCAGCAGATGGAATTTCAGATAAAGAATTCAGGATATACATGCTTCAGATGATCTGGAGTCTCAAGGAAGAAATTAGACAGCAAAATCAGACAATTAAAGATCACTTTGACAATGAATTACATAAACAAATCCAAGAAGCAAAAGATCAACTATACAGGGAGATAGAGGTTATTAAAAAAAAAAACAAACAGAAATCCTGGAAATGCAGGAAGCAATAAGCCAAATTAAAAACTCAAATTAGAGTATTACCAGCAGAGTAGAACACTTAGAAGATAAAACATCAGACAATGAAGGCAAAGTATTTCAACTTGAAAAGAACATAGACAGCTCAGCAAGACTGTTAAGAAACCATGAGCAGAACATCCAAGAAATATAGGATAACATAAAGAGACCAAACTTAAGAGTTATTGGGATTCAGGAAGGTATAGAGGTCAAAACCAAAGAAATGAGCAATCTATTCAATGAAATAATACGAGAAAACTTCCCAGGCTTGAAGAATGAAGCAGAATTCCAAATCCTGGAAGCCTACAGGACGCTGAATGTGCAAAATCATAAGAGATCCACACCTAGACACATTACAATGAAGATGCCCAACATACAGAATAAGGAATTTTAAAAGCTACAAGAGAAAGGAAGTAGATTACATTTAGGGGTAAACCAATCAGGATAACAGCTGATCTTTCAACACATACTCTGAAAGCTAGAAGATCCTGGAACAACATATTTCAAACACTGAAAGAAAATGGGTTCCAACCAAGAATCATCTATCCAGCAAAATTAAGCTTCAGGATGGAAGATGAAATTAAAACCTTCCATGATAAGCAAAAGTTAAAAGAATTTGCAGCTAGAAAACCAGCCCTTCAAAACATCCTTGGCAAAACATTACAGGAAGAGGAAATGAAAAATAACAATGAAAACCAACAGTGGGAGGTAGTACAGTAAAGGAAAAAATAATCAAAGAGGAAAACAAATCATGTTAAGTAACATAAATAAACAAATATGGCTGGAAGTACAAACCATATCTCAATAGTAACTCTAAATGTTAATGGCTTAAACTCACCAATCAAGAGACACAGACTAGTAGAATGGATCACAAAACAAGACCCAACAATATGCTGCCTACAGGAGACGCATTTGATAGGAAAAGACATACATAGACTGAAGGTGAAAGGTTGGGAAAAATCATATCACTCATATGGACCTCAGAAACAAGCAGGAGTGTCCATACTCATATCAAATAAAATGGACTTCAAGCCAAAGTTAATCAAAAGGGATAAAGAAGGACACTACATACTGCTCAAGGGAACCATAAACCAACAATACATAACAATCATAAATATATATGCCCCAAACAATGGTGCAGCTTTGTTCATCAAACAAACTTTTCTCAAGTTCAAGAGTCAAATAGACCACAATACAATAATTATGGGAGACTTCAACACACCTCTCTCGCCACTGGACAGATCTTCCAAACAAAAGTTGAATAAATAAACTATAGAACTCAATAATACAATTAATAACCTAGATTTAATTGACATATATAGAATATACCACCCAACATCAAGCAGTTACACTTTTTTCTCAGCAGCACATGTATCCTTCTCAAAAATAGACCATATATTATGTCACAGGGCAACTCTTAGAAATTATAAAGAAGTAGAGATAATACCATGCATCCTATCTGATCATAATGGAATGAAACTGGAAATCAACGATAAAAGAAGAAAGGAAAAATCCTGCATCACTTGGAGAATGAAAAATATGTTACTGAATGATCAATGGGTTACAGAAGACATCAAGGAGGAAATTAAAAAATTCTTAGAGATAAATGAAAACACAGACACAACATATCGGAATTTATGGGACACAATGAAAGCAGTTCTAAGAGGAAAATTCATTGCTTGGAGTTCATTCCTCAAACAAAGAAAAAACCAACAAATAAATGATCTCACACTTCATCCCAAAACCCTAGAAAAAGAAGAGCAAAACAACAGCAAAAGTAGTAGAAGGCAAGAAATAATTAAAATCAGAACTGAAATCAATGAAATTGAAACAAAAGAAACAATTGAAAAAATTGACAAAACTAAAAGTTGGTTCTTTAAAAAAATAAATAAGATCGACAGACCCTTAGCCATGCTAATGAAGAGAAGAAGAGAGAGAATTCAAATTACTAGCATATGGGATGAAAAAGGCAATATCACAATAGACACTACAAAAATACAGAAGATAATTAGAAATTATTTTGAATCCTTATACTCCAATAAAGTAGAAGATAGTGAAGGCATCGATAAATTTCTAAAGTCATATGATCTGCCCAGATTGAGTCAGGAGGACATACACAACCTACACAGACCAATATCAATTGAGAAAATAGAAGAAGCCATCAAAAGACTACAAATAAGAAAAGCCCAGGACTGGATGGGTACACAGCAGAGTTTTACAAAACCTTTAAAGAAGAACTAATACCAATACTTTTCAAGCTATTTCAGGAAATAGAAAAAGAGAGAGAACTTCCAAATTCATTCTACAAGGCCAACATCACCCTGATTCCTAAACCAGACAAAGACACTTCAAAGAAAGAAAACTACAGACCAATATCTCTAATAAACATAGATGCAAAAATCCTCAATAAAATTCTGGCAAATCAGATACAGAAACATATCAAAAAGATCGTACATCATCATCAAGTAGGATTTCATTCCTGGGATGCACTGCTGGTTCAATATATGAAAATCAATAAATGTTATTCACCACATCAATAGACTTAAAGATAAGAACCATATGATCATCTCGATAGACGCAGAAAAAGCATTTGACAAAGTACAGCATCCCTTTATGTTCAAAACACTAGAAAAACTAGGGATAACAGGAACATACCTGAATATTGTAAAAGCTATCTATGCTAAGCCTCAGGCTAGCATCATTCTGAATGGAGAAAAATTGAAGGCATTCCCTCTAAAATCTGGAACAAGACAGGGATGCCCTCTCTCACCACTTCTGTTCAACATAGTTCTCGAAACACTGGCCAGAGCAATTAGACAGACAAAAGAAATTAAAGGCATAAAAATAGGAAAAGAAGAACTTAAATTATCACTATTTGTGGACGACATGATTCTATACCTAGCAGACACAAAAGGGTCTACAAAGAAACTACTAGAGCTAATAAATGAATTCAGCAAAGTGTCAGGATATAAAATCAACACGCATAAATCAAAGGCATTCCTGTGTATCAGCCACAAATCTTCTGAAATGGAAATGAGAACAACCACCCCATTCACAATATCCTCAAAAAAAATAAAATACTTGGGAATCAACCTAACAAAAGAGGTGAAAGATTTATACAATGAAAACTACAGAACCCTANAACTAGATTCAACAAATGGGACTTACTCAAACTAAAAAGTTTTTTCTCAGCAAGAAGAACAATAAGAGAGGTAAATAGGGAGCCTACATCCTCGGAACAAATTTTTATTCCTCACACTTCAGATAGAGCCCTAATTTCCAGAATATACAAAGAACTCAAAAAATTAAACAATAAGAAAACAAATAACCCAATCAATAAATGGGCCAAGGACCTGAACAGACACTTCTCAGAGGAGGACATACAAACAATCAACAAGTACATGAAAAAATGCTCACCATCTCTAGCAGTCAGAAAAATGCAAATCAAAACCACCCTAAGATACCATCTCACTCCAGTAAGATTGGCAGCCATTATGAAGTCAAACAACAACAAGTGCTGGCGAGGATGCGGGGAAAAGGGTACACTTGTACATTGCTGGTGGGACTGCAAATTGGTGCAGCAAATTTGGAAAGCAGTATGGAGATTCCTTGGAAAGCTGGGAATGGAACCACCATTTGACCCAGCTATTCCCCTTCTCGGACTATTCCCTAAAGACCTTAAAAGAGCATACTATAGGGATACTGCTACATCAATGTTCATAGTAGCACAATTCACAATAGCTAGACTATGGAACCAACCTAGATGCCCTTCAATAGATGAATGGATTAAAAAATGTGGCATTTATACACAATGGAGTATTACTCAGCACTAAAAAATGACAAAATCATGGCATTTGCAGGGAAATGGATGGCATTAGAGCAGATTATGCTAAGTGAAGCTAGCCAATCCCTAAAAAACAAATGCCAAATATCTTCTTTGATATAAGGAGAGCAACTAAGAACAGAGCAGGGAGGAAGAGCATGAGAAGAAGATTAACATTAAACAGGGACGAGAGGTGTGAGGGAAAGGGAGAGAGAAGGGAAATTGCATGGAAATGGAATTAGACTCTCATTGTTATACAAAATTACATATAAGAGGAAGTGAGGGAAAAGGGAAAAAAACAAGGAAGAGAAATGAATTACAGTAGATGGGGTAGAGAGAGAAGATGGGAGAGGAGGACATGCCCTCAAGGGGAACATTGAGATACCATTTTTCTCTCTCTCTCTTTACTTCCTGGCTACCGTGAGGTAAGTAGATGTACCATCAGGTATTCCTGCTGTAATGTTCTGCCTCACCATGGCCCAAAGCAGCATATCCAAGAGACCATAGACTGAAATCTCCAAAATCATGAGCCAAGATAAAACTTTCTTCCTTTAAGTTATTTATGCCAGGTATTTTA
Source organism: Marmota marmota marmota (assembly GCF_001458135.2). Taxonomy (NCBI): domain Eukaryota; kingdom Metazoa; phylum Chordata; class Mammalia; order Rodentia; family Sciuridae; genus Marmota; species Marmota marmota. The sequence continues at coordinate 26,931,498 of NW_025999932.1, forward strand.
TCATAGTGACTGAAAGATGACTAACACAGAATGTAAATGTGTGGGGGTCCTGAGAAAACTCACCATTCTTACAGATTTTTTCTGTAGAAAGGTAGAGTGGATTTTAATATTGCTTTCCTTCTGCTTTCAGGAAAAAAAAGGGGAAGTTATCTTTCATAAAATCTCATTATGCTAAAAGAAATCCTATAATTACAAAGTTTCTCCTTTTGTTTTGTGCAGCTAGAGGGTAAAGAACTTGAATAGAGGCCCTTTGTTTAGCAAAGCAGATTCACATTTTAGATATGCAAAGGTAGGCTTAAAACTTGGTTTGAAGTGGATGGTGGAGAACAAAACTGTCATGCAGAAGGGATTAACAGGATTTTGAAGGTTAGGAGAGTGTGGGAGTGTGGGGTGTGGGAGGGGGAAATGCATACACTAAGAAAAGAGCCCAAAAAGGTGGAAACAATGTAGGACTAAGCATAGAGGTAGAAATGGCTCAATGAGATTTATTATTACCTTTTTTTTACATTTTTAATTGGTGCATTATAATTATACATAATAGTGGGATTCATTATGCCATGTTTGTACATGCACACAACATAATTTGATCTAAATTCCCCACCCATGTGCCTTCCCTATCCTCCTCCCACCCCCATCTCTTTGCTCTACTGATCTCCCTCAATGAGGTTTTTTGTTTATTTTTTATTTATTTATTTATTTGTGTGTGTGTGTGTGTGTGAGAGAGAGAGAGAGAGAGAGATTTGGGATTGAAACCATGGGCTACATCCTCAGTGCTTTTGTTTTTTATTTTTGTTTTTGTTTTTTTTGTTTTGTTTTGTTTTTAATTTTGAAACAGGATCTTGCTAAGTTGCCCAGGCTGGTATGGAACTTGCAATCCTCCTATCTCAATCATCCAAGTTGCTAGAATTACAGTTATGTACCACTGTGACTGGCTCAGTATATTTTTTTTTAATATTTATTTTTTAGTTTTTTCAGCGGACACAGCATCTTTGTATGTGGTGCTGAGGATCGAACCCGGGGCCGCACGCATGCCAGGCGAGCGCGCTACCGCTTGAGCCACATCCCCAGCCCATCAGTATATTTTTTTTTAAAAACTGAGCTCAAATCCTTAATTATCCTCAACTATCAATACTGATGTGTTATGCACAGCAGCCTGTGTTAGTCATGATACAGGGAGGAGGTGAGGAAGGCTGCATCCCTCAGCCCAGCGATCCTCTGCAATGCTAGCATGTTGGTGGAAGCGTCATACTGAGGGAGAACTGAGGCCCATGGTCCAGGCAGGACAGCATAGTGTCAGGGCAGTGCTGAGAGATTAAAGAAAAAAGAAATGCAAAAGGTTTTAGAAATAATTCATTGGTGGTTTGGGAATTATTGGTTGAACAAATAAATAAATGAATTAATGCAATGTGCCAATCCTTAGCTATCTGACATCTCTTATTCTACTTATGTTCTACTTATGCAGAACACCTCCAGTGTTTAGGTGGTGGATATGGTATTGGGGAAAGAGAAGTCCTTATAATGTACAGACACGTGTGTATCCATAAATTCCCCAAAGCCACCATCCTCTCCTTTGCTATCACCTAAATTATACACAAGGACACTAGATAGTATAAATTGTAAACAGATAAGAAAATACACTCAAGTACTAAAAACCCTACCTGAGGGAGACACTGAGCTCCAGATAAGATTTTCCCACACATTTATTATCTACAAAATGAGCACATTTTGTGTCATCTGCAGTGAAGCTTTCTTAAGAGAAAGAGCATGTCTAATACCCTTCTTCCTGAGCCTCAACACACAGATGTAGAAGCAAAATCAGATCTTTGACCTGACTCAAAAGAGGGAGCAAAATCTGCTACAGGAATGGGACATCTGAGGGCAGAACTTGGTTCCAGGCTCTGGAGGGACTTCCTTTGGCCAGGTACACAGAAGAGTGTTTTTCAATTAGCAGAATTTGCTTTCAGAGAGTAAGAGAAGCATTCAAAGAGAAAAAGTAAGGATAACATATTAAATACCTCATAAAAGAAGCATATAGGAGATTTTAGACCACTCACTAAAATATAAACATTCCCTATTGAGCAAAAATACCAGAGTTTCATTAAGTCACCTGTAAGGCACATAGAGTGGAGGGTCTGCCTTTTTCCCCACAGCCACAGCAATCCTTGAATGAGCTCTGTGTATAATTGGATCGAATTTTAATTTTAATAGCATGCTATAAGGATGCAAATGTCTTATGATAAGTTAATATGAATACCCAAAGAAACAAAATTCCATTAAGTTAATGCAATTTTGAATTCTCAGATACTGCAGATACATTTTATAGTTAATGACTTTGAAATAGCCTTTAGCAAAGGAGATAATGCCTTTCTTGCAGGTGGTTTGGGGAACTTAAGTATAGCTTTCTGGGAATTCAGAGGTGGGTGACTGGATTCGCATGGTGGCTCTATTCTTTAGCTCTTTAAGTCCCAACTTATTACCAGGCTCACCCACCAGGCTGGCTCTCAGGCCAACTATGGTATTAGGAAAGCCACAAGCTTGTGGTTTGTTTTCTTTTCTTTCCTGTTTTTTTTTTAAACAATGTAATTAGTATTACACAAGTTATATTTTATCAATGTTGAAAAGAATTCAAATAAAAAATTGAAAATCACACATAATCCAACCATTTTAATGTAATGTTGTTGTTTTCCGTGCTAAGCACTAAACTAAGCATAAAGGACCTAATGGCAAATAAAAAATGGCCTCTACTCCTGAGAAATTTGGGGTGAAAGAGAAATGATCACTAAAAAGAGACTGAAACACAGTGCAATTAAAAGATTGAAAGTCAAAAGCTATGGGCATTTTTTATTTGTTTTAGGAGTCCTGATTAGGATTTCCCAAAACCCTTAAGAAGGTTTGTGAATAGGTGTTATGAATAAAGAGGGTTGGAGTCAAGTGGGCTTTAGGAGAAGTCGATGGAACAAAGTTAAACAGAGTTTTAAAAGTCTGTATTCCAGGGCCGGCTTTGTGGCTTAGTGGTAGAGCACTTGCCTAGCATGCATGAGTCACTAGTTTTGATCCCCAGCACCACATTTTTAAAAATTAATAAATTAATAAAACGGTATTATGTCCATCTACAACTAAAAATACTAAAAAAAAAAGTCTGTATCCCTAGAGAGTCAGTGTGCACCCCAAATCAGCAGGAGGAGAGATGCTCTGCAGCATCTCTCATATCTATTTGGTTTCTGGATCCACACAATAATTAGGCAGAGGATCTACCAGGTAGATACTGAGAGAATCTCCAATACATTCTATAAGCAATATGTAAACAGATGGAACTAATACAACAGATCACTCTGGAATCTGAAACTGCCACTTCTATCCTCAGCATTATCACTGAAAATTTTATGAAATTAAATATATGCAAAATGTACTGCAAGACAGAATTGATTTACCACTACTTTTTTGCTTCTTAACTATTTAAATTGCTTAGTGGATTTCTCCTAATCATGAATAGGCATTGTTATGGGTTGATGTGTTTCCCCAAAAGATATATGTTGAAGTAACCAGGGGTAATATGCAACTTTATTCAAATTAAATAAATGAAATAAGAAATCAATTAAAATATAACTTTATTCGAAAATAGTCTTTACAAGACAGAATCAATCAGACATAACTTTCCTATGTTCATATATGAATATACAAACAGTATAACTCCACATCATGTACAACCCCAAGAATGGGAACTTTTACTCCATGTATGTATAATATGTCAAAATACACTCTACCATCACGTATATCTAAAAAGAACAAATTCTAAAAATGCAAGACTTAAAAAAAAAAGGCTAAGCAAGCCACCTAGAAATAAATAGTCTTTGCAGTTCTAATCAATTGAAATCGGGGCCATGAGATTGGGTCCTTAATCTGATATAATTTGCATCCTCAAAAGAATAGGATGTTTGAGCACAGACATGTACAAACAGGAACCATAACCATTTGAAGGTGGAAGCAGAGTTTGGAGTAGAGCTGCCCCAAGCCATGCCCAAGGCTACTAGAAACTGGGAGATAAGAAAGAAGCCTCCCCTAGATGGTTTCAGAAAGTGCAAACCTCTCTGACACCTTGACTTCAGAAGTCTTGCCTCACAACTTGGAGACAATACATTTTGCACCCTGGGTTGGGAGGCGGAAGGCAAAATAAAGATATTGAGTCAAGGAGAAGTGTGGGAGGCCAACCTTACGGGTGACTGAGTTACACTCCCCAGCTGGGTGCTGAGGCGCTCAGTCACAGAAATGGGTGTGTCTTGCTACAGCCCATGGGTGAAGCTATGCTCACCTGTTCCTTTGTAATATAACCCCTTGCCCTGTTTAGGATAGAATCTTCCATGGAAGGGCCTTGTGTGTGTCCCCTCCTCTTACTGTGCCCTTGGGTGTGGCCTACCCAGGTGTCAGTCAACCTGCTGACAGTGGACATCATGAAGATAGACTCAGCCCCCTGAAACCTGACCCCTTGCCTCATTTGAATAGCTTCTCCTCAATAAAAGGGGTCAGCACGTGCTCTCTCTCTCTCTTTCTGCGGACCCTTAAGGTCAGAGGAGCCGTCACAGCATCCCCAAAGAAAAAGGTATTTGTGTCTCTTGTGTGGTTATTTTGTGCAGCCCAGTTAGCCCAGTTTAACTAGAGTGACCCCTGAGCCTTTTAGTCACGAGAACAGAAACCCTGCAGAGTAGCAAATGAGGATATTTGGAATAAGCACTTTGGAATGCCTTGCTACTTAGAGCATGATCAGAGAACCAGCAGCATCAGCAGCATCTGAGAGCCTGATTAATATTGTGGGATCATTGGCCCTACCTCAGACCTTCCAAAGCAGAGCCTGCATTTTCATAAGGTCCCTGGTTGATTGACAGATACCCTAAACCTGGGAAGCACTGCTCTGGGGCACACCAATGATGGAATCAGGGCTTTTGCTCTTGGCAGGGGACTTTGCATTGTCCCAGCTGCTGAGTTGGGTCACCTAAAGGTGTTGTTTAGGAATCATCTCATCTTCAAAGAGCCACTTTGCTCAAGGTCTCATCCTCCCAAGGATAAGGCATCCAGTGGGTGAGGTCGTTTTGGTCTAGTGTAGTCCAATGCCTGACAGGTATGAAGAGTTAATTCCCACCCAGATCACATGTTACTGTGCCGCAATCTGGCTGGGCACAAAATCACAAGCCACTCAAGCAGGAACAAACTTTATTTTTGAAACTGCCGCCAATGCCCCTTACGCTCCCGGGAAGATTGCCAACCGACCCACGCAGAGTTCTCCGGGATCCCAACAGGAAGTCCCTCCTCCGGAATTCCCTCCTACCGCACTTCCCCAACCAATGGGAACTCTCCGGGAGTCCTGTAGCAGGCGGAGGTGGACAGCAGGAGTCCAATATCCATATGAATGCAGATCTTAACATAATCATATCATCTCAATGGCTTGCTGGCGTCACCTTTCAACCAAAAATGCCATGCATCATATTACTTGGCTGTGGCTCTTAGCATTACTGGCCAAGGCTGCTGGTCCTGTGTCCCCCGCTCACTTCTTGGACAGCCTAATCTGCCCCTTCCCTGTCCCTTCAACAGGTACTGATCCCATGGTCATGCCCTAGTTCTCCCTGAACACTAAACTCTGTTTCCGATGTGGTTCTGGAGGTACTGTAACATACAGTGAAGAAAAGAGGAGGTTGCAAGGGTTTGGGGCAGAAATGAAGCATAAATCTCACTCTTGGCATCAAAAGATCTATTTCAAGTTCCGGATCAGCCACAGAGAGGCAGTGTGCTCTCGAACAAGCCTGTTATTGTTTTTGAGGCTCAAATGTCTGTAAGATAAGAATAATTCCCCCCCACCCCGCATCTATCTCCCAGGGTCGATGTCCTGAGGACTTAATGATGAGATGTGTCTCATGAAAACACTCCACAGAGTGCAATTATTTAATTTATTATTATTCAGTAAATTGCAAAGGCTGGCTCTTCCTTCCTTCCCTCTTCCCTTCCCCTCCTTCCTTCCTTCTTTGCTTTCTGTTTCCTCTGCCTATTGCTAAAACCCATCCTCCTCAGCACTAAACCATTTAGAACACTCTAGAAACAGACTTCTCAGGACTGTTATCACATCTGGCTGAAACTAAGTCTAAAAGGTCCATAAAGAGATGTCAAAACTCAAGAATTCAAAGCCAGGCACGGTGGCTCATGCCTGTAATCCCAGTGGCTCAGGAGTCTGAGGCAGGAGGATAGCAAAGTAAGGCACTAAGCAACTCATGAGCCCCTGCCTCTAAATAAAATACAAAATAGGGCTGGGGATATGGCTCAGTGGTCAAAAGCCCATGAGTTCAATCCCCAGTACCGAAAAAAAAGAAAACCATAAACAAAACAAAACAAAAGACTCAAGAATTCAGAGGGAATATCCAAGTATTCTAAAAAGTTTATGAAAAAAAAATATTTAAGAAAGTAATTGGTTACAATCTACTTAGGTTTGAGGCAACATGAAAACCTGTATTCTTGGGCATAAATGAACTAAAAGAGACTCAAGGCAGACACTTAGGTACAGATAAAAAGGAGATATGTGGGACCCAAGTCCTGTTCATGTATAAGAAGCCATAATGTAATGCAACGGTTTCAGTCCACCTTGGCTAGAGAATGTTGTAGATATTATGGGCTCATTTTTCTTTTTGTATTTGTTTTTTGTTTTTTGGTTTTTTTTTTAGTTATACATGACGGTTGAATGTGTTTTGACATATTATGCATACATGGAGTACAGCTTCTCATTCTTCTGCTTGTACATGATGTGGAGTTACACTGGTCATGTATCACATATGAATATAAGAAAGTAATGTCTGATTCATTCTACTGTCTTTCCCATTCCTGTTCCCCATGTCTTCCCTTCATTCCCCTTTATCTAATCCAAAGTACCCCACTTATTGTGAGTTGCACCTGTGTATCAGAGAGAATATTAAGCCTTTGGTTTTAGGGGATTGGCTTATTTTACTTAGCATAAAGTCTCCATTTCCATCCTTTTACTGACAAATGTCATAATTTCATTTTTCTTTAAGGATGAGTAATATTCCACTGGGTATATAGACCACATTTTCTTTATCCATTCACCTGTTGAAGGGCACCTTGGCTGGTTCTATAGTTTGGCTATTGTGAATTAAGCTGATATAAACATTGATGTGGCAGCATCACTGTAGTATGCTGATTTTAATTCCTTTGGATATAAATCAAGGAGTGGGATAACTGGGTCAAATGGTGGTTCCTTTCCAAGTTTTCTGAGGAACCTCCATACTGCTTTCCAGAGTGTTTGCCACAATTTGCAGTCCCACCAACAATATATGAGTGTACCTTTTCCCTCACATCCTTGCCAACATCTGTTGTAACTTATATTCTTATCTTGTGTGTGTGTGTGTGTGTGTGTGTGTGTGTGTGTGTGTGTTGCTGGGGATTAGAACCCAGGGCCTGTGCATGCAAGGCAAGCACTCTGCCAACTGAGCCAGCCCACTTGTATTCTTGATAATTGCCATTCTGACTCAGTATAGTTTTAATTTGCACTTATCTAAATGCTAGAGATATTAAACATTTTTTCATATATTTGTTGACCAATCATATTTCTTCTTCTGTGAAGTGCCTGTTCATTTCCTTTGATTGGCTCATTTATCTTTCTACTTAATTTCTTCATAAGAATCAGGAGTCTGATCTGAAAGATAGTAGCTTAATCACCAACCCAAAGTAGGAAAGAGAGACTGTTTGAGCAAAGACTGCACATAGTAGGGACAGCAGCACTTCTGTGAGAAGAGTCAATGGGAGTCTCACTGGAAGTGGTACCTGTACCTACCTCTGCTGAGAGCCATAGCCAAGTAGGAATGACGCATGGCAATTTCCTTGTCAGAGTATTTGGGACGCAGAGCCCGGTGGAAGGTGATTTTTCCCAGAATGTGCGTGTAGAGCCGGTGAGAGTCCGGAATAAAGAGTTGCTGTTTGAATCTACAAGGCAGTGTGGTGGCTCGGTTATTTTGTGCCCAGACAGACTGCAGCATACCTCCGACAACAGGGTCCTTCCAACCTACTTAACCAGCCTGCCTCTCTTTCTGGGACAGAAACAATCTTGGACTTGTGCAGCAGTGTACCTAGTAATAAATGGTTAACAAAGAACAAATAGGGGATATAATAAGGGCCTCTTCATATAATATAATGAAGGATATAATACTTCAGCAACTTTGGAGAACTTTGCGTTCTTCACTTCAATTTACAAAAATAATAATAATAATAATAATAAATTTAACTAAAATTTCAGTTGCCCTATAATAATCCTTTGGACTCATTTAAAGTACTTCATGGGACTGGGGTTGTGGCTCAGTTGAAGGGTACTTGCTTAGCATGTGTGAGGCACTGGGTTCAATTCTCAGCACCATATATTAATAAGTGAATAAAATAAAAGGCCATCAACAACTAGAGACATAGTAAAAAAAAAAAAAAGTACTTTTTGCAAAAACACTTTTCCTTTGCTAAAGGCAATGATCTTTCACTGAGCCCTGGTCCAGCACTGATAGGGACAAAGCACATTCTATTTTAAAAACCCACGATTGAAAGTGGGCCAGGATGGAGATGTGGCTCAGTGGAAAAGCACTGCCCTAGTGGGCTCTGGGTTCTGTCCCCAACGCCAAACAGGAAAGAGAGAGGAAAGAGGAGAGAGGAGAGAGGAGGTGGAGGGAGGGAGGGAGGGAAGGATGGGGGGGGGGAAGGGAAAAGGAAGGGAGGGGAAGGGAGGGGTGGGAAGGGGAGGGGAAATCAAAGGAGGGAGAGAGGGAAGGGAATCTCTTCCACCAAAGTCAGAGAACAAACATGAAAAAATGATCCTTGACTTTCTTCCATCAATATTGATAATGAGTTTACAAGGTGAGGATCAATCTAATAGTAAGTAGAATGAGGCTTAAGCTAAACTGAAATAAAAATGAAAAAGGCCAAGTTGGCTTATTATATTTCTTCTCTTTCCTTCTCTGTTTTTTTTTTTTTTTCCCCTCCCTTTAACATCTTCCTCCCTTTTAAAAGATTTTCTCACCTTGCTCTGCCCCGGCTTCCCCATCTCCTCAGCCTACCTTGCTCCTCCTGACCCAATGTCTTTATTTATTTTGTGTCCACCACTCAACTCAGGGTACATACCCCGTCCCACTCCTACCTCCTGGGTTCTCAAGTCCTTGGGATTTCATCGTTAGCTGGCTAATCCGGAGTCTAATTGAAATTACAGAAAGAGGCTGGATGGAGCTGGGAGGCTCCCGAGTAATATGTACCATGTGTATGTTAATAAAACCCCCTGAAGACAGACGGTCCCCTGGTGACCTCTTTTTACCATTAGTGATTCTGATGGTGGAGATGTCACCTTTGACAGCTGAGGAGGGCCAGACAGCAGCCAGGTGGGAGAAGGGCGGTAACCCCAGCCAGAAAGGCCACCTTCACCCCAACCTAAGGAGGTGCCCCCCAGCCCTAATCTTGTGATGTGAGGCCCTTACATGATAGTCCCCTTCCTTCGAGGTTCTGGGAACAAGGATGCTTTTTTGCCAAAAGGCGTTTGGGTTCCCTTAATCCCCACTGGTCCAGTACCACACTTGGCTTTAGAACAGAGGATTTTCGGGGTCTGTCAATTTTCTCTGCCAAAATGAGAAAAATTAAAGGATTAGAGCCCTACCGTGAGGCCAAGTATGCATTGAAGTGCTCAGTACCCCGCAAAAGATAAATCATTAGTATAAGCACCCAGACAAACTTAGGGTGTCTAAACTCATAATCACGAAGCTTTTACATTCCCTCGGTTCTGCCTTCCCGGAGGCAGCAGCTGTGTGGAAAGCCCGATCCTGCCAAAGGTATTTGGGAGGCTGAGGGCTGTGACATTACACAGCAGCCTCCTGTGAGAAGACTCACGGGAGGAGAAAGGGCTTTAACGAGAGAAGGGACAAATGGTGACATCTGAACAGTGAGTTGGCAGGCAGCAGTGAGGCCAGCAAGTGCCACCACAGACACCACAAACTCTCCCCTTGTCTTGGGTCTTTTCGCCAGTATACACTGAGAGAAGGGGATCCCAAGGCCCTCCTTCTCCCATCTCTTTTTTGTCTTACAAATTGGCAGTTAGAAGACACACATCCCTCAGATGTTCCCCCAAAGTCCTGCCTATCCAAAATGATTAAAAGCAATAGCCATTCCATAGTTCAGGGAAATGAATGAAGAGGGAAATGGAGGACAGGGACTGCGAAACAGACTTTTTTCTTTTTTTTAATGCCTCCTTTCTGCCCTATTTATTTATTTAATTTGTTCTAATGAATTATGCATGACAGTAGAATGCATTTTGACACATCATACATAAATGGAGTATAATTTGTCATTTTTGTAGTTGTACATGATGTCGACTCACACTGTCATGTGATCATATATGTACCTAAGGTAATAATTTCCTATTTATTCTACTATTCTTCCTACCTCCAAACCCTCTCCCCTCCCTTCACTCCCCTCTGCCTAATCCAAAGTACCTCTATTTTTCCCTACCACCCCCCCACCCTTATTGTGAATTAGCATCTCTATATCAGAGAAAACATTCCGCCTTAGGTTTTTTTGGGGGGTTGGCTTATTTCACTTGGCATAATATTTTCCAGCTCCATCCCTTTACTGGCAAATGTCATAATTTCATTCTTCTTTGGGCTGACTACTATTCCATTGTATATATATACCACATTTTCTTTATCCATTATCTGTTGAAGGGCATCTAGGTTGGTTCCGTAGTTTAGCTATTATGAATTAAGCTGCTGTAAACATTGATGTGGCTGTGTTACTGTAGTATGCTGATTTTAAGTTCTTTGGGTATATACTAAGGAGTGGGATAACTGGGTTAAATGGTGGTTCCATTCCCAGTTTTCTGAGGAATCTCCATACTGCTTTCCAGAGTCATTGCACTAATTTGCAGTCCCCAGCAATATATGAGTGTACCTTTTCCCCTACATCCTCACCAACATTTATTGTTATATGTATTCTTTTGGGGGTGGTGGCACTAGGGACTGAACTCAGGGGCACTCAGCCACTGAACCACATCCCCAGTCCTATTTTGCATTTTACTTAGAGACAGGGTCTCACTGAGTTGCTTAGCGCCTCACCTTTGCTGAGGCTGGCTTTGAATTTGCTATTCTCCTGTCTCTGCCTCCCAAGCCGCTGTGATTACAGGCGTGTGCCACTGCACCTGGCCTGTTACTTGTATTCTTGATAATTGCCATTCTGACTGGAGTGAGATAAAATCTTAGTTTTGATTTGCATTCTGAAAGACATATTTTACCTACTTCCATGTGTTCCCAATTGATCTTTTTTTTTTAATATCTTTACTTTTATTTATTTTGATGTGGTGCTGAGGATCGAACCTAGTACCTCACATATGCGAGGCAAGTGCTCTACCACTGAGCTGTAACCCCAGCCCTTTTTTTTTTTTTTTTAATATCTCCCAATTGATCTTTATAACCACTTCTGACCTAGCTGTAAGCTGGGAATGCCGCTCAGTCAGCGGTAGAGCACCCCTGGGTTCAATCCCTAGTACAAAAAAAAAAAAAAAAACGGCAAACTGCTAATTTGTCCTCTCTTTTTTATTAACTGATCCAGAAAATTTTCATATCCTAGAATGTAAAATTGGAATATTTCACATATTTATCTATTTCTCAAATATCTTAATGTGGAGTGTATAAGTACATGTATATCTGATGTTAAATTGTCTTTAAAATGAAGTGCATTATTTCTCTGATCTGACAGCCTTTGCTGAGTACAACAGAGATGTCTGTTATGGAATTTGTAAGCACAACCATAATGGTTTCTGAAATATAATTTAAAAATCAATACCTAAAAGTATTTTAAATCCCATACTTGGGCATAATTCATCCTAGAGGCATTCACATCTCATTTTCTAGAAAAATCAAAGGCATATTCTGTCAAAATGGAAGCTGTGTTTTCAATTCTGTCTGCCTAGTTTGAATATACAGGAGTAACACTTAGATTCAGCCAATTAGGAGAATTAAATATATGATGAAAGAACATTAATAAATATATGATGAAAGCACAGTAGCTTACCCTTAGATTTTCTATAGCTAGACCTGTGTCTTAGTAATATGTACCTAGCAGAAATGCTGACTAATGAATTAAAAATTAAACACATGATTCTTTCATCTTAAGGTTTTTTAAAAATGCAGGAAAATGTGATTTTTATATTATGAATGAATTCAATATAAAATTATAACAAATATGATCTTTTTGTTTTAAAGTCCATTAGAATTCTAGAATATTTACTGAAAAGAAGATATAAATAAATTGCTTTAGATGAGGTTTACAATTTTACTTTCCTTATTTTTAGGCAGATTGAGACTCTGACAAAAGAAGTACTCTGTAATTATATATTGCCTTAAAATTTTAAATTCATGCTCTAATACATAGATTATATAAGTAGATTATGAATCAAACTAATTAATAGATTACTAGTTCATTACAAATCAGCCTACAGATGATTCACCATTCATGACAGTTCATTCTATATTATAGTTGAATGTAAAAACTAATATTGTTTTTGAGAAAAAAGTATTGAGAATTTCATTTTTATTTATTTCTAATAATCACTAAACATTTTCAAATTTATCAATTTTGTGTGAATCCTTTTGCATTTCAAATATCTATAATTTGGGTATATTTTCAGCAAAGTCCTGAACATTATACATTCATAATTATTGTGGGTTCAATAGGCTTTTTTTTTTTTTAATATTCTATTGTTTTCAGTGTAGAGGTCTTTCACATCGTTTTTTTTTTTTTTTGAGAAAGAGAGAGAGAGAGAGAGAGAAAGAGAGAATTTCTTAATATTTATTTTCTTTTTTTAGTTTTCGGCGGACACAACATCTTTATTTGTACATGGTGCTGAGGATGGAACCCAGGGCCGCGCGCATGCCAGGCGAGCTGAGCTACCACTTGAGCCACATCCCCAGCCCTCAATAGACTTTTAATCATGACCTTAAATTGGAAATCATGGCCACAAAACACTTGGGGCTTCCTACTATGGAACTTAGTAGGTATTGGTTTGAAAAGACAATTACAGAAATACATCATTTAAAAATACATAGTTCTTCAGAAAAAAAATTAATGAAACACATAAACATATCACAAGAAATGCAGAAAGTCCCATTATGTAGGCAAATCTGATACACAGGCAGCAACCTCCTTAAAGTAACTTAAAAAAAAAATGTTTGCTCTTTTTAGTTACACATGACAGTGGAATGTATTTTGACATATTATACATACATGGAATATAACTTCACGTTCTTGGGGTTGTACATGTGGAATTAATTACACTGGTTGTGTATTCACAAATGAACATAGGAAAGTTATGTCAGATTCGTTCTAGCATCTTTCCTATTCCCATATCCCCTCCCTTCCCCTTTATTCTAATAAATAAAATTTTTTGTTTGTCTAATCCACTGAATTTCTATTCTCCCCGCCATCCGCCCCGCCCCCGCTCTTATTGTGTGTTAGTATCCACATATCAGACAGAACATTCAGCCTTTATTTCTTCAGATGGCTTATTTCACTTATTATGATAATCTCCAGTTCCATCCATTTACCAACAGATGCCATAATTTCATTTTTTTAATATACCTTTATTTTATTTATTTTTATGCAGTGCTGAGGATTGAACCCAGTGCCTCACACATGCCAGGCAAGTGCTCTACCACTGAGCCACAACCCCAGCCCTCATTTTTCTTCAAGTAACTTTTGAGACACCATGAGGCCACCAACAAGGAACAGATATGTGCAACAGAAAAGCTTTCAATCCTGTCCAATGGTCCTACAAAGACCTGAATTCACATATGCCCCAAAAATTCAATCCCTAAGTCCCAATCAAAATTGGAATTCTCCCTCCCTTTGACTATCTATACCCTTCAAGCTATGTTTCACCCTTGTCTTCAAAGTGGCTGAACTTAATTTAACCTGATTTCACATCAATAAATTGCCAAGAGAGAGGCATGCTATTGGAATTTTCCATACTATGTGCGCATGATGGGGGGATGGTGCCCTGATTTTTGCCTCTGCAGGCCTTTGCCTCTGGTCAATCTCCACATGAACCCCTCTGGCTGCCTAGTCAACAAATATTCATGTAATTTTTTTATCAACTGAGCTTCAGAGTTTGGTTTCCCTGTTTTTAATGTTCCTGAGGATTAATTTCTGACAGTTCTTATCATTCAGTGAGCCCTAATTCTGAATCATGATGAGAGCCGTGGGTGCAGAGCACAAAGCTTCAGGAACTACCTAGAGCTGAAAATGCTGCATTTGCTTTTTAGAATAGAGCATATGCATGGTTCTTCCAGCAGTCACATGTCTTTTAACCAGATGAAAGCAAAAAAGTGCTAGCTGGAAATGAGAACCGAATCTGCAAAGCTTGCTAATGTGATTCAAATCTGCCAGAAATACTTCATCCTGACTCCAAACCTGTCCTGGGACAGTCTCGCATTTATTACATTAATGATTAATGTTGGAGCATCTCTAGTTTTATTTCATCACCAGAATGACATCCTTTGAAAGAAGAAATTGCTATCCTATTATATGATCTAAGATAACCTAACCATTAGTTTTTTAAAGGGGAAAAGATGGCAGAAATTCTCATCCTTAGCTTGTCTACAAGATTCCCACTTCTCCACCAGCAGATGGTGTACTGTTTGAGTACCCAGACTCCCATAGATTCTTATATGCCCTAGACATGGTCCCATATTGGCACAGCTAATATACTCACATTTTTTCCATGAGGAACAAAAAAAGGAAGGATATTTAATATCTTCTAAATCATCCTTCTTGCCCTTATCTAAAAAAGAAAAGCATTTCACCATTCATTTCTTCACATATTGAACAGAGTAAAAGACGTATTTTTTGAAGGAGCTCACCCTCTACGAAAGTGGTTTTAAAAATGTGGGAAGGTGATCTCTTTTGAATTTCAATGAGAATCAAAACTCTTCCTAGGAAAACAAACATGTGCATTTAAAATTTTGAACACAAATCCTTAGGAAATTGAGAATCACCTATTGTCCATCTTTAAAGCTCATATTTAAACTGAATGTTTGTGTTGAAACTTTGAATCCCTAAGGGATGGTATTTGGAGGTAGGACTTCTAGAGGCCCCATGATGGAATTAGTGGCCTTATATAAAGAAGAGAAAGATCTTGGCATTAGATTGAGTTAGCACTGTCCATGGCTCCCTGGGAGGGCACCAAGGGAGATTTGCCCCTGGAACTCACCTGGACCTGATTTGTGTGCTGCTTATCTTGGGTGATTTTAATGGGGATCTTTTCCAGATTATTATTCTGCTGTGACATGCTGTAACTGTGGGTAACAGAATTCACGGAGTTCTGTAAATCCTTTTAGTGGATTGTCAAAACTGAGGGTTGTCTTGGGGACACCCAAACTTAGAATTGGTAACCGAAATGAGGGTGGTCTTAAAGCCCCTCTAACTTGTTGTTTGATGTCAAAAATGAAGATGCTCTTAGGGACCCCCCCCAAAACTCTGCACCTATTAAACATGTTTACATTCATGAATTATATCATGCTATTAAAGAAATTGGTCAGCTTCGGAGGATAATTAGGATAATTATGAAATAACTATCTTAGAAACTGGCAAAGGGAAAATGCAAGCTATTTATTTTGTCTTAATTAAATGAATGTTGCCACTGGATAATCATATGCTAGGTTAACATAAGAGTACTTTTTATGAGTGATTAATTCAAGTAAAAAATGAAGCAGAAGTTATGGAAATGAATAGAATGCTGGCATTTTACAACCCTTAATGGATGAATAGATTTAGGCGCTACATATCAGCAGTGACTGAAACCACAAAAAAGGGAACAAACAGGTAACAATGTACTTCCTGCCAGAAGAATACTACCACCACTTTGTCAAAGGAATTCCAACTGGAGTCTGATCAATGATCTGAATCTAGCTACTGATTTGCAGGAAATAGCGAGTATAGAAGAACTCGTTTAACACAATGAATATTGTGCAGTCAACAAAATCCTTTATGTTTATGTTTTCCTTTCCTACCAGCAGCTTGGCTGAGACTCATTATGATTGATTCTCAGTCATGCAAAAACCACCTAAAGATGCTGGAGCAACTTCTTGGAAGGAACTTGAGCCTCTGCAAATCCTGGAGAGATATTTGTGGACTGGAAATGTGGTATGGTTTGAATGTGTCCCTCAAAAGCTCTTGTTAGAATCTCAGTCCCCAGTGTGGCAGTCAGTGTTGGAAGGTGGAGCCTTATGGCAGGTGTTCAGGTCAGGAGGGTGAATGAATGCTGTTCTCTCAGGAGCAGGTTCATTCTTACAAGAGTGGATTGTTATACAAGCAAGTTTGTCTTCCTCAGCTCCCAGCCCTCTTGTTCTTCCACAGTGTTCTGAAGTAGCAAATAGAGTCTCACCTGAAGCTGATAAGATAGTGCCATCATGCTTCTGGGTTTCCAAGCCTCCAAAACCATGAGCCAAACAGACTTCTAGCCTTCATACATTACCCGATCTGTTTTAATCTGTTATCATAACAGAAAATGGACTGCAACAGAATGCTCATCTACAACGGTCAGTTGAGAAAGAAACAAACTTCTTTCATTTTTAAGCCACAGTATTGTTGGTTGTCTGTGACAGCAGCATATTCTATTGCCCTACATAGTAACCCAAGGGTTGCTAACTCTAATGCCTTCAGATGTCACATGGGGAACATAAATATGTAATGGGGAAGGAGTAAGACAGTGGGGACTGTGGTGAGTTAGAAAGCAAGTAACTATCCTAAAAGCACACACATTTAAAAAAAAAAAAAAGGGTTTTCAACATACTGTTGAAATGAAATGTCTGTACTGTCAACTTCTATCTGAGAGCTATGGTTTGCAGCCCCTGCTTAATCAGGAAGACTTAAAGAAGGTCATTCTTCCAGCTGCAAATTCACATGATTTTCTAGTATACATTTCTTCTCTTTGTAGAAAAAGGCATCATAAGAGACCTAAGCACATGACTTACTGAAGTTTACATATTTTATTAGGTATGATACAACCTGAGCTTTAACATGGACACTTAAAAACTCCAATGACTCAGACAAAATAGGGATTTTTCTACATGAAATCATCCAGGACTCAGGGACCCTCTGTGTCGTAGCTCTAACTCCCCAGGTTTTGATCCTGTTACTCGGTGGAAGTTTCCTCAGTACCAGCAGCCTGCAGGAAAGGGAAGGAACAGAGGGAAGGAGGAAGCCCAAGTAAGAGGGAAGCAGTCCAGAGGATGGACATCTCTTTTTTTCGCATCCCATTAGCTAGAGCCTAGTTACAAGGCCAGGCCCAGGCACAGTGATATCTAGGAAGCAGAGTCTCTACTATGTTCTCAACTCAAACAATTAGTAGCTGGGCTCTGTATACACTAGGCTAATAAATTCCTGGTCTGTTGGTGTAAACTGGAGGAGCCAGAAGGATAGCCCAACATGATTTATTTCTTAAATAAATCTCTGGTGGATTCTGGTGGTCCTTGCTTTCTATTAGTTGCTCACATCCAGTCTTTGAATAACCTGGTCACTGGAATCATGGCCAGCAGTATGGGTTTTTTTGTTTGTTTGTTTGTTTGTTTTCAGTTTTAAAACTGGATTTCAATTTTATCTTGTTTTTGTTTTTTTACTCTCCAAAGAGTACTCACTTACTCCTTAGAATTCTTCAAAGATAAACACCTTGGTAAGCCCCTTCCCAGACACTCCCAATGCCATGAAATATAATTCTTGCAGGCCAAGAGAGAGAACAAGAAAAAAAAAGGGGGGGGGGAGGGAAATAATTAAAACGAACCATTTCAACTAGTATTGTAAATAGGCAAAAGGAGTTAGGAAATTAAAATAAGGATAATTATAATTCATTTTTGAAGGAAGTTTAGCTCCATTAAGAAATGACTTCAAGTCATCTTTTTAGAAGAGTGTATGTCAATTTCCTTTATACACATACATCTATTGGGTTGTGTTTTCTTTTATTTTATTATCATTAAGGTAACTAGAATTGCAAACATCAGCTTCTCTGAATAATCACTACAAAGGCTTCCAAAAGAAAGGCAAGAGCTATAATCCTAGTCTAAATTTTTGGTTGTCTTCCAGTTACATGTCAAAACAGTAGCTTCCTTTGGGATAACTATTCTTTTTTATTCTACTGAAGAGCCTTTTTAGTGGTTGCTTTTGAATAATTATATACCATGCTTGACTTTCCTTTCACATAATATGAAAATTTTTATTTTCTTACTCTCTATGGTAACTGCGAAGATACTTCAAGCCTGTTTATTTTCTCTCTGAAGTATGGACCTACTTTCCTAAGGAGTAAATCTGGAAATACAAGCAGGGATGGTGTAAATAGTTTAGGCTGACAGAAACATATATTTCAAGATTCACCTCTCAAGATCTCCACATTTCACCCAGTCTGGTCAAATTGTTTTCTTTTTCTTCTTTTTAATCCCTGTTCATTTTTACATCCTGTGACTTTCCTGGTGCTCAACAGGGATTGTGCATTTTTTCTCTCCTTCTCCCTCTTCCTTGGCTGTCAACTCCATATTCACCAACACCAAGATGCTTTCCCTGGTTATCCCAGACAGAATCCAAGGTTCTTGCTTCAGCTAGGGAAAGGCTGTGCACTGTTAATTTTTGAAGGAAGTGCTGTGAGTATTGTATTATTTATAATTAAAACAAACAAACAAACAAACAAAAAAACTTCAGCCGGGAGTAGTGGCGCATGCCTGTAATCTCAGCCCCCTGGGAGGCTGAGGCAGGAGGATTGAAAATTCAAAGCCAGCCTCATCAATGGTGAGGCGCTAAGCAACTCAATGAGACCCTGTCTCTAAATAAAATACACAATAGGGCTGAGGATGTGGCTCAGTGGTTGAGTTCAATCCCCGTTACCTGCCTCCCGCCCCCCAAAAGAAAACAACTTCATGGTTTTCACATTTACACTATATCAAAGTTTATTCTTTTTCAGGAGGTTACCACTTTGATGGGCACTAACTACTGGTCTGCTTTCTTTCCTGAAATTTAGCCATAAGGTATATTGATTCTCCTAGAAGAGTGAGGGAGCCCTGGCTAGCTGACTGCAAATAGTATGATCTAAAAGACAGCTCAGCACAGAAGCATTTTGGTTCTTCCCCTGATCCTATCCTTGGTTGACTTTTCTAAGCAGATCCCATAAGCATCCTAAGGGACAATAGATCACTGTCCCCATCACCCTGCCCTGTGACCTTGGAAAGAAGGAAGTCTAAGGGAGAAGGCTGCAAAGCTGTGGCTACAGGGCAGGGTTGACAGCTGATAGCCAACTGAGCCAACCCAGCCACACACTTAGTACTTCCCAGAGACTTTTTCCCACATGCTTCCATGGTAGCCCAATTAGATCAGTCCTTTTGCTCAAAGTATTTTCTTCTGAAAATGTTTAGAAAACTCTAATGCTCATCTGCTTTTGCTTCTATTAGTAAAAAAGCATTTACTCATTTGGAGATCTAGCTGGCTGTTGCTGATCACATTTGATAACATTCATAAAGTAGCTTGTTTATTTTCATTATCTCATTTCTTCCAACCCATAATAACTCCCTGGGGGAGGGGGACAGCATCTGCTTCTGCAAGAGAAATAGCTACAGCCTTCTCCTTGGTTTTCTGTAGGCTTTAAAACTCCAGGGAGGTTAGCACTCCCTTCATTCTTTTGGATTGCCCATGTTTCTGCACAGAAATTTTTGGAAAGGAGAACTGTAATGTAGAACTGTAGAAAAGCAATAAGCTTCAGACGAGGTACTGAGAAAGGAAAGAAGAGACTGGAGATGAAGCTCAGTGGTAGGCTACTTGTCTAGTATGCTCAGGAGGACCTGGGTTCCATCCCCAGCACCACTCCCCCCCACAAAAAAAAAAAGGAGGGGAAGGAGGTGGGAGAGAACAGAAACACAACAAGCCTTAGAAAAGGTTTCAAAGACCTTTAAAATACTAGTATACTAGTAAATTATCTGAAAATTCTATAAGTATTAAAATTCCTCTGTTCCCAAATATTTATCTTATTTACTGTTAAAGTACTAATATTGTGCTTCCCTAGATTGAGACTAACTTTTCAGTTTCAGGCCATTTAGAGTTCAATTCACAGCTTATTAAACTGTGGAAAGTGTTGATGTAATTCTCTAATGTTCTTGCAACTCTGTCCCAAAGCTCTGGAGCACACATGCTATATGGGCCAATTAATTCCCAAATTTCATAACACATATCAGCACTGTAGACAATTAGTACAGAAAAAAAAATTGATTCTCTTTCTGATGATAAAAATCACATTGGTCACTTAACAACATTCATTGGGGACTTTCTGAGGGTGAGAAGGAGGTGGGGGAGGGGTAAGGATGGGGATAGGAATGCAAATGAAGGAGGGGAAGTAAAGAAATTAACAAAACAGTACAGCACCTGCTTGCTTTTTAAAAGGTGTTTATAATCTCCTGAAGAATGAGACTTGGAAGAAAAGGGAAGTGCTGTGAGAATTCTGACAATTTTAACTGATAATATAAATAAATGACCTACTCTTCTAGTTTTTAAATTTTTAAAACTTGTATAGTTACTTTTTCTTCTCTTTTTTGGTATTGGGGATTGAATACAGGAGCGGCACTCTACCATTGAGCTATGTCCCCAGCCCACTTAAAATATTTTTATTATGAGACAGGATCTCACTAAGTTGTCCAGCCTGGCCTTGAACTTGCCATCCTCCTACCTCAGTGTGCCTAGTTGCTGGCATTTGGGATGTGTACCACTGTGCTGGCTGTAGACACTTTTTAATAAAGCTTGGAATCCAAGTGTTACAGGTCTGGGGCCTTCCAGAAACTGAGGCTGCACAACCTCCCCTCTCCCCGCCACCTTTCAAACCCAATTCTTGCAATCAACTCTGAAGATTTCAGACATGTCGCTCAGAGTAACTTCAATGATTTTATTGAAGGGCTAGGATGGGAAAGAGGGTATTCTGAAGGGAGGGAGTGGGTCCTCTCAGAGAGGAGAGGGACAATGTGTCTCTCCTGCACTCCTGTTTTATTGGGGATCCCAGAGAAATTTCCAGAGTCCTGCCCAGGTCCACCTCTTGACTTTTGACTGACAGCAGGATGACATCAGACTTTCAAGTCCTCACTGCCATGACAACTCTAGGTCACCTTGGCCCATGCTGACCGGTTCTAATTGGATTTGTAACCATAAATTCTTCCAGATTTTATGGTTAGGAGGAATTATCCTTATCACCCTGGGTTTCCGGATATGGTCTATGAAAAGGGTCACAAAAGTCTACCCCTTCAAGGTAACTTGGGTTCCTCTTTTCAACGTTATTTGGGGCCTGCATTTCTCCTGCAGATAACAGGAATGTAACATATCCTGTCCACTTAAGCCAGGCAGGGCTTCAGGTAACTTGCTTCTTGGAAGAAAAAGCATGTGGGGGTCAGCACAGTGGGCCCATTTTATAGAATTATTCCCTAACCTCATCTTTCCACTATTTGTATCTGTCCCCTATCACAAATTTTTTTTCCGCAGAGACCCAATTGAGGAGCTAAGATCAGTAGCTAGCTTCATGACTTAAAAGGTTGACAATGTCCAGAACGAGGGGTCCATAGTCAGGAGATGAAATGCCCAACACTTAGAAGCCTTAAGGCACAGCCCCTCACCTCTTAGAGCTTCAGTGGAAAGAATGAGGAAAGCTGTTTGTATACTGAAAGATAGAATCAAATGTCAGTGGGTGTTACTATTGTTCCCTTACTGGATGATGAAATAGCTTGAGATTGTGACCATTCACCCAGTTCACATACTACCCCAGCATAGGAAGGACCCAGGAATCCAAAATTTGCTTCCTAATTAGGCTGCCCTCCCTGAACTGAACTTAGTCCAGTTTTACTTTGTTCTGCAAGTAACTGTGGAGCTTCACTTCCTACCACACTTAGCTCCACCAGCAACTGCTAGAACATTACACACTGTCCAGCCCTTCCATAACTGAGCCAAGGTTCTTTCTTTGGCTTCAGGACCTTAAACCTAGTATTTTGCTTACCTCTCCATGGTATTGCTTACCTTCCCTTATTATGAACTAGCCCCCTCCACAGGCTGGGAGCTCCTTAAGGACAGTGGTGCATTTTAATCTTTGCACCCCCATTAAGTTATCTTTGG
This sequence comes from Marmota marmota marmota, assembly GCF_001458135.2. Classification (NCBI taxonomy): domain Eukaryota; kingdom Metazoa; phylum Chordata; class Mammalia; order Rodentia; family Sciuridae; genus Marmota; species Marmota marmota. The sequence continues at coordinate 26,953,680 of NW_025999932.1, forward strand.
TAAAGATGGACATGGATTATTGAATGGCTGGGTGGATGCCAGCAAGTAAACTATAATTTCTGCCCACAAAGAGCAGGATTGTGACACTTCTACTATGTGTTTATGTGGGTTTCCCCACAGCACTACCACTCTCAATAACATTTTTGTATTATCTTTATTGAAATGTAATTCACATATCAAGTTCACCAATTTAAAATGTACAATTCAGTGGTTTTTAGAATAGTCAGGACTGTGCATCGACCACTACCATCAAACTTCAGAATGCTGTTTTCACTCCAAGAAAGAAAAGCCCACCTATTATCATTCACTCCCCATTTCCCTCCTAGCAACCATCAACTGTCTCCAAAGGTTTTTAATTAATCTCTTGCTGTGCCGTACACATAGGATTACATATTAGAACACATCTTTTCACATGAACAAAAATAAAAATAAAATCTGCCGCAGCTTTGATTTGGTATGAAAAAACGCAATCAATCTCCAACTAGGCTCTATGACCTTGGACAAATTAACTGGATTTAGTTTCTTCATAAGGTGAAGTTTAGAAGGTGTGTAAGGGCACCTTCAGGCTAACAAGCAAACAAGTAAGAACAAACAAAAACAAGAACCCCCACCGCCCAAACCTCCAGGTATAATCCCAGTACTCCACCCTAGGTAGCCTGTTCTGGGCTTGGGTGATAAATGGCTGTACACTAACAGGATTTCACACCAGAACTGCCGCAGCCACTGCCCTCTCCGAGACGGTCCCTACAGAAGATGTTTCCTCTTCTTTTCTTTTGGGTCGTCTTTTCGTTTCTGGGTTGGCACAGGAGAGAGGGGGGGGGGAGAGAAGCTGCAGAGCCTAGGCGCGGAGGCGCAGCGCGCGGGTGCCCGCAGGAAGCCTCGCCCAGCTCGGGACCCCACCCTCCGGGTGCCCCGGGAG
>NW_025999932.1:26954690-26964711 GCF_001458135.2 Marmota marmota marmota
TGTCCTGGCCTCTTCCTAAGGTACCCAGCCCGGCTCACACCCTTGACGAGGGTAATCTCAGCGCCTGGGAAGTGGCTTTGTGAAGCTCCTGGCTGGGTGGACTACGTGGTGGGCCGGTGAGCGGGTGGGTGGGGCTGGGCGGGGCTGCGCCGTCTGGGCTGCTTTCCCTCCGAGGAAGAGGGTGGGGGCGAGGGAAGCGGGTGTGGGGAGGAGGGCTGTCTCCGGGCAGCCTCCGGGCAGCAGCTGACGGCATCCCCAGGCTCCATCCTCCTCCTGCCTCCATGTGGTTTGAAAGAGGTTTTGTTCCAGGAGAAAGTTTGATGCCCAGAGTTGAGCAGCCTGACTTGATTGATGGTCCTTGAGGCCCACGCCCCTAAAGAGAGGCAGCCCACCCTATGCTGTACACCTCTGCACTGAATATGGGCACTTGGGAACCCGTGTTCTGACCTGAGCAGCATTCTTGATGTAGGACTTTCCTTGAGGAAATTCCTCTGTGGGAATCCCCTTTGGGGGGGAGGCTTTCTGGACTCAGCCATAGCCCCGACTTGTGGCTTGAAAACAATGCAGCAGGTAGTCTCTGGTCCCATGAACCTTTCCCATAGCATAGTCTCTGCCAAGACTTATGTTGTAGTTTCTTCAAAAATTTAAACTTAACTTCTGATTAAAGATTCCCAAATCCAATGTGTCCAATGTCGGGGCCACCATCCAAGGTGACAATGATAACTTCAGTTAGACTCTTTAATGTTTTAGTACTTACTTTCAATTGGCTTTCCCTGAGTTTTACGACAGTTGCTGTGGCGCATAGCAAGTGGGTAGAAGTTATGGCCTATCATTTAGTGTGAGAGAGGGGAACAAAAAAATACATAATATGTGTGCCCACTTGAAGAAAGGCAGGTTTCAGTCTTCAAATGAGGTGGATTAGGTGAGCATTATTAGCTTTATAAAACAAATAAAATAAAAATTCCAATTCCAGTTAGAACTAAGTTTTATCTGAGATTGTAGGAACACATCAATCATAAAGTGACTCGGGATAGAGGAGTAACATGTAGATACCACATAGTCTTGCAAGTAGCAGATCTTACATATATACTTAAAACATGAATTTTATTTAATCTGTCATATCTTTTTGATCACACATGTGGATTCTCACATTTAAACTCCTTTTTTTTTTAATCAAGATATGTTCATACCATAAGACAATTTTATTTATTTATTTTATTTTTTTTGACACTTAGAAAATTATTTATTTGACTGAACCATACATCACATACAAAATTTTCATAACAATTATAGTACAATACATAATATTATAACTGAAAATCAATGTAGTATAGAGATTCAACATCGTCACAATTAAAAGACAACCAGTTTTTATTTGTAGAGACTAAGTCTAAAATTAATATGGAAACACATTGTACTGTCATGTGTAACTAATTAAAACAAAAAAAATATGGAAATACAAAGAATATTAAGTGGTCAGACCAATTTTGAAAAAAAGAACAAATAAGTTGGAAGATTACCACAACCAAATTTAAAGGCTGATTACTAAATTACTGAAGTCAAGACTTCCAGTGTAAATTAATGGATCTATGAATAAAAGGGTTTTCAGAAATAGAACCAACCACCCTTGTATAAACAGATCATTGTTTTTTTTTTTAATTTTTTTATTGTTGGTTGTTCAAAACATTACAAATTTCTTGATATATCATATTTCACACTTTGATTCAAGTGGGTTATGAACTCCCATTTTTACCCCATATACAGATTGCAGAATCACATCAGTTACACATCCATTGATTTACATATTGCCATACTAGTGTCTGTTGTGTTCTGCTGCCTTTCCTATCCTCTACTATCCCCCCTCCCCTCCCCCCATAAGACAATTTTATAATATCCTTTGAAACGTCTTGTTCCAGTTCATGTAATTTACCCCTCCACCAGAAAACATCATCTTATTTAGAGCACTTACATTTAAGGGCATTTTGCAATAGTGTCCATACATCAAGCACATTATGTGTGTCAGACACATTACTAGGTGTCTTATATATATATTATTACTTTAGTTGTTATAGTCACTGTAAGCAGATGTTATTACTTTCCCTGAGTTTATGTAATTTCCCCTCACAACTATGCAGCAAATGATAGAGGTAGGATTTGAAACCGGTTCTTTTAACTCCCTATTGATGCTCTTGACTATTATTCTATGCTGTCTCCTAGCTCTTTTGAGAGTTACTCTGATATAATATAGTAGGGAATCCAAATATGGCAACATACACTATCTCTACTGGCCTAATGTATCAGATCTTTTTCTAGAATGTCTTTTCTCTCTGGGAGCCCACCTCACCCCCCACCCTTGGTGCATATGCATAAAAATCAAAGCCTCCTTAGACCTCCCAGCCTTCCCCTCAATTCAGATGGAAACCTCTAGACCTGTCAACCCATCACCCTTTCAGGTAAGTCAGTTCCAGGTGATAGGTAACCCAGTGTTTCCCTCCCTGGCACTTAAGGAGCAGTCTCTACTCAGTTATGTGAGTCTATTTTAGCTCTGCACATACTCCCTACTGGTTGGCAGCAACATAGCCCCTGCAGTGTTCACACTGGCACACGCATCCCCTCGTACCAACTGTCAGAGAATTCCTGACACAGGCCGACCTACTTAAAAGGAACAACTAAAATGAAGTCACTGGGGAAAGTGGTTTTACTCTGGGGAATCCTTGAGTTCTCCAGTACCGATCAGAAAGGAAATTAACATAGGGACCTAGGAACAGGAAATGGGCCTTTTCCATAGTGGGAAATGCCATATGTATATCATAGCCTAGTTTCAACACTATTGAAATATGTGCTCACCCTGGAAAAACCCCTTAACCTGTTGTCTTGATGACAAATGTGTGGCTCTGGTTCTAGAATGATTTTTTGTTGTTGTTTTTGTTTTGCGGGGCCTCACCATCTTCACATTAGAACACCACTTCTGTATTACAGCATATTTTAGGTTTTGTTTTTTAATTTGTTCATTTTAGATATACATGACTCTAAAATGATTTATAAATACTAAGTTTTGAAAGAAATAAATGTATTTTTGAGCTGTAACCATATGCTGCCTAGAATCATATCCTTCTAGTTGGCACTTTACTCCTGTTACTCTAGTGCAAGAATCTTAAAGTCCTGCATATATGCTTTGGGATTTTAAATGGACCCTCTTGTCTAATTATTTCACTCCATCCTCTGTAGCAGTAGTAGGGTTTGAGATTAGAATAGAGCCCCGGCACTATCTCTCTATTATCTCTGCCAAAAAACTGAAGCAGCACCAGTTAAAGTAGGAAAAGTAGAACATGAAGTTTGCTCATTGTCACACTCTTGCCCCAGAATGGAAGATGTGCCAAAAACATTGTTGGAAAAGTAACTGGACTTTCTTAAATGATTAGTGACTTGTAAAACTATACCAAATTATTGAAATTATATAGTTTCCATAAAATCGTGTATGTGCATGTACTTCCAGAATCAACAAACCTCCACTCTAAATTCTGTTTCTAAAACTTCTCAGTAACCAGCAATCCCATCTTATTTTCCATATTTTGTCAAATCTAAAATACTGTCAATTGTAATGTATAACATTATTCTTATGCTGTACAAGAAAAAAGAAAAATTTGATTACAACATACCACTTTAATGTTGTTCTTCCATGACACTACTTGAATAGATCATACTAGTGTTTCATGGCTTTCAAGTTTCCTTCATCTCTTCTGTGGGTTTGAGTACATTTTCTTGCCAGTACATTTGGTAGCATTGCTTGAGTTGTGTGGGACAGTGCCTTTGCATGAATCAGTAACAGATTTGGACATGGCTTCACCAGTGTGTGTCTTTTTTTCTTCATTCTGGTAAAGTGTTTGCATCTTGCTTTGCAAGGTATTATGGATATACCAATCAAGGGTAAAAGTTTCCTTTGGTGATGCAGTGTTTATGCCCCACTGCTCTGTTTTGGTGCTTTCATGCATATACTGTTACATTTCCTTGCAGAGCCAAGTCATAGCATAATCTTTTTGAAAACAATTTAAATGGCAATTAAGCAGAACATGTACAGGACTAGCAATGACCATAACTCAGTAGAATTGAAAACAAAATGAATAGCTGTGACCGAGTTTTTGTACATGGAGGGTCATGACATTTGTGCCACGACTATGATCAGGTCAATATAAAGATATATCCTGATTTTGGGAACATTAAGAATGTGAAAAAATTATCAATGACATACCCTAATCTGTGCCCACTTAGTTTTATGAACTGAACTTGCCTACCTTCTTTCATCCTCCATTCATTCATAAAGTCATGCATTTTGTTAGACTGCAAGCCCCAAGAGGGCAAGGACTTTTTTTTTGTCTTGTTCTCCACTATATGCCAACCAGGTAGGACAGTCTGTGACACAAAGTAAATCTGTTCACTGATTAAATCTGTAAATGTGTGAACAAGTATCCTCCCATGGAAGATGAAGACACATGGAGTTGTTCACTGCCCTCCTGCTGGTTAGAACACATATTCTTAAAAGTATGACGGTGACAGGAATAAAGGGGGACAGGCCCACATTAAGTTCTTGATTAATAGAGCCCTATTGAAACTACTTGATGCTATAATGATGATATAAAACTAGTTCAGAACAGAAGAAATTCCAGCATAGTTTTATTGATTTTTTTTTCACTGAAGGAATTTATAGAAATTTATATCTTGGATTTTTTTTTTTTTTGTATTATCTAAAACCATGGCTTGCTTGGACTCTATGCAATTTAATGTACTTGTCCTATTACGAAGAACAGGGAAATGCCTTTTTCCTCCCATAGGGCCCTCTGAAACAGAACTCAGCGACCTTGCCTAGGTATATAATCCCACGAAGACAAATCTACTCATGCAGCTTGCTTTATAGTCCATTTGTTTATGCCAAAAAGGGGCCATATTTATATTTTTGACATATGACACCCCCCCAAAAAAAAAAAAAAAAAAAACTTTGTTGGGCAGGACACATCTCCATCTGCAGTGTCTCTGCTTCCTCACTGCTGCCCAGTCAAGCAGAAGGCTCTTCTAGACAGTGAAGCTAGCTGCAGATGCCAGCAGAAGGAATGGCAGGGAATCTAGCTTAGCAACAACTCAGAAGCAGTCCCAAGAATCCAAAGTGATTTAGCCTTGCCCATATAACCCCGTGATCTCTGAATGTAACAGCTGGACCTGCAAAGACACACCCAGCTTCTAGTTCAGAGAAATGTGGGACCTCTGAACACATGTCTGACAGTCTGAGGTCCCTTGTGGGTTTCTAAGATACATTCAGTTGACTTGCTCAAGGGAGGATGATTGATGTGGGCAAGTCATCACTACATGTCCCCAGCTGCAAATGACACAATTTAGCATAGTGGTGGGTGCTGTGAAGGGGCATGGCAGATAGACCAGAGCTGGTTCTTTTATATAGTAGAAAATACTTACTGAGTCTTTTTGGTTATCACTGATAGAACTTACATGTAATCACTTTTATTAAGTATTATTAACATGGGCCAGACAAAGTAATGTAAATGACAAAGAAAAAAATTTAAACCTGTTTACTGAACACAGCTGGATGAAAGAAAACCAATTCTCTAATTATGTGCAGTGTTCTAATGATACCCAGGATTTGTTTTTAAACCGATATGGTAAGATGTGCAGACGTGAAAATGACTGAGAAGAAGGAGAAGAAGTTTATTATACTTATTTCCCTAGAAGGAAGAGGCATGGCATGCCACACTGAGGGCAGTATCAGGGATGCCCCAAAGTGAGTCAGGGGTCAGAGGGAACCAGGGAAAATGGCAGAACCCCTTATTGTGGTTCTGTGGCAAGCAACAGGTGAGGCAGGGTAAACAGGGTTAGGATTGGCTAGTTTGACTAATTTCAGCAGGCTCTGGAGCATGGGGGCTGTCACTAATTGTCCTGTACCTAGCTCACAGCATATGAGCCTGCTGAAGGAGGCAGCAGGGTGGGCTCTCGATTAGTTGGTTTGCATTTGGAGATATGCTTGCAGATGAGTCCTTACCATCTGCAGGCATTGGCCTAGCCCTAGGGGGGCAGTCCCTCCATGTCAGCCAGGCCCCAACATGTCAGAACATAAGAATATAGAAAATAAAACTCATGGTTAGTATATAAGGATTTTTTTTTTTTAATGGTCAACTAATGAATTAGGCCCATAGACACATGGAATATTAGGTCTAGCTAGGGGTCTGACATATGTACTCAGTAAACATTAATTAAATCTGAGTCATGGTGCCAGATGGTCCAGCCACACTAACACTCCATCTTGATGGATATGGTAGTCAGGTGTGCAGTGTTTATCTTGGAAAAAAGAAAAATTGAGAGGCTGTGCATTACATAAAAGATCCCCAGGTGATGGATAAGTCCCTCAGGATGAAAAGGAGGCAAAATACTTAAGACTTTGAAAACATTAGTTAACCCTGGAGCAGACACATTTTTAGTTATAAGATCTCAAAATCTCTAAGGTAATCACATGTCTGGTATATTTCCTTATTCACTGTGGATTTAAAATACAATACAAGTCAGGAAACATGAAAGTTACATGCAACTTTTAAAAAGGGTTTTTCTCAAAAAGTAAAATTGGAGTTAAAGAAAGTGTGTGTGTGTGTGTGTTACAGATTCTGTGCTTAGGAATAGGCTTCTAAATGTTACTCAAAATAGCATGTGACATTCTTTTCTTGACTACATGTCAGTATTAATCAGATGATCTGATGATAGGTACATACACACACACAAAGTAATGGTACTGGAGAGATATGAAGGTAATTAACAGACAACGTGGTGGTGACAGACCTAGGTGCAGAATGTTTAAATGTCCCCATATTACCTCTGATGGAAGATGGCAGTGAGTGGAAGGGACACAGGGTTAGACTCAGGACATTACTCATAATGATGAAAGGCAGGAGTGCATGAAGGTACAAATGTTAGGGCTCAGTGCTAAGTAAATCAAATGACTAGTTGCTCCGATCAGCCTCCTGACTTTTCTTTCTGTGGTTGGTTAATGATTATAATGCCTTTACGGTCCACTGGCTTTTCCTTAGAATCTTGACCATGCACGGTAAGAAATAATAAAGAAAATATGAACTGAAGGTCAATCTAATGCTCCGGAATCACCCTCTGCTCACAGTTGCTTCTCTCTTGTGACTTTGCACATCTCCCTTGTGTAGCAGCTTCTCTCCATTGATGGAGATTGTCTGAGTGTCTTTACCAGATCACAGCTGTTCCCTGATAATTTCCAAACAGTCAACTTAGCCTTTACAGTTGCAGTATTTGCCTACATTGGCCAGTGAAAGTATTGCTACCTGGCTCCTGTGGCTAACCTGGGTTTGATATTGATCAGGCAGTCCTTGGTTAAACCTGTCTGTTAACCAGGTAAGCATTTTTCATTCCAAAACTTTTATGTTTTGGTTTTTTTTAAAACCTCTAATTCCATACATGAGTTAGGCCTGTGTAAAAAAGGAATATCAGACAAATAAGACCATATGCAGAACTACTCATAAGTCCTTGGCTTTGTGGAGCCTTTTCTCTCTGTTGATTCCTCTAAGTGGGATCTTCTAATGTGGGGGTAGGAGGTGGGCGGCAGCCTTCCTGGAGCTGTTTTAAATATTTGCATTCCATTTTAACTTGAACCTTATGCACAAATGGAGTTGGGGTGCGGTCAGTGAGAAGAGGCATATCCTGCTTATCTTTTGGACCTACAGCCTAGTTAAGCACCTGCAAAGGGTAGGAACTTAATAAGTATTGGTTGCATTAGAAACTATTGGCTGGCTGGTTGACACAGAAATTCCCAGCCTTTTTTGGTTTAGAGGTTCCTATTAATTATGAATAAGAGCTTTCACAAAGTACTTTATAATCTGATAGATAAGTTGTCTAGAAGGGTGAATGAAAAACGTAAAGACTGCTTTTTAAATAAATAGAAGTCATGAAGATAAACTTGCTTTAAATATCTATTACAAATGACGACTGTATACATTTTATGATATTTGAATGAAAACTGGATGACTAAAAATAGTAGTATAGATAGTATAGATAGTCTATATTTTGATTATTTGGATTAGTTAGTAGATTTAAAACATACAAATAAGTAATAAAGCCTTAAAGAAAAGATATTTACTTAGTGAAACTTGCTAGAGTAGAATAACCATTTGAAGAAAACAGTAGAAAAACAATAACATTATGGCCATAACCATAATATGCAATAAATTTTAGATAGGTCATAGTGTCAAATGTTGGGAGAAGAAAGAACAGATAAAAGAAAGCAAAAAAAGAAAAAAAGAAAAGAAAAGAAAAAGCAAGCAAGCAAAGTAATATATTTATCACAGGATGAAGATTTTTAATTAAGATTTTCTGAATATTGATGACATTTTACAAAGATGCATATATTGGAAAACTGGAAAGCATAAAAATAATAGAACACAACGATACAATTCTAAAAGACAAAATTACAACAGGAGAAAGAATGTGGGTGGTGAAAAGTTATCGAAGTAAGGAATTAATGTGAATATGAGATTTGTGGCATAAGTACTCAGAATCTAGTCCGTGATGATTGAGGGAGAGGAGCAGATATTTGGGACATGGAAAGACCAATGTTAGATCATCACATGAGAGTTCCAGAGCACTCTTTGATAAAAATCAAAATGAGCCGGGTGCAGTGGTGGATGTCTGTAATTCCAGCGAGTCAGGAGGCTGAGGCAGGAGGATCGCAACTTCCAGGCCAACCTTGAGACCTCTCTCAAAATAAAATCAAAGATAAAAATAGGACTAGGATGTAACTCAATGGTAAAGCACCCGTGGGTTCAATCCCCAGTACCAGGAAAAAAAAATATATATATATAGATATAGATATCTATATCTATATCTATATATATATATATGTTTTTTTCCCCTCTCCATTGACTTCTTCATCTGTTGAGCTAGTAAGACAAAAATAACAATAACAGCTCTTGAACCACAATTAAACATGGTAAATTATAAGGACTTTATTCAGAAACCATTTGAGACAGAATTTCGTGAGTATTTGCTTTTACTTTGATGTCTCCCCAGAGAGTAGAAACACATTCAACAACAGACTTCAGTGTGGACACTCATCAATAATTGTGGTACATTGGACAGTGTCTTTGCCTGAGTTGTGTCTTTTAAAAGCACAATATCTAAAATAAAGTTGAAAATTTAAAATTTGATCTCACTCTCCAAGAAGTGTTCACTTGATTTATTTTTCTTGTCCCTCTTGGAGCTGGAGGTGGAAACCATCTCTGTGAGTACTATATGGAAATGGAGAAAGACTTTCCTCACCATCAAAATTATCTGAATAGGGTCTCAAAGGGCCACAGAGCTGGGGCTACATTTTATACTTAGTCCTTTGTGTTTATAAGTTCCACATTATCAGATTCAACAAACTTGGAATCAAAACTATTCAGGGGAAAAAATGCATCTGAACTGAACATGTACATATTTTTTTTCTTGCAGTTATAATATAAACACTATGGTATAGCAGATACTTAGATTTAAATGTGCTTAGGTTCTATGCAAATACTTCACCATTTTATATAAGGGACTTGAGCATCTGTGGATTTTGATATCCTTGGGGGTCTTAGAACCAATCCCCCATGGGACCGAGGGCAAATATACTGACTATATTTTTGGAAGAGAAAGATGTTTGACTCAAAGTGATCTGGACTTACTGTCCCCTCATTCCTCAGAATAAGCAGGGGATCAATGGCTGTTGAAAGCTATGTGGTTAGTATTGCTCTCAGGGCTTAACATTCTCTCTTTATATCTTTTGACCTCCCTGTGCCATAGAGCCTGTTATTGTCTCTATTTTACAAATTAGGAAACTGAAGAACAAGAGGACAAGAGATTAGGTATTTCCCCATGACCCCAGTGAGGAAGCTAGGAAAAGAACCCAGAGTGTCCTCAGAATTACACATTTAGCTCTGTATCACACTCCATTGTCTGTGCTTAATTTTTTTTTTTTTGGGGGGGC
>NW_025999932.1:26964733-27045042 GCF_001458135.2 Marmota marmota marmota
CGGGGGGGGGTGCTTAATTTCTAAACATCTCTCCTTAGAGTTCTTGTCTACTGGACAGATTTGTTGTAAGCGGTAAGGTAATCGTTTCAAGTATTTAAATGGTACAGTTGTTATTGGTGCTTTGGAAACAACTGTGACGTAAAGTGTAGTGAAAGCTGCAGGTATTTTTCTCTCAGATTTGGCCTAGTCAAGTCCACTGCTATGGCACGCACCCTACCTTGGCTCTTCATCTCTGCATATCTGCAGAGCGTCTCTGTAGACCTCCACAAGTCCAGCACTGAAATCCCCGTTTTCCACTGAGACCTGTCTTTTCTTCCTTACTTGGAGTGAGTAGGTGAGTGGGAAGCAGAACAGAAAAGGAAGCACTTTAAAAGGAAGGAGGGTGAAGCAGCTTTATTTTCTGCAGGAGGCTGCATCCACAGCAGAACAGTGGAATTAAATCCACCAAAAGTAGGACAGAGGGAAGCTTCCATTCAACACATTCGTGCCAAGATTGGGGAACTAGTATCTCTATGTGCTATCCTTTCAGTCCTGGATTTGTTATCTTCTCAAGCAGAGAAGAAAACCATAGACAACCTCCAGTGTACTTCTGAAACACTGACTACATCAAAAAGGGTATTCAGTTGCAGGATCTCAGATAGTTAGCAGATCTTAAATATTCTTGCAAATATACTGTAGCCAATGAAGCCTACATTGTATCCCTCTGACTTTTCCTTAAAGAAATCGTTAGGCAAATACTTGGGAGTGTTTAGAAGTCAGTTATCAAATTGTTCTTTTATTCTCAGAAGTCCAATACCCGGGGTATGTGACATCTGATTAACACTCTTTGAAAACACATTTTAAAATGTAATTGAACACATTTTTCTATGTTAATACATTAAAAACATATTTACAAAATAAAAATGTATTTTTATTTTGAATATTTCCATTTCTTCCCAATTTTTTTCATGTATAGAGAGATTGTTTGTACAAATGAAATCACTTAGTATACTGTTTTATAAGCTGCTTTTTAAAAATAGTAAATTCATGCCAAATATCCTTCCATGATGGTAAATCATTACATAGATTTTTTTTTTTTTTTTAATGACAGACTGAAGTCATCAGAGCTTGGTTCTTGTGTTTTGAGACAATCAGTAGAAAAGCTGCTTCTCAGCCCCAAAGCTAAGAACTGTATTTATCTCTACTTAGGACATATTCTCTGCCTTATGTAGTTTTGAAGTAACCTGAGCTTGGCTTCACCTGCTAAATGAGAGCTCTATATCAGGACTCCTGCCTCTGCCTAGATTATCATCAGGAGCCTCCGTTATTTTCATGGTCTATGCAGCATCTTACAGTTATCCTAGCAATTCTGATATGGAAGTACAAATGAGCTCTTTCTGCCTTGCATCTTCTGATAGATGAATGTCAGGGGAGACACAACCCTGCCACCTGGCCTCTTAAAACCAAGCCCATCTGCTTATAAAAACTGCCATTCAGTATGCTGACACCCTCCCCATCTTATAATCTACAGCTGCCTCTCAATTATCTCTTCTCCTGGGAGCCAAGATGCCAAAGATAATTGAAACCCACTGATAATAACCAAACTTCATGGTACTTTAAATCTTCCTCATCAATCTTTCAACTGGAACTGCTCACAAATGGACAGATTAGAGTTTCTTCTTTCCCTGTGATTATGCCCTAATTCTGAGCCTAATGGGGTAACCAAAATTTGGTTGCTTGAGAGACGTGCAGACCAGCCTGTCTTGACTTTATCAGCTTGAAACTTCCAGGGAAGAGGACTAGGCACGCGTTGGACCATTAGAATAAGATACTATTCTTCTTTTTTGGTTCTTTTTCCAGAGATTATACCCACACATGTTTTTAGAGTACCATCATTTTCTCTTTCTTCAGTCTGTCCCCAGTTTACCCCTCATCTCATGCCAAAAACAAAAACAAATCAAAACAAAGTACGTATATATGAAGTATCTATAAAATACACACATCCATTTTTAAATAAATGAGAGTCATGATTCTTTAGTCTCAAATATTTTTTTTATTCTCTTCGCTTCCCCACTGTTGAGTACTGACCTTAGAACTTTCTAGGCACCTAATGTGCCCACGCAGGCAGCTCACCCTCCTGCCTGCCCTGACCAGCACGGCACAGCTGCTTCTCCTGAGCTCCCTCTCTGCCCTTCCCTTCCTACCCCCACTTGAGGTGTAGGCTGCTAGATCCACTGCTCTTTCCGCATTTCCAGTTCTCTTCTTTCTTCCTTTTGTACCATGCCTTTCCCTGTCCCCCTGACCTTTGTCTTCTCAGCAAGGACATAGGATGCATTCAAAAGAACAAACTTTTAAGACCCTGGGGTTTTCTGTGACCATCACAATTGTTAAAGTGCACTACTGATTTAAAAGGTTTTTTTTTTTTTTTCCTTTCCTTAAAGGAAGTCATTTGGCCCTTGGACTTTCAAGGCACTCTTGCAGCTAATTGGGTAGAAACCCTAGAGAGGGTTGCTGCCCTCTGGATACATCAGGGATGCTAAGAAGGGCCATTTTGATTAAGGCTCTGTGAAGCACTCCTTCCTGGCCTGTTCTCCCCATCTTTCTAAGTGGCCGATTCCTCAGTGGTAGTGGTGATTCAGGCCCGTGGGACCGCTCCAGCCCATTTGAATAAGCTATCAATAACATTAAAAGCCTTCCCAGACGCTGATGTTTGCCAGCACTTACAGGCTTCTGCAGATTGGATGAGTGCCTTTTTGGTGTTTTTGGTTTCTCCTCAGTGTTTGTTAAACAGTCAGGGTATTTATCAGAAATGTCAATTGAACACAGACACATTATAGTATGTGCTATTCATTGTTGTTGTTGTTGTTTCCCCCCTGAAACTGCAGAACTCCATTTCTTCTTGGATTATGTCCTTCACACCAGGAAGGAATACTGGGAGTGTTGAAAAGAAATTATATGTGAATTACCCTCCGTTAGTAGAAGACAGTCAAAGCTGGCATAGCCTCCTAAGCGTCCAGCCAGGGCTGAGTTCTGAAGCTGCTGATTAGGAGGCAGAGAGAGCAGGGACTGGGATCTGTGCCCTCTTCCCACCTACCCCTAGTAGAATGCCCACGGCCCAGCGAGGGGCGGATGCCAGCTGTACCCCGGATTCAGAAACAAGAAACACAGCTGAAGGCCAGCAAGGGTCCTGGGGGAAATGGCTACAGCACTACTATTTTATCTGGATCCTGGTTGAGGTTCAGGGCATCAGTGATCTCTGCCTTGATGTCTGTTGAAACATGGGCAAAATACACATGCCCTTCCCTTCCCTTCTTTCTCTCTCTCCAAAAACATCTGTATCTTTGATGGGGGTTTAAAGGAATCCATGACTACCAAATAGGTAAGAACCACAATTCTAACTTTTCTCCTCTTTACACTAACCTATTCTTTGCTGTATATAAGCAAATTTTACTCAGTTTAATTCTGGAAGGGAAGAAGTTTGAGTTTGATTCCCAAATTTTTCTGCCATTGTTGGGTGGAAGTGCCTTTTATTTTTATTTTATTACATTTTATTTTATTTCAGAAAAAAAAGAATTTAAATGCAAACTGTATCTTCTATGTACATTTGCTTATCTTCTTTATTTTCTCTTCTCCACACAGGGCAGTCTATTCCCCACATGTGTGTAATTAAATGGCCCCACAGTAGGTGCAAATGTACCTGTTTGCTAGTACCATGTCTGTCATTGGCTGGGTTACCTTAGTCATCAGTGAATTTTCTGAACCTCAGTGTTCCCACCTGACAACTAGGATGATAAAAACCACAATATTAAAAGAAACCCTATAGGGAACTAATTATATAAATTACATTATTGTTACATTTTATAAATGTACTACTTGTAACAGCATTTAAACATCGATCTCTTGAGATGTCTTCAGCAACAGTGCTGCTTATTTGCTAGAATAGTCGAAGTGTTAGCTAAAGTCAGCTTCTTTCTGTTTTTTTTTTTATGATTTGTTGTTTTTATATATGCATGACAGTAGGGTGTATTTCAACATATTGTACATGCATGGGGTGCAACCCATTACAATTTTGACCTCTTTCTTGTGGTTGGACATGATGTGGAGTTACACTGGTCATGTATTCATATATGAGCATAGGAAAGTTATGTCTGATTCATTCTACTGTCTTTGATATTCTCATCCCCCATCCGTTTTAAACCAAAACCCTTTAATTTCCTAGCATTCAGTGAATCCAAGAAATCACAAAATTAGGAAGCTGACGCTGTCCACTCCTGACATGATCTGAAAGCTGCAGGGAGATGCAACCTACATGGTGAAACTGGGTCACCATCTAACTTTTATGAATAGATCTTTATTATCTCTGCTCAAGTGGACATAAAATTTTCACAACTTTGCCTGTAGCTCTGAGTGGCTCATTCAAATACACCTTCAAAGTTCTTTGATTCTAAAATACTAGCACAATAATTAAAAATGTATGTTCTTTTGCATCACAGATGCAGTGAAGATTGATTATATTTTATTTTGTTTTCTGCTCAGTATATAAGTTCCTCGAGAGTGATGATACTAGGTCAGGTGTGGTGGTGCACACCTGTAATCCCAGCTACTTTGGAGGCCGAGGCAGGAGGTTTGCAAATTCAAGGCCAGCCTGGGCAACTTAGTGAGATCCTATCACAAAATAATAATAAAAAGTGGCTAAGGATGTAGCTCAGGTAGAGCATTTACCTAGCAGGCACAAGGTCCTGTGTTTGATCCCCAGTAACCCCTTCCCAATAGTATTGATATTAGGTGCTTAGATGACATAAACTAATTAAACAAAATCTCCTTTTAAAAAAAATGTTTCATTGCTGCATATTAATTACACAGAATAGTGGGGTTTCATTGTGGCATATTTGTGTCTGCACATAATTTGATCAATTTCCTTTTCCAGCACCTCCCTTACCCTCCCTCCTCCTTTCCACTGGTTCCCATCCTCTACCCCTAAGGGTCTCCCTTCTATTTTCCTAAGATCCCTTTTTTCACTTCTTTATCTCTAGCTTCCAGGTATGAGAGAAAATATATGACACTTGTCTTTCTGATTCTGGCTCATTTTGCTTAACATGATGCTCTTCAGTTCCATCCATTTTTCCTGAAAATGACATAATTTTATTCTTTATGGTAGAATAAAAACTCCATCTTATATATATGCCATATTTTCTTTCTTGTTTTTTTGGGGGGGGAGGGGAATTAAACCCCGGGGTGCTTAACCACTGAGCCATATCCCACAAAAGAAGGGCTGGAGAGCTCTTTTTTGTATTTTATTTAGAGACAGGGTCTCACTGAGTTCCTTAGTGCCTTGCTGAGTTGCCGAGGCTGGCTTTGAATTTGCAGTTCTCCTGCCTCAGCCTCTCAAGCTTCTGGGATTAGAGGCATGTGCCTGGCCTATGCCACATTGTCTTTATTCATTCATCTGTTGATGGACACCTAGCCTGGTTCTATAGCTTGGCTGTGTGAGTTGTGCTATAAACATGGGAATGCATATATCTCTTAAGTATACTATTTTTAATTCTTTTGGATAAATGCCAGGGAGTGGTATAGCTGAATCATATGGTAGTTCCATTTTTAGCTTGTTGTGGAACCTCTGATAGTTTCCACAGTGTCTGTACTAATTTATACTTCTACTAACTGTGTAAGAAGAGTTCCTCCCTCCCACAACTGCATCCTCACTAGATTTATTGTTATTTGTGTTTTTTATTTTTATTTTTGGTAGCAGGGATTGAACCCAGGGATGCTTAACCACTGAGCCACATCCTCAGCCCTTGTAATTTTTAATTTTGAGACAAAGTCTCACTAAGTTGCTTAGGGCCTTCTTAAGTTGCTGAGGGTGGCCTTGAACTTATGATCCTCTTGCCTCAGTTTCCCAAATTGCTAGGATTATAGGCATGCACTACCATGTCTGGATGTTGCTTGTATTCTTAATGAATGCCATTCTGACTGGAGTGTGATGGAATCTTAGTGTAGTTTTGTTTTTTGTCATTTTTTCAAAATTTATTCTTTCTTTTTAGATACACATGATAGTAGAGTGTATTTTGACATACTGACATACATATATGGAGTATAACTTATTCTAATTAGGATCCCATTCTTCTGACTGTACGTGATGTGGAATTGCACTGGTCGTGTATTCATATAACACAGGAAAGTTATTTCAATGTAGTTTTGATTTGCATTTCCCTAATGGCTAAAGATGTTGACCATTTTTACATGTAACTATTGGCCATTTGTGCTTCTTTATTTGAGAATTGTCTGTTTAATTCATTTGTCCATTTATTATTTGGGTTATTTGGTTTTTGAGGGTGAAGAGTTTTGAGTTCTTTATATATTCTGGTTATTAATCCTCTGTCAGAAGAGTAGCTTAGCAAAGATTTTCTCCCATTCTATATGTTTTCTCTTCATATTCTTAATTGTCTCCTTTGCTGTGTAGAAGCTTTTTAATTTGATACCATCCTATTTATTGATTCTTGGTATTAGTTCCTGAGCCATCGAAATCTTATTCAGGAAGTTGCTACACCTATATGCTGGAGTGTTTATTTTATTATATTTTCTTTTAGCAATTGCAAAATTTCTAGACTTATTTCTAGGTCTTTGATCCATTTTCAGTTGACTTTCGTGCAGGATGAGAGATAAGCATCTAGTTTCTTCTACATATGTATAACTAATTTTCCCACCACCGTTTTTTAAAGAGACTATCTTTTCTCCCTTGTGTGTTTTTGGCACCTTTGTCAAGAATCAGATGACTAAGGCTGTGTGGGCTTTTCTCTGTGTCTTCTATTCTGTTCCGTTGGTCTACATGTCTGTTTTCATGGGAGTACCACGCTGTTTTTGTTATAATGGCTCTGTAGTATAATTTGAAATGGGTTATTGTGATGCCTCCAACTTTGCTCTTTTTGCTCAGGATTGCTTTGGGCAATCTGAATCTTGATTTTAGGATTATTTTAGGATTATTCCTTCTAGATCTGAGATTGTGTTAGCTTTTCATTGCTAAAACCAAAATACCTGACAAACAACTTAAAGGAGGAAAAGTTTGTTTTGGCTCATAGTTCAGAGGTTTCTGCTCATGATTGGCTCCATTGCTTTGGACCTGAGGTGAGGTGTCATGGTGGATGGTAGATATGGGTGGTGGAGCAAAGCTGTTCACCTCATGAAAGCTGGGGGGTCTGGGGAGAGAGAACCAGAAGAGAGAAAAAAGAAAGGAAAGGGCTGGGCACAAGAAATATCCTTCCAGGGCATCTCCGCAGTGACCTGCTTTATCCAACTAGGTCTCACCTCCTACAGTTTCCATTATCTCCCTATAGCCCATTCAAATCATTAATCCATCAAGTGGATTAATCCACAGATTAGTTCTGAGCTCTCATGATCCAGTCATTTCCTATAAGCCCCCCTTGGAACATTGCCACATTGGAGACCCAGCCTTTAACCCAGAGTCTTTTGGGGACACTGCATATCCAGTCCATAATAAATGTGGTTGCTATTTTGATGGGGATAACATTTAATCTGTAGATTGCTTTTAGTAGTATGTCCATTTTAACTATATTAATTCTGCCTATTAATGAATATGAGATGTCTTTCCATCTTCCTTTGTCTTTTTCTATTTCTTTTTTTTTAACCTTGTCTAATTTTTCCTGTAGAGGTCTTTTACCACTTTGGTTAGATTAATTCCTAAGTAGTTTTTTTTTTTTTTAAGCTATTTTGAATGGAATTGTTTTCCTGATTTCTTTCTCAGTGGATTCATTGCTTGCGTATAGAAAAGCTATTGATTTTTGTATGTTGATTTTGTGTCCTGCTAGTTTGCTGAATTTGTTTATCACCTCCAGCAGCTTCTGGTGGACCTTTTAGGACCTTCTATATATAGGACAATGTCATCTGCAAACAGAAGTAATATGATTTCTTTTCCTATTTGTATCCCTTTTAAATCCTTCTCTTGCCTAATTGCTCTGGCTAAAATTTCAAGGTGAGCATGGACATCCTTGTCTTATTCCTGACTTTAGAATAAATGCTTTCATTTTTTTCCCTCATTCAGTATGATGTTGGTTTTGAGTTTGTCATATATGTAGCCTTTAGTACGATATTGAGGTAAGCTCCTTATGACTCTAATTTCTTCAGGGTTTTTGTTTTGTTTTGTTTTGTTTTAATGAAAGGGCATTGAGTTTTGTCAAAGGCTTTTTTTGCATCTATTGAGCTGATCATGGGCTTGTCCTTTGTTCCATTTCCGTGGTGTTTTGCAGTTATGGATTTGTGTATATTGAATCAACCTCGCATCCCTGGAATGAAACCAACTGGGTCATGGTGTGTGATCTTTTTAATGTGTTGTCGAATTTGATTTGCTAATATTTTAGCATCTATGTTCATCAGTGATACAGGTCTATAGTTGTTTTTTTTTTTTTTCCCCCTTGAAAATGTCCTTACCTGGTTTTTGGTATCAGGCTGATTGATACTTGTCTTATACTTTGGAGTGTTTCCTTCCTTTCTATTTATGGAATAATTTGAGAAACACTGAAGTTAGATCTTTAAAAAATCTGGTAGAATTCAGCTGTGGATCTGTTTGGTCCTGGGCTTTGGTGTGTTGGGAGGGGCTTTTTATTACAGTTTTAATCTCACTGCTGGTTATGGGTCAGTTTAATTTTTCTGGGTTCCATTTTGGCAGGTAATATGTGTTTAGAATTTATCTATTTCTCTGGACTTGAGAATAAGTTTTGAGTATAAGTTTTTGAGTAAAAGTTTTCAAAGTAGTTACTAATGAGCCTCTGGATTTCAGTGGTATCTGTTGTGATATCTCATTTTTCTTTTTCTTTTTTTTAATTAATATATATATATATATATATATATATATATATATATATATTTATTTATTTATTTAGTTGTAAATGAACACAATATCTTTATTTTTATTTATTTATTTTTATGTGGTGCTGAGAATCAAACCCAGGGCCCCAAGCATGCAAGGCAAGTGCTCTACCACTGAACTACAACCCCAGCAACACCCTTTTTAAAATTTTTTTTTCTTTTTAGTTGTAGATGGACACAGTATCTTTATTTTTATTGTGATATCTCATTTTTCATCCTTAATTTTATTAATTTGGGTTTCTTTTTGTGTGTGTGTGTGTCTAGAATTGAACCCAGGGGCACTTACCACTGAGCTCTTTTTATATTTTATTTAGAGACAGGGCCTTGCTTAATTACTCAGGTGAGGTATCATGGTGGAGTATCATGAGGCTGGCCTTGAATTCTGCCTCAGCTTCCTGAGCCACTGGGATTACAAGCATACCCCACCACACCTGACTCTTCCCTCTTTCTTTAGGTTGGTCTGACTAAGGGTTTATCATTCTTGCTTATCTTTTCAAAGAACCAACTCTGTTTCATGGATCTCTTTTATTGTTCTTTTATTCTCTACTTCCTTAGTTTCCACTCTGCTTTTCATTATTTCTTTCCTTCTACTGGTTTTGGGATGGTTCGTTTTGTTTTTCTAAGATCTTGAGATGCATCATTAGGTTATTTATTTGGAATCTTATGATTTTTATTTTATTTTATGTGGGCACGCATAAACTTTTCCTGGAACTGCCTTTGCCACATCCCAGAGAGTGTGCTTCATTGTATATCTATTCTCATTTCAAACCAAAATCTCCTTTTAAAAAGTGACTAGTCTGAAATAATATACATCAAAATCAAGTAATCAAGTCTTAATCAAGCCCTGTTTCCCGTGCAATTAGATTGTGAGAACGTGGGTACTGTTTAATTATCGTGTCATACACAGTCTGTAATGTATGATCCAATATACATTCCAGAGAAAAAAGTATGAAACTTCCAGTTTTGATATTGTTGTGGGGCTGGGGATGTGGCTCAAGCGGTAGCGTGCTCGCCTGGCATGCGTGCGGCCTGGGTTCGATCCTCAGCACCACATACAAACAAAGATGTTGTGTCCCCCGAAAACTAACTAACTAACTAAATAAATAAATAAAAACATAAAAAAAAGTCATCCTCAAAAAAAAAAAGATATTGTTGTTATTGTTTTTAATCAGTCTTAATGTCAGTATTGTAGGGAAGATTCAACCTTACTTTGAACCTAAGGGTGTTTTACCACTGAGCTACATCTCCAGACCTTTTTGTATTTTTAAAATTTGAGACAGGGTCTCACTAAGTTGCCAAGGCTGGCCTTGAGCTTGAGATCCTCTGGGCTCAGGCTCCCTGTCACTGGGATCATAGGTGTGCACCACTGCATCCAGAAAGCAGATAGTCTAAATAACTTGTATTTTGCATCATCTATTTGGTTGGCTAAATTAACCTTCTGTTAACCCTTTGAACTGTTAGGTCTACTCGTGAGTTTTATCTGTGGACTTGAATGATGTTTCTGGAATTTTATGGGTGGATTTACTTGTTTGTGAAACTTTGCAAGGTGACATCTATTTTATTTGAACACATATTAAATAAGATGATATGTCTCTACTCAAGGAAAAGAGTATCTCAGGATTAACCAACCAAAGCAGAAGATAGTGGTGAATGGCTGGTGTTTATCTAGTTATCTTATAGTTGGTATCATATATGGTTTGGGAACCATTACTGGTTAGATACCGGTAGATCCTTCTGTTTACAAATAGAGCACCTTCTTTGGCATCTGCAGTAGCTTAGTTACCATATTTATAAGGGTTAAGCTTCCTTTTCTCTTTGATTTGAGAAATACCACTTTTTTTGTTTTGTTTTGTTTTATGGTGTGGGGAAAGAACTTCCCAGGCAATTTATAGTTTATCTTGTACCACTTCACAAGTACAATAAAGCCTCATCCAGTCAACACAGAGGAATAAGTTCCAAATATTGCTGGTTTTTCAGATGTTCTACTCTGGGTTGGCAATCTTTCTGATATGCAGCCACTCTCTTCTGTCTTCAGAGATAGAGCTGAAGTTAGCTCTCCTTCTCTGGATGGATCCTTGGGCCATCTGTGTGGACATTATAATGTGCCTTCTGGGGCTGTAAACCTATGTGTGCAGAACCGTTTGTCCATTAAGCTAAGTTAGTCCAGATGTGGGTACTTTCTTACTTACTCTCCCTGTTTTTATAGTCCTTTTTTCCTCTCTGGATTGTCATGGTACTTTTCATCCACACTGGAATCCTTTAATATACAGCTATTTCCTGCAGCTACCTGAGTGGCTCCAGACCTCTCAGATGCTAGAAGGAGCACTTTTAAAAGTGCTTACACTTTAAAAAATAGTAAGAGAATTAGAATTGGCAACATTTAATCCAAGGCAGTGACATTTATTGCTTCTAATTATTCTCAGAAAAGGATTTAATTTGCAGAATAGATTCTGGCTTACCATAATGAAATTGGTATATTTCTGAAATACACCTTACAATTTTTAAAGTTGGAAATGCTTTAGAAACTGTATGTGTAATGCCTTTTATACAGCTCTACCTGAAATCAGTCTTCTAGTTGAACCTTGTCCAAAAATCATGTATATTGCATATTATCAACAGTAATGATTGACAATGAAATTAATAACAACCTAAAAGGAGATAAAATGGAAGTTTTGAAGAACTCACATCATTGTCCAGGTAAATGCAACTTTTTAAAAAAAATTTTTTTAAAGTGCTAGGGATTGAACCCAGGGTCTCATGCATACCAGCAAGTGTTCTACCACTGAGCCACGTCCCCAGACCTCAATGCAACTTTTTATAAGCAAAGAGAGACTTAAATATATTTAGAATCATATGTCTCTCAGATATAAGGTACTGGCCATGAACTAAATGACTGGAGGACTTTGTGTATATGTACATACATCCTTGAGAAATTGTCTTTCCTACTACATGCTTAATAATCCAAAAATAAATAAAATTATATTTTCAATCAATCAATTCCTCCATGCAATGGAGATAATGTCTCCTTATTTTGTTAGACCTCTAATGATATTTATTTACTTCATCATGCTCTTATTAGCATTATGAGAAGATGCATTTAGCCTGTGAGATATTAAACATCTACTGTTTGCTTGTTTAAAACTTTTATATAGTTGTGGTGACAATGGCTGTAAATAGCATAATAGATCAAGACACTTTCCGTAATATGGAGAAGCCTGGTGGCTCCCACAGCTTCCAAGTTCTTGTCCTAGAGCAGCAGTTAATTCCCCCCTTTTCAGTTCATACTAGAGTTTTTCATACTCTTTTTGTCTTGTTTTTTTTTTTTTCGTCCACCAATGCCAGTCACCTGGAGATAGGGCAGTTGTTCAACAAAACTAATAATTTAACCTGTTGAAACCAGATAATGTAGGTCTCCAAACCATTCTGGACCAGAAGGATTTAGTTGCTTTTTTCTTTTTTAGTCGCTGAATGACATTTTGACCTTTATTTTTATTTATTTATATGCGATGCTGAGAATGAAACCCAGTGCCTCACACACGCTCGGCAAGCGCTCTACCGCTGAACTACAACCTCAGCCCCTTAGTTGCTTTTTTTCTATTAATCAAGTTCATAGAATAATTAAAAATTATTCCATTTTCTTTTTTAGGTTTGTTTATAGAAAAGAATTTTTTTTCCTTTCCTATTAAACGATCAGGCCATTTGATTCCAATAGGAAGATGTATCCAGTAGTTTGTAAGTTTACTTTCCCTGGTGTTTCCCAAAATAGTGCCCCTGCCTGTCTCCCTCCCTTCACAATGAAGCTGCCCTGGAACTTACTGTGCAGAATCCCTGGTGAGTTGGACCCAGCTTTGCGAATGGGGAAGGAGAGACAGACCCTCTGGATCCTGGCCACTAGCACAAGCATTGGATTTGGGCGTTGACCTTGAAGGCAGCTGAGCAGTCTGGATGTAATATTGTAGACAAGTCTAGATTTGTCCCTCATTGTCCACCCTTCATTAGAGTTTGGCCCTGACATCAGGGTAACAGCAACAACAAAGGAGGAAATCTCTGCTCAAGTAAACCAGAGTCAGACAGATCTAGGCCTTTGCTGCTATGCTCAGTAAGTAATCATAACCCAGCTCCCTGACCAGGACCCAGCACACAGTAGGTACTTTGTCTTCTCATCTGTAAAATGGGGATTATAATGCCTACGTCATGCATGGGTTTGTTATAAGGGGTAAATGAGAGTATGGACAGTGCCCAGTGGAGGTAAGACCTTTAGATGCAGTGAAAATGGACAGGTCAGAAATAATTATGGTCAGAGCAAGAGTTCTTTAAATCCCCTAGTCCCATTCTTGTTAGAGAAAAACACGAAAAGGACGTCACTTTCTCTGCTGCACCGAAGGGAGATGATCATTTCCTCACGTCTGACTTTTGACTATCATGTCATAATGAGATCTGCAGGGAGAGGGAAATCAGCCTCCGAGATGATTTTGGGGTGTGCATATGTTTAAGCGGCATCCTAATGACTCTGAAAATTACCCGGGGCAGATGCCCTAATCAGCCGGGCTCTGCAGGCTTCTCAGTATCAGGTCATATATTGTGTTTCTGCATTTCTAATTTGTTTACCTGGAAACTTGAATCATTAAACTAAAAGGCATCCTGTGTTTTTTGCTTAAAAAGAAGAAAATAAAGGAAGAAAGATTGATGGTACTTTACTTTAGAAAATGATCTGACTTGACTTTACCCAGGAAATAATCTCTTCTCACTCATTTTGCACCTCAGCCTAAAACAGTCCTGCCTATGAATCTATAATTAGAAATATAATATTCAAATCCAGACACTAGGGAAAATGTCGGGCTCATTTCTCCACCCCCACATGTGCTATATTTGTTTTGTTTATTATCTTCTTGCTCAATGAAGAGTATTTGTTTAAGTACCAGTGTCAGAAAAACAAATGATTCACAGAATTTACCACTTGGGGTCTATTGTGCTTTTAAACTAATCATGTTTTGGAACATAAGGCACAGAGAAGGTTTTCCCGTAGTGTTTACATAATGACTTTTTAGTCCACAGGAGTGTGTTATATTTGAACCCATGTGGCAAGTAAATATTTCTATCCTGAATGCCTGAAGGGCAGATAGTATGATTTCTTGTACCTGGAAATGTGTCCAAAACATTCCAAACATTAATGATTGCAAGGTCTTAGGGTGCTGTAAAGTTGATTTTATGTTTAGACCAACATCAGATCCTAAGGTATTTAGAAATAAACTGCTACAAAATAACCTATTGCCTTCTAATCTCTTCCAAATTATCTTGGTTAGAGACTTTTTCACAAGCAAACCATGGTCTGGTGCTTGGACTTGGTATTACAGTATTGCAGACATCTGCCTTCTAAGACTTCATGATGAATCAAAGTCAATTTTTATGCTGAGAAGTAAGTATAAGTTCCCTTGGACCTCGAGGCTACTAGTGCTCTTAGGACTTGTTCCTGTCTTAGAATCTGTTTATTTTCCCATTAGCACACATCAGGTTGGCACAGAAATCAGCTGGTTAGGGCCCAGAGGTCAGGTGTTTGCCCTTGCCTGTGGGAGGCATGATAAAGGAAGGTACCAGTACCTTTCATACTGACTGTGGTTTTAATGGCTATAGTGAATGACCCTGTGCAGACCTTTGTGAACCTCCCTAAATCATGAACATGGCCCTGAGGCAATTTAGAAAAGGCTGGTTAGCATCCACCAAGAAGCTGCTCTTCTTCTTAGGTGAACCTGAGTAACTTATATATAAATGTGTTGCCTCTTTACAAAAAAAAGAACATGATTACTAAAGGTTGGTCCGCATTCCTCCTTGGAGTGGTGTATAGGTAGAAAAGAGAGACATAGAGACAAACTCATGTATTTCCCATCCTTCCAAGAAGAAATTTCTTATTGGAGCTTTTGTTAACTCTAAAATTAACAACACAAATATGCTTGGCTTGACCAGTTCAATTGAAGTTGGTATACATATCCACATGATGTGGGGCACAATGAGGACGATGCAGGAAGAAAATGTCAATCAGTGTACTCTCAGGAGTGCTGTGCCCCTGCCTTTTAGTTTAGTAATATGGAAAAAATGTATCTTAGAACCTCCCTGACTAAGAGATAATCCAAGGGACTGGTGGTGGGCTGCACCATTGGCTGCCAGGAGAAAGCAGTGCCAGTTAATCCTACCATGGGAAACCTTTGAACCATTAGCTATAAAATCATTCGGGTCCCTTTCGTCTTTGCAGTAGGCTCTGATACTTCATTTATAGTCAGTTCATGTTCAGAATTTCTTTGCCAAAGTGTATCTTTAAATGATGCTGGGAATCTATGGATTGATTTTTTTTCCCCCTTTTTGCTTATATTCACCTTTTTTTCTTGTCTAAAGTGCTTTGCAAAGGGGACAATAACCTAACACACTGAGTTCAGAGTAAACAGGAAATCTGGCAGCAATAACTGGACGAAGGACCAACTTTGCAAAGCCAAGTTATAATGAGTAATTTGCAAAGTAATTAATCAGGAGGCCATTGTCCCTAGAAAATGGGGGAAGTGCACCCCGCACTGACTTGGTGCCTCTCTTGGCTGCTTGAGACCACAGTTTTTCTTGGGTCTTATATCCAGTAAACTCTGAGGAACCCATCACTTCTAGGATCAAAGAGAGAAAGTTGTGAACTCCAAATTCTACTGTTTTCAGTCTTGAAAAAATCCAGAGCATAAACCATCAAGGACACATCTGTGGATCCGAAGTGGTTAGTGAGTTAAGGGCAGCTACTTTTGAAAATAGAAGAGACTAGAAATACCAAAGTACATCATGTGTTATAAGGTTAATATTCTGCAAAAAAAATTTCATGCACATGCAAATATATGTGATATGGCATGAATTTCTTACTGTGGACCTTGTTTAAAGAAGTTTAGAGGTAGTACTTTGTTTAATAGTTTTTGAAATATGGAAATGATAGCATTTTTCCAGTTACATTTTAGATATAGCCATATAAGAGATTTTTTTCTTTATACTTAGGAGAAATAACTTTCTAGGGGAATAATGAATTATTTAAAGTTGCTATATTCAGACAAGATAAATGATTGTGCTTAGATAGTTCTCCAAAAATATGACATTAAGCATAAAGTGTTTGATATTTTATACTATTTTTTCAGTGTCCTGAAATATTTCAAAGCTATGCTTATATATGTATATATGTATATACACACACACACATATATTTTGTTTACATAAATGGAGTGTAATTCTCATTCTTCTAGTTGTACATGTATGTGATGTAGAATCACACCAGTCATATAGTCATATATGCACATAGGGTAATAATGTCAGATTCATTCTACTCTCCTTCCTACCCCCATACCCCTCCCCTCTTTTGTTGACGCTATTAAAGTAAATGCATATTCATGATGATAAGGCAAATAATTTTTCATATGTAAACATTTTTCAAAATTTAGAGTCACAACCCTTAAAAGAAAAAATAAATCTAGTATAAAAGGGGAAACAAAGCAAGGCCACAGGTTTTTCCAAGCAACAGAGAACACAGTTGGGCTATTTTAAGATTGCCACCAGTATTTTTTCTCATATATTGTCATGGAAATTTTATAAAGTCTTGTTACTTTTAGTATTTAGGTAGTTTTCTTCACAACTCTTTCTTCCATATCAGAATATTTTTTTTTTGGGGGGGGAGTAACATTTTTTTTTTAAAGGTGTATAATTTTTACTTTTACCTTTCAAAACAGAGAAGCAACTAGGGAACACACACTCCAGGGCCAGACTTGGATGACATGACCTGGAGCTAGTTATTTGACCTGTCTCTGCCTCAGTTTTCCAATCCATAAAATGGAGAAGTAACAGCGTCTATATGAATGAGGATTAAGGGTACTAGAATTGGTGAAGACTGCCTCATAGGAAACGCCCAGTGGTAGCTCTATTTTCAGTGCTCATTCAGCAAACCTTCACTGGGCACCCAGGATCAGATATAGGACTAGAATAAAAAGGCAGCCATCACAAGAATCAGGCAACAATAAATGTTGGTGAGGATGTGGGGAAAAAGGCACACTCATACATTGCTGGTGGGACAGGAAATTGGTGCAATCACTCTGGAAAGTAGTATGGAGATTGCTTAGAAAATTTGGAATGGAACCACCATTTGACCCAGCTATCCCACTCCTAGGGTTATACCCAAAGGACTTAAAATCAGCATACTATAGTGATGCAGCCACATCAGTGTTTATAGCAGCATCAATGTTTATAGCATCAGTGTTTATTCATAGTAGTTCAATTATAGAACCAACCTAGGTGTCCTTCAACAGATGAATGGATAAAGAAAATGTGGTACATATACACAATGGAATATTACCCAGCCTTAAAGAAGAATGAAATTATGGCATTTGCTGATAAATGGAACTGGAGAATATTATGCTAAGCAAAATAAGCCAATCCCAAAGAACCAAAGGGCGAATGTTTTCTCTGATATGTGGATGCTAATTTACAATGGGGCGGGGTAAGGAAGAATAGAAGTATTTTGGATTAGCATAGGGTAGTGGTGAAGGGAGGGGAGAAGGGGTACGGAAGTAAGAATGATAGTAGAATGAATTGGACATTATTACCCTAGGTACGTATATGATTATGATAGATGTAACTCTATATCATGCAGAATCAGAAGAATGAGAAGTTATGCTCCACTTATGTATAGTGTCAAAATGCATTCTACTGTCATGTATAACTAATTAGAACAATTTTTTTTTGGAGGGGGGTACCAGGGATTGAAATAGGGGCACTCAACCACTGAGCCACATCCCCAGCCCTATTTTGTATTTTATTTAGAAACAGGGTCTCACTGAATTGCTTAGCACTTTGATTTTTGCTGATTCTGGCTTTCAGCTCACCATCCTCCTGCCTCAGCCGCCGGAGCCGCTGGGATTACAGGCATGCGCCCCTGCACCGGCTTAGAACAAATAAAAAAAAAAAAAAAGGCAGCACAGCAGGCTAATCTAAGTCCTACACAGGTGACTAGAAGATGGTGATATATAAAAGTTATGTGCCAATCCAGTAAAGGGGAGGGTATTCTGGGATGTCAATGAAAACTAACTTTTCCTAACTCAGTGCTATTTTATCAGTGGAAACATTGCAGAGATTGACATTTGCTTTGGATTTTCCCTTCAGCCAAGTAGCCCAATTCCTGGCCTTTCCCTTGTCTCATTTTTCTGTTAAGAGGTCAGTCTTAATGGAGCTGTTGATGGACTGGAGTCAGGACATAGGTGTAGCTGGTCACATGGGACGCTAGGGGCAGACACAATTCTCCGTCTGATCCGTATGCATAGAGTTCAGTGAACTTGCTACTGCAGATCATTTTCAGACTTCCTTTCCACCTCCCACACCAGCTGCTACGCCGAGGCAGTGCTTCAGATACGCTCTAATCACATTGGACATGTGGCACAAAGCCTTTAAAGTCCATTTCCCCCACGAACCTGTAAGCCCTGGACCATTCTGATTTCCCAATAATTTGTTGCACTGTGTATTCACTAACAAAGTCAATATTACAAAATGGAAGTTGTGTACTAAGGCCCAGGACTGGGGATTAAAGGATCCCGTTCAGGGAAA
Organism: Marmota marmota marmota; assembly: GCF_001458135.2. NCBI lineage: Eukaryota > Metazoa > Chordata > Mammalia > Rodentia > Sciuridae > Marmota > Marmota marmota. Next base: position 26,983,196 of record NW_025999932.1, read on the forward strand.
TGGTAGCAATCTCACTTGTTAATCCCTTGGTAAACCCCAACTACGGGAATCTAAATATGAAGCAGACACTCATGAAGCTCATGGTCACATAGGGGAAACATGTTTCTAAATGCTAGGAGCACACTCATGGACTCACACGTTGGGCCAAATGTTAGGAGCACACCCAGAGAATGCCGAACATTTCAGTGGTAGCTCAAAGGCTAATTATGGCTGGAGTGGGGAGGTGCTGTTAGAGAGCCCCACCCATTAGATCCTATCACAGTGAGCAGCAGCACATATTAAATGAGGACCTGCTGCAGGTGAGACAGAACACTTGTGGGGTGCATTATGCACCAAGAGGGGGTGGTGGAAAGGTAGACCAGGAAACCCAAGGAGCCACATCTAGTCCAATCCTGGACATCCAAGGTCCCATCTGAACTGAGGTCATGTCCCAGGTATCAGTACACCTATCTTCACATCATCTCCCTTCCTATAGGGATGGCTTAGATGTTGTGACACTGATGACTTGAGACGGAGCATGCTTTTCTGATGTACAACATGCAGGAGGTGCTGACGCGAGCAAGTGAAGGGCCAGCCCCTGCCCAGTGGCCAACATCACCAGTGAAGCAGAAGCCCGACCCACACAGAGCCACAGCAGGCTCATCCCGGGCAGGAACAGGAGAGAAGCTTGGGGATTGAGCAGAGCATTGAGTCAAATGAGGGATGATTCATGAGCAAAAAGTAAGTGCAAAGCCTTCAAACCAAAAACAAGAAGCAAATTTAGTGCCACGGGGGCAGCATGATAAAGAACTCAAGTGACTGAATGAAACTGGAAGCTGATTTATTAGGTGGTGGAGGTACAGCTGGCAGCTCCGCGGTGCTATCTGGGAAAACAGGATGAAGATAACCTGCGCTGTGACCCCCTCAGCCCGGTAGTGGTGATGGTGAAGGGCAAGGGGAGCAAGCCTCCGTGAGGAAACAGGAAGGTTAGCCACACGCTGAAGCAAAATTTCCAGTTTGGGATCAAGAGATGGAGATGATTAAATCAATCCCGAATGCTGTGGGTAGAATATGACTAAAGCGATAAGCAGCTTATCTTCTCAAAGTGCATCCGGAGCAGAAGCCCCCACATGCAGGTGACAGGGATGTGTGCAACTTATCAAAAATGAGTCAAGAGTTCAGGGAGGTGGCACGAAACAAAAAAATAAATGCTGACAACAACCACAAAATCTATAGAGCCCTCTGCATATGGAAGGTTTAAGAAGAAACCGAAAGGCCCTGGATTGCCTCTTATCTAAACCACCCCAGCATCTGTGTGTGCCCACCCACCTCTTCCACGAGTCAGGAACAGGTATCAAATGTGAAAATAAACAAGAACGAAAAAGAAATCTAAGGATTCACAGATGAGGGGCTTGCTGAGTCCAATCTGGAATAGAAGGGGGGACAGAACTGTCATCATTGACATGAGGCAAGGAGGTGGCTCCCAGAACATGGGCAGCTTTGGCAGTAGAAGAAACACTGGACAGGAGGCAGGAGCCCTGCCTCCTGACCTCACAGCCACTCTGGCCTGCCCTGTGACCTTGGTGGGGGAGTGCCTGATGTGTTTCTAAGTCCTTACTTGTAAACCAAGAGGATTGGAACAAGTGAATTCTGAGGTTCTTGCGGTACTTAGAGATTTCCATAGGACATAAACAATAGAAGAACATACAGTGAACCCAGTTTTCATGGCAAGTTCACAGCAGATTTGCCATTCAGAAAGTAAGAATCAGTTTTCTATCTCCACCCCCATTGCCAAATCATTTCTGACCCAGGTTCACAAAAAAAAAACTGGTCCATCCCTTAAAAAGTAAGAATCAGTTTTCTATCTCCACCCCCATTGCCAAATCATTTCTGACCCAGGTTCACAAAAAAAACCTGGTCCATCCCTTACTCCAAATCTTCCTGGAATGCTGGACTGTGTTTGCTTCAATTTCAATAAGAAAATAGGCATCCTCTACATCATGAAAGACCACCAGATCCAAATTTTGCCCATATTCTGCCTATTTTGCTTCTATTTAAGAAGCTTCTGGAAGTTGTGGTTTGCCTTCCTCTGTAGGTGCCACTTTTTCAGAATATATTCACTAGTGACTTATAATATTGTACAGTAGAATATTACTTGATAGCATCAATTATATTTATAAATTATCAAATGTAAAGCATGAGGCACCGAAATCACCTTATTTCTGGTGCAAAGTCAGATGTTCTATTTCCTGTTTAAGGTGATTGTATAGGAACTTTTATAACAAAGCAAAGAATGGAAAAGGCCTTTCAGTCTATGGCTAAACCATAGAATTATGTGGAATTACTCTGACTTTGTATCCTTAAGGTTCTAACATGACCCTAAGGAATCAGAAAAGGGGGACCCCTCTCGTGTAGCCTCCAGAAGAATGCAAAGTTATTTAAGAATGTATTGAAACCTCCGATGAAAATCCACCTTCAGGAAGATGAAGGCTCTGTGGCCAGAAGGGGCAAATCAATGAGAGTGGAGTTAGAGGAAGATGCAGAGTCAGGTGACAGGACTCAGCAGCCTCAGCGGGGAGAGTCCTGGTAAGTCTTAGACAACAATCTTGGTCAAGTTACATTTGAATTGCTGATGAGATAGCTGCCTCAGAGAAGATGCTGCTGAGATAGCAGGGAGACAAGATTCCACAGGATGAAGAGATCTGAGGTGGACCCTGGAATTGGGGGCCTACAAACATAGGGTGGATGCTAGATTAGAGAACAAGTAAGTGGTCAAGAAGGTGGTAGTAGAGCAACAGTGGAATCTATTTTTAAAAAATTAACACAAGCAAGAAAAAGCAAAGTCTTTAAGGCTATGTCTACACTAAACTTGCAAGTGAAGTCAGAGGGTCCGGGATACCTTTCAGTGTTCATCGCAGACCCACAACCTGGAGTTCCCCAAGAAGTTTTTGAAGCGGATGCTCCACCTGCATTCCAGGTAGGATATTTTTGTGGGGATTCTTATTTACTTTGTATTTGATTCTCTCATGAGATAATCTATAAAAGTAGATTTTGGTATTCCATTTGATCTTAAGACATTGGGTTCCATTGGGATCTGAAATATGAGCCTTCCGATGAGTTTCAATTTATAAATGACCTGCCTTGAACTTGCAATTGGAAAGATCAGTGGGAAATCCCGGGATTGAAAAAAATTCCAGGAGAGAGACGCAAAGATGAAGAAAAGCCCTAGGGGGAAAAAAATCCACCTGCAGTTTGGTGACAATAAAGATAGAAGAGAGGCAGTTAACATTATTTCCAAGAAACCAAACACTGAGTTTGAAAGGAAAAAAAAAATGGTAAAGAAAAATCTTCTATTTAACTGTCAAATACCAAGGAAGAAAATAATGATTATCACAGAATATATCACAAGTTTCTTTTAAAGGGGAAGAGGGAGAGAGAATGTTAGGAGGAATAGCCACTGGGGTCAAAAGAGGCTTTTATGAAAATTAATTTGAGAGGATGACATTTTTAAGTGATTACAGGAAAGGCCATAAAACATTTTCTGCACTGTCTTGCTTTCGTATTTAATTGGTAGCCCAAGAGATGTCAGGGCATTGATGATCTTGCAACATTAGTTATCTGTCCAAGTTGAATATCAAAGATGTGCCTGTAGACATGTACGCATTACGTCATAGAGCAAAAAGGTAAGTCTGTAACTTCTACTTCAGTTTTGAGATTTTTAGCCAGGGTTGCTTCTCATAATAGAATTTAGGATATGCTAAATGGCAACCAATGGATGATATTTTAATCCTTGGATTTAATGAGACTATACTTGTTTTTCCTTTTTTTCCCCCCAATATTACCCAAAAATAAATTGTTGTGTGAGTTTAAAAAATTTCTCCTCAGTAGCATACTACAAAATACAGGGTGTTGGCAGAATGAAAGCACAGTTGAAATTTTAACTCTGAAGATAGACTCACTTTTCCCTTGCCAGTACAGGCAAATCGACAGGGACCTTTGTTACCAGTCAAATGGAAAAATTCTATTTTAGGAATGAACCCTGACTATTTTTAAATAGTTTTCAGTCATTACTCAATCAAAGAAATAGCTCTTGATCTGCTGCTGCTCAGAGGATTAAGCAAAACTCTGGGATTCCAGCGAAATGTCAGTAAATGGCACATATATCCTATGTTGAAAAAGCCAAGTTGTGTGGTTAATCAATTCTGGAGCATCTGAGATACATTTGTGTGACAATAGCCATTTATTTTAAGCTTATTGGTAAGTGTTTTATTCCACTCATTTTAACAGTTGCTTGATTTATTTAAGCGATTATAAGGGGCATCCAAATTTAGTTTGGTAAATTGTTTGCATTGAGGTCTTTATCTGTTTTAAGTAAATATGGCCAAGACCCAGATTTCAAAGTAGGCTGTGTCAAATCATGGCCATGATTGATGGTGGAACATATTTCCAAATATACTCATGCCTTTAGCTTAAGTATAGTTTAATTGACTGCAGATTGAATAACAACTGGAATTGAGATGCAGTGGAAACTTGAAGCGATGTCAGATAAAGAGCACTAGCATTACCCTTGAGTGTGGACCAGAGTGGAAGAGGAATCTGAAATCCTGATGTGATAGCTAACCTTGAAACTAAATGCCCTCAGCCTGTGGAGAGACCTAATCATGTGCATGGGTAATATTTAAATGTACCTCTTTTGAATGGATCACTTATGACTAGCTAGGGGATAAAATATATGTGTGTGTGAGTATATATGTGTGTTTGTGTATGTGTATATTTATATATACATATGTCTAGCTAGTTACACACACACACATAGATATCATAGATTGTGTGCGTGCGTGTGTGTGTGTGTGTCTCTGCCCTTTTAAAAATTTAGAGAGAGATTGCACTGTGTGAGAGAGAGAGAATTCCCACTATGATGTGTAGAAATGATTCTCAAATTGTTTTCCTACTTCTCCAATGTATTCTTGCATAACGTGGAAGCTTTAAATAGTTGTAAATGCCCCTGGGCTCATCAAACATACAGAAGAGAGCCAATTGTGGTTAGATAATGCCTGAGCTTACTTATTAAAATATATGCTTTCTTTTTCTTTCTTTTTTTTTTTTTTAAATAAAGGCAATAGGAAACTTCAAATGATGTTTTTTGCTTGTGAAATTAATTGTGGGTGCACAACATAAAAACCCATGACCCAACTGCTTTCCTGAAACTAAAATTTCTAACTTTGTTAGCATTTCTTTTTGTTGTTGTTGTTGGGGTGGGTACCAGGGATTGAACTCAGAGTCACTGGGTCACTGAGCCACATCCCCAGCCCTATTTTGTATGCATTTTATTTATAGACAGAGACTCACTGAGTTGTTTAAAGCCTTGCCATTGCTGAGGTTGGCTTTGAACTCATGATCCTCCTCCCTCAGTCTCCTGAGTCTGCTGGGATTACAGGTGTGTGCCACTGTGCCCAGACTTTGCTAGCATTTCTAACATTTCTAACTCTGAAATGTAATTTCTTCAGGAATTTGAGCTATGGAGAAACAAATCTGGGAAAAAAAATTTTAAAAATACTGTGCCTAGCTAGGAACATAAGCTCTAAGGCTCCAATATTCATGTAGATCAGGGTTTAACTTTGATCCTATAATAACTGTTTCTTAGTAAGCATGTGTTTAATAAGGTACCTGCTTCCTAAGAAATCTAGATTTGCTTCCAAATTAAAGATAAACATAGTGGTAGGAGAGTAAAAATACATGTATGGATGCAGGGAATAATTTCTAAATATGTTTCCAAATGTGGCTGTAAATATATTAGAAGAAAAAATATTAAGGAACTGACATAATATAATTAGCCTTTAGGTTGTTATTAGTGCAGTGAAATCTTATTAATTTATGCATGATTTAGAGTTGATGATTATTTAAGTGAGATCTTATGTAGTCTCCCATTTCTGTATTTATAATAAAGGAAGAAATAAATAGTATGGATGAGATAGAACTATATGTTGGGGCAAAATAATATGTGCCTCTAAGTGCTAGGTGCCACACATATTATCTAACCAAATGTTCACAAGTATCTGACATAGACAATGCCTATATTTTACCAGTAAGAAAGCTGAGGGCTTATGGTTTAGGTGACTAGCCAAAATCATGTATCTTAAGGAAGTAGATTGAGAATGTGTATGTGGGTCCTGTGTTTTTATGAATACCATGCCTTTTTCTAAGTTCCTTAGGAATTTTTGTTCCTTCATTTACAGCGATTGCCTGAGCAGCAGCCTGTGCTAAACATTCTTGCAAGCAATATCCTTATTACCATATTTACCAGTCATTCTCATTTGGCCATGGGAGCAGTTCTCTCAAGGACTTCAAGGTGCTAGCACTTTCCTTGATAGGCAGAGACTCAGTGTCTACATTTGAAATATTCATATCCTAGTAATTTATACTCTTGCAGACTCATGCATATCCAGTGCTGTTCTGCTGTACTTAATTATACGTGTTCATGGAACGTCTTATTACTTAGCATCAGAATTTGCTATGGGACAGGATTAATAAAATCAAGACTTATGAGCGGCCACTTTCTGGCAGGGTTGTTGGGAAAGTTTCCTTCTGAACAGCAATCCCCAAAACATTCTCAGGTACCAAGTTGTTACTTGTATTAAAGAAAACCAGATAGAATTTTAAAGTACAGATCCTTTGCATATTTTTGAGCATCAGTTGGGAGGAAGCAGTTATGAATATGTCATATTTTATAAACCCAGGAGCAAAGGTTTCCTTGGTGTTTGTATTGCAGGTTCACGTTCCAGAAAATAGTAGGCTCTTCTGATGGCTGAGTTCATAAAGGAATGTAATATTTCTGTCTCAGCTCTGAGTTCAGTAGGCTTGTAGGTTCTTAGAGGTGTCTACAATATTTCTTTGTCCTGTTTAGTGAGACAAAAACATCATTCTTATTGAAATGCATAGGAAGGACTAGCATAATTCCTGCCGTGTGCAAGGCAATCATGCTATTTCATCAGTACTGTTAATTGTAATTTCTTTTAAGCATTTCTTCTATCTGTGAGATGTGCTAAATTCTAAGTGCCCCTGTGAAATGTCAGTGAATGGAATTAAGCAGGTAATTAAACAGAGACAGAAACTACATTGGTATAATTAGACTTTAACAGTATAGTTTAGAAAAAAATATATAGCTCAAGACATGGAAGAGTTGCAGTGTTTTAAAAGATGTCTGGGGATTTTTAGCAATATGTACCTCCCACATCATTTTTATTATATACTTTTATCTGGGAAGAATGGAGTTTGGTCATGACAAAGACTTCCACAAGCCTATAATAAGCTGATGGGTTCTATTTTCCTTCTCAATACTGGCTGAGAATCCTACTAAAGGTTAGGCCTCCTCAGCTCTATGTTATCATTAAGTATGTCATTTCATGTTCTGAGATGGTATAGTTTGGATCTGAAATGTCCCGAAAGCCCATGTGTTAAAGGTTTGGTCCCAGCCTGTGGCTCTGTTGGGAGGTGGTGGAACCTTGAGGAGGCGGGGCCTAAGGGGAGGAAGTGAGGTCATTGGGGGCATGCCTTGAAGTGATATTAGGACCCAGGCCCTTCTTGTCTCTCCCTTTGCTTCCTGGTTGCCACTCCACCACATGCTTCCATCATGATGTACTGAGCCATCACAGGCCCAAAGGCACTGGACTGAAATCTCTGAAACCGTGAGTGAAAATAAACCTCTCCTTCTTCTAAGTTGACTGCCGCAGGTATTTGATCACAGTGATGGAAAGCTGACTAACATGTCTCCTGACCAAAATGGCAAGAATCCCATTGGGAACTTAACAGACACTGGAATGAGGCATTAGTGTGCACACTGGAAATCTATTTTGTCACTTACTTGTTTGAAAGTGAGACTTGTGTGGACTGATCCTTCCAGAGAAATAATTTATGGATCTAGAACCTGTGCCTTCAGTTTATCTGGATCATAATAAAAAATATTGTTTTTAATAGCAGGTCAAATTGGAAGAAATTTACAAGTGTTGGAGTAGATAGAAAAAGAGAAGGAAAGGATGACCGGAAGGGAGGAAAGAGGGAGAGGAAAAGAAGGAAACAAAAACAAAACCACTTCATAGTGTCCTGATTATGTTGGGTGCCACCCCCAGGAATTTCTATAATAATTACATTGATAAAGGAGAGTGAGCGGTTGTGCAGTTACCATGTGGATGATATCGATGTGAATGTGCAAACTTCAATGTCCAGTCCAAAGCATAGTTTTGCTTCAGGTTGTATTTTCCATTTGGTCATTCCTGAATTGATCATCTACTTTCCTCAATCCTTCATTTTCTTCTGTGTTATGAATGTCTGGAAGCATACATTTCAGCTTACACATTTATAACTTCTTCACATCTAAAATTAGAATCCCACTTAATTTTAATATATCTCATCTACTAAGAAAATAGTAGTGATTTTGGTGGTCATCTTTGATGTGTGCATGCACGCACACACAAATCAGAATGATTCTCTTGTTACTGGCTTAGAATCCTTTGTCCCACACCTGCTAGAAATTATTTTTAACAGTCAGTCTTTTACTTAAGTTTGCAAACTTTTTAAAGGTAATTTATCTAATGAAATTATAGATGTGAAAGACTAAGTAGGCCAGCAGTCCTTACGCCTTTGTGAAAGAACTGTGAAAAGGGTTTACGTAAATGGATTAGATTTCATTTGAAAGTGCATTAAGAGTCCTAAACACATATGAAAAACTTACCTTATTACTTAAATATTAAAGCAGTAGTGAAGTTTCCAGGCAGTGTTTATGTATGCTATTTTAGTGTGTCCACTGGAAGGGAACAGAATACATGTGTTTTAAAATGATGTAAGACCTATGATGTCATAGTTTTTAATGTAAGCTGCAATTTATATAAATGATCAATGTCTCCCATGGGAATGTCTTCTTGCTTAATAAATGGAATATGTGATTCGGCATTGTAAGAAGAAATTAGGACATAATTCAAATGATAATTTCTATGGGGATAAAGTTCGAGCTATGAAAAACTAGAAGCCCTAGACAATCACTGCCCAATACAAATATAATATGAGCCATATATGTAGTTTTTAATTTTCCAATATATATATTCAAACAAGGAAAATGGTAAATTCACTTTTATAGTATATTTTCTTTAAACCAGTATTTCAACATATTAACATGTAACCCATGTAAACGTCGTTAGTGAGATTTTTCCAATTTTCACCTACAAATCTTGGAAGTCTAATGTGTATTTTATATTTATAGTATGACTCAGTTCAGAGCCACTGTTTCTAGTGCTCATTAGCCATGTGTGGCTGGTGGCTACCATATTTGAACTACATGGCTCTTGAGCAAAGACATAAATGGAGCCAAGCAGCCAAGAAAAATGAGCTGCTCTCCATTCATCTGGTTCCTGCCTTTGCCCTAGTGCAGCCAGATTTCATTATTTTTCCTGGAATGCCAGAAATCCAGAGCCCTCTGGGAAGTTTCTTGATTTTTAAATGTTGGCAACTAATTCAGAACTTTCAAAAAGATCATGCTAGGCTGGACCACACATTGCCAGTTAGTGACCTCTGTTCCCAGTACTTCAAATTTTAATCCATGTAAGGGTCTCGTATTCATCCAACATTCTCTAGGAGGTTTGACTGTGGATAATCAAAGGATCCCCTTTCACAAATACAAGTGTGTTTGAACATGTTTTCAAGTTTATGGAATATGTTCCACATTAGAATACACTCAGTGTTTGTCCTGGGATAATTTTCTACTTAAAATTTTATTTCTCCAGCTGACTGCACCCTCCCCCTAACACACACACACACACACACACACCCTTTTTTTTTTTTTTTTTAATTCATCCTACCTGTAACTGTTATTCGGTTCCCTCTTCCATGTCAGAGTACAGGCTTCTAGAGGGCAGGCAGAATGTTTTGTTTTCCACTGTATCCCTGTACCTGGTATGGGGAAGGCTTTGGGTCAGTTTTTACTGAATGGATGAATAAGTGAACAACTAAGCTAAAACCCAGGGAGGATGTGTTGGTGGGAATGTAGAGAAATTAGAAGCCTTGTGCACTCCTGGTGGGAACTGCAGATGGTGCAGCTGCTATAGGAAATTTTATCAATTCCCCCCAAAAATTAAAAAATAGAGCTACCACAGGAGCCAGCAATTCCACTCCTGAGTGTATCACCAAAATACAAGAATGTAGGGACATGAAGATATGGTTGTACAGTACTTGTGTTCATAAAGGTATTATTCACAATAGCTAAAAAGTGAAGAAAGCAACCCAAATGTCCATTGACAGATGAATGGATCAGCAGATCAGCCATCTGTGATATATTCATACAAGGGAATATTATTCAGCCTTAAAGGAAAGAAATTCTGACACTTGCTACATCATGGATTAATTTTAAAAACATTATTCTAAATAAAAAAGCCTGTCACAAAAGAAAAAAAAGCAAATACTCACATGAGGTACCTAGAGCGGCCAAATTCAGAGACACAAAGTAGAATGTGCTTGCTAGGGTCTGGGGGGAGAGGGGACCAAGGAGTTATGTCATGGGTACAGAGTTTCAGTTTTGAAAGCTGAATGGCCATGATGGTTGTTTAACTGTACTAATACCACTATACTGTAAGCCTGAAAATGATTAAAATGGTAATTTTATGTATATGATACCATAATTTAAAATAAATACTATTTTTAAAAGCATAAGAAGGTCGAATGCCTTATCTCAGTTCACAGTATTGTGGTCTGTAGATTTTTAAATTATTCTAGGCCATTCATCCATTGATTTTTTTTTTTTTTTTTGTTTGTTTGTTTTTTGGATTTGGTTAAGGGTTTTTGGTTTTTGTTTGTGGTACTGGGGATCGAACCTAAGGCCTCACACATGTTAGGGATTCACACTGTATCACTGGGTTACACCTCCAGCCCTGCAGTATTTTTTGAGGTCAGGGCAATAAAGGAAACACAGAGTTTTGGGAAATTGCAAACCCAGATCCTTGTAAGTTACTGAGACCCCCCAGTTCTCACACACGTCCCATCCTGTTCTGCTGGAACCAAGGATAAGATAATAAAATGAAATAGGTATGAGAAAACTATATGTGCTAGATGATTTTGGGTTGAAATCACTGTATGTTGGGAGATTAATGTGTTAGGGAGATTAAAGTTTCCTCCTGGTGATGTAACGTGTAAGAGACTTATTGAGCTGATGCCCCGCACAATCATTTCTCAGTTCAGTTAAAATAATCAGCTGACTGACTGTAAATTTGCCCCAGTCACTGAGAACATTTGCTGCATTCTGTTGATGCTGATGATTTATTTCATCATCTGCCATGGGCTGAAGTGCCCTTGGAGTCGAATTCTTCTTTTCCTCTCAAGAGTAAAGTGACGTGGGAAGAGAATGCCTTGTGCAATGGAATATCTAGTCTCAAGAGGCAGCACCACCCGTGAAGCTGGCACCTTTGGTGACCTTTCCTGGCTCTGTAGCAGTGGGAATGCCTGTTGCTCAGAGTAGCCAGATTTCTACAATTAGAGAAAAAGGCACAATCATTTAATATTTTATTCTCTAGAGACTTGCTTTGGTAAGTAAGCAGAACTCTGAGTTTTCTGTCACATGCCGTAATTATCCAAGAGAATCTTGTCTTGAAATGGAGAAAGCAAACAAAATCCGATAGTAGTTCTATACACAGCCTATTTTATCTGTGTTTTAAAAATGAACACAGCTTAGGGCCTTGCAAGTTGCTACTTACAAATGGATTCTTCACATTGTTCCAGAACCCTTAGGTGACATCAAGCACTGAAAGAAACTCAAGACTGATTAAAACCAAAAAACAAAATCATAAAAATCAAGAAGAAAATATAGATTAAAAAGCAAAGCTTAGTTTGGGGAAAGGCTAGTGAGGCATAAAAAGCAACAGAAAACTTGCAAAAGAAAAATGGATAAACTTAACTGCATAGAATTTTAGCTACCAGATATACAACAGCGTGAGCAACAGATTAGGAAAATATTTGCAACAAAGATGATAGGCAAAGAGTTAATATGCAAGGAAGTCAAATCAATTTTAAAAACCCTGCCATCTCACCAAAATAATGGAGAAGAGACATGATTAGGGAAATGAATGGCTAATAAATGTGAAAGGAGAAATATAAAAAGCTAATAAGTATGAAAAAAACTTATTCTTTTTAGTAATTAAAGAAATGTAAACTAAAATAAGATGAAGATAGTTTCTACTTATTAAGGCTTATCCTTCTTAAAAGATAAGCCTTAATACTGGCTAGGTTTCAGGGAGGCATTCAGATGCTGCTGGGAGGAGGGTGAGGAGAGTCAGCCTTTGGAAAGTCTTGAGTAACAGACAGTGAGAGCTTTAAATGGGTAAAAGTAATGTGTGAAAGGGTCAGTATGTGCCTTGCGGAAATCTGTCTTTAGGAAATAATCAGAAGTGCTGATATAAATTTGTATAGGCGACTGTTCACTGCAGAATTATTTGTAGTAGTTAAAAAGTGAATATCACTCAAGCAATAAATGTAAATTATGATTCATTAATGATGACAGTAATGCTGACATTAAAAATCAGGAGAAGACTTCTGGGTGCGGTGGAGCACAGCTATAATCCTGGAGACTCAGGCTGAGGCAGGAGGATAGCAAGTTCCAGGCCAGGCTCAGGAACTTAGGCACTAAGCAACTTAGGCACTAAGCACCCTGTCTTAAAATTAAAAAAAATAAAAAGGGGTGGGGATGTAGCTCAGTGGCATAGCACCCCTGGATTCAATCCCCAGTAAACACCGCCCCCCCCCCCAAAATCAGGAGGATTTATTAAAATGTGTTCAGTATTTACTGAAAGTATTAATGTTTGTTGAAAATGTGTTCAATTTCAATTATGTCTAAAGTGCTACTATATAAATGTGTACAATTGGTTTATATTCTTGGTACACAGTAATAATATTCCAGTGTTGTTAAGTGTATGTGTTTGCATTGAATAGAGATTGAATGAAAATCAGCAATGTGGTAAAAACTGCTATCTCTGAATGGCCAGATTACATGTGATTTCCATTTTCTTTGTACTTTTCTGCCAGTTCTAAATTTTCTAGAATAGAAAGAAACTATTTCTTTAAATGGAAAATACGTTTTTAAAGAACTGAATTGCTAATAAAGCAGACTTATTATGAAGAAGACTTCCATCTCTCTCCATAAGTTCTGTCCTGGTGCCATGATTCGTTTCGTAGTTAAGGACTCCATTTATCCCCCATCCTCATCAGATTACCAGCTTCTGCCATTTTCCTCTTCTGTGCTTTCTGGACATGACCCTTTCTTTCCCCTGCTGGTCAACATGGGTTTTCTTCTCTCTCTCCATTGCCCTTGGTTTTGAATCCCAACCCTGGCCTGCCAGGTACCCTCTCAACACGTGCTCTGGGTTAGTTCTCAGACTCCCTCACACATACCAACCTTATTGTCCTGACATGCTGTGCTCACACATCTCGGCAGTGTTCCTCTCTTAGCAACGCCCTGTGTTCATCCACCCATCCATTCAACAGACATTTACTAAGCAAACTTCATGAGCCAGGCACTCCAAGGCCCAAAGATCTATTAAACATCCTTTGTACCTCAGAAGAGCTCACAGTTCACTTGGGGAGGGTGTTGGTCAGCTTTCTGTCCCTATAACAAATATCCAATGGAGAGGAGAGGCTTATTTTGGCTCACAGTTTTTAGTGGTTTCAGTTCTTCATTGGTTGGCCCAGATGCTTTAGGCCCATAGTGAAGCAGCACATCATGGCAGAAGTGTGTGTCAGAGCCAAACTGCCTGCCTCGTGGCTGGGGAGCCAAAGAGAGGAAGAGGAAGGAACCAGTGTCCATCAATCCCCAGTGCCCTGAAGATCTCCCACTGGGCCCTACTTTTTAAAGGTTCCACTACCTCTAAATATTCCCTACCTGGGAATCACTCCTCTAACACATGGGCCTTTGGGGGCCATTTAAGATCTACACTATAGAAGGGAAACAGACAAATAAACCACTAATTACATATTGCATAATAAGTGCTACTTATGTTAAGTGTCATGTAGTGGTGGGGACTGGGATTTGAACCCAGGTCTGCTGCCTCCAAAGCCGTATTGCTCCAAAGTGAGGAAAGGGAAGCATGTGCAGTGCTATGATGTGGCTGCCACCCTGGGCATCTGTTGGGAAGGAAGAGGAGATGAGTCTGCCTCGTGGCTGTGTACACCATGCCGAGGTGTTAAAACTGCACCGTCTTACAGCTGGAATGACAATCCTTATAACCAATACTCTGTGCTGTGGTCTATTCTAAGGGCTTTGTAAATACTAACTCAGTTCATCCTCACAACAGCTCCATGAGGTAAAACAGCCGTGTCTTTTTTTACATCAAGAAACTGAGGCACCAGCAGATTAAATGATTTGCACAGTGACATAGTAGTTGGCTCTAGAGTCTGAGCTCTCTATTCCTGTACTTTAAGAATTCATTTTATGTGCTTAACGCTCTTTTCTCTGAAAATAGGAGGTAAAACAGGAAAGGTCAGAGACTGTCATGTGCACTTTGGTGTCCTAGCAGAACGCTGCTGACCTCAAAACACGAGTGCTCAGACAGTAAATTTGAATCGAATTGAGTCGATTTGAACCAGAGGCTTTGAAGGGCTCTGTGAAATACTCTACTCTTGCTTTGATAAATGCCCAGACTTACGTTGGGACAGGGGTTGAAGAGAAAGAAAACATCTTAACTTGACATTTAATGCCCTTCAGAAATAGATAGCCAATCTGAGTAGACTGAACTCACCCTCTGAAGTCCCTGCCTGCCAGGCTCAGGGTCTCTTCAGGTTGGAAGCATCTTAGCAGCCAGTTGCCTTGTTGAACCTCCCACCCATTCCCAGCTGTGACTGACTGGAAGGCTGTAAGAACACCATTCTGGAATGTGAGAGACTCTCGCTTTTTAAACTCACTTGTTCTAAGTCTGTAGCTTTTTAGAGGGAGAGAGAGAGCGAGCCCTGCCTGGTCAGATTCCAACAGAATAGTCATAAAGTGTAGGTTTAAAGGGGATGCTATGCAAATGAACATTTGCTTCCTCTCTGAGCCAGGAGCCTAAGCAGTAAGCATACAGAGCGTGCTCAGTGTTGTGTTATTGGATTGGTGGGTGGAGCTGCAGGGTCACAGTAGGAACGTCACTGAAGGCTCACATGCCTGTGTGTGCCAAGGGGAGTACCTTAAGCCTTTCTCTTCACCCTCACCGCGTGCCCTGCCCTTGCTCACGTGCGTAGGAGGTACCAGCTGCCGTGAGGTCATGTGAGGACACTGGGCACTTCTCATTCCAACCATAGCATGGCATTTACTTGAACAGGGCAGGAGCGGGGAGGGAAGGGCTCATCACAGCTTTCCCTGCGATAGCTCTACCTGATCCCTCAAATTAAAACCAACCCAGGTTCAACAAAGTCCTCTTCTTTTAATAATAAAAGTGCCTAATGTTAATTGGGGACATTTCCTAAGTGTGAGGTTCTGTGTCCCGGTAGAAGGTGAGCACATGCAACTCCTATCTGCCTTTACCACTTGTCCGAACTATGGTTCAGAGAAGTTTGGTGACTTGCCTGAGATCACAAAGCCGATTACTGGAGGAGCCGAGGCTCAGATCCAGGTAGTCTTCTCCCTGAGTCCCTGCTGATAGCTTTTGTATTACATTTTCTTGGCCATGAGGCCTCTGGCCTCTAAATGTTTCCCCCTTCTTCCTCCAGCCCGAAATCATTATCCTTCTTCCAAATTCCCACACTGCTTTGGCTGCATTTCTTTTATGGGACTTGCCAGTTTTTACAGCTTATTATTGTCATTTCTGTTCACTTTTCCTATTCAACTGGGGACATGGAAGCAGGGTCCATTTCTTTGTCCTTGGTGTGTTTTCCATGGTATCACATGTAAGATGTAGCCAAGCAGGAACGAGTTTTCCTCATCAGATCTGCCCTGTCTAAGCCACCATACCATAATAGGAATTTGGGAATCTATAAAATGACCTGTAGGCATTCTTGAGTACAGCATCCCTAGGAAAAGTAAAGGTTTAACTGAGAAAGGCTAAATTATGGTCTCTTTAACAAAAATAGGCCAGTCGTATGGCCCAGTCCGCCTTATTCTGCCTGGTCCCTTGCGGTCCTAGTGCTGTTGCTGTTCAGAAATCACGCATGGCCCAGTCTTCCTGTAACTCTTGTGTGTGGTTCAGATTTGCTGCTCCTTTGCTGCGGGTTTGTTTTGTGTAGGGTTGAAGTTTCCTTTGATCCTTTAGGGCAGGCTGCAAGAGACATCCCCATCTCACACGGCTTCAGATTCACACTGAAGGATCTAGTTGTCATTAGCGGTTCTTGCTTTACACAAATTGACACACCACATGGATCTCAGAGCATTCTGTGAAATGCCTGCCGCAGCTGTGGATTACGCCTGGGATGCCCCACTTTCTCTTTCTCTGCTTCTCTCTCTCTTTTTGTTTCCCTTTTCCCTCTGTGCAAGGCTGCTTCCCTCTAATCTTGCTTCTTGAGCCGTGACAAATGAGAGGAGGGTAAGTTCATATCCTGATCTAGTTTTTGGCAACAGAGAGCTGTTTGGAGGATGAACCCAACTCTATAACACCTCCCATTTGCTACCCTTGAATATCTTTCTGGGTGTCTTGCTAATGATTTCTGGTTTTCTCCTTAACCATTTTGTAACTACTAAGTTATGTTTTGTTCATATCTTTGCATAAATACTTGTCAATAAGTAAATCAGTGAAGAAAAAAAAAAGGCAAGAAACTGGAGCATCCAGGTCATTATGATAAGCACTGGCACCCCTGCTCCTCCAAATACAACCCGAAACACGACATTTAGGGCTGTCCTAGCACCACCACCGGCATCCAGACCTTCAGTGAATCACAAGCTTATGTTTGTCCCCAGGTCAGTCTTGACATTTATGCTGTCTTTGATAGGGCATAATCCCCAGCTGGCCCAGGTGCTGTGCCACCGCCCCTGCTTCCCTCCATCAGCATAGCAACAAGTCTAGCTAATCTTTAATGTCGTCTGTGCACCTTGATGCAAGAGCCACATACTGCTCCCTCAAAAGGAAAAGGCTAGGGTTCCCTCTGTGCACTGTCTTCTAGGAGAGGCTAGAGACCAAGAAGTCCCTGAGGCCAAGCCACCTAGGCCCCTCATTGATACCGTCCTTGGTCTTCCTATCATGTCCTAAGGAACGGAATGCCCTGCTCCTCCCAAGGAGAGGACACGGGGGCTGAACCAGGACCTAGCTGGGTCTGGACTCTATGACTGCCATGGCTGGGGACTGTGGTGTGGTCCTGCCTCTTGCTGACATTCAGGAAGAATGTCCCATTAGAGCCCCTGTGACTCCCAGTGCACCTCATGGGCACCTGGTCCAGGTCCTGCTGGCTCATCCCGGCTTTAGTGGCTCTTCAAGGGGCCCATGTAGATGTCCCTGACCTCAGGGTTGCACTGTCACAAGAGTTCCAGTGACATGGTGATCTTATTTCACCCACAGTCTGAAAGCATCATCTTGCCACCTTCTACCATCTGCCTTGGGACAGATTCTAGAATAAGGTACTTCATGACTTAGACCAATATTCCCTTGAGTGCCCAGGCAGCTTCATTGACCCCATTTTCTCCTACCACCTGAGGACAGGGAGTCTCCCTTCTGGCAGCCCTTGTCCTTTCTTCCATAGGCTTGGTCAAAGTTTGTTAATGACTTTGAAAGGGAAGGGACTGGGGTTCAGACTACTTCACTCAAAGAAGACCTCTCTGCTTCCATGTCAACTAGTGTCTGCACCTGGATTTGTGGGCCAAAGACACCTGGGGACTCTAGTTAAGCACATTTTGCTCCAAATATAGGCACATGTAGGGCAGGGGTAGACATTCCTCCACTCACTTTCAGATTCTGAGCCCAGGCTGTGGGTCAGCCCACCTGTGTAGTCCTGTGCATAGTGATCTTTTTACCCGTAAGGGTGAGGGTGGGTTGAGGGGGAATCTATTAGTCATTGAGGCCCCCAAGTTTTTTTTTTTCTTGTTTTTTTTTAAAGAGAGAATTTTAATATTTATTTTTTAGTTATCAGCGGACACAACATCTTTGTTTGTATGTGGTGCTGAGGATCGAACCCGGGCCGCACGCATGCCAGGCGAGCGCGCTACCGCTTGAGCCACATCCCCAGCCCCCAAGTTTCTTACATGTCAGTTAACTTCTTGTTTTTTACTCACCTCATTTAATTTAGACCTCTTTAATATAATTGTTCACAAGCAAATATTTGCAGAAAAACACTTAAATATTTTTCCATTTATAAAAATTATAGTGTAAACTCATTTTTTTCCCTAAAGAATAAATAATGCCATATTCAGCATGTACAGTTAATCAAATAAATAGAAATTCAGATGCTTCTGAGCCCTGTTTTATACATGGTGCATTATGACTCACTGGAGGGGAATAATCAGCATTTTCAATGACATAGGAATGGAGTGGAGTAGAGTAGCATAGGAAATACAAGTGACTTATGCTTAGCCAGGGTTAGTGTGGCTGCATGAAACTCTCATTTCAGTCTTGTTGGCATATGCCTGTGTGTATATACGTGAGCTCACAAAATCACATGCACACAACAAAGAACATCCATTTGCATGTGTCCTGTGAGTCCTAAAGCTCTAGGTAAAAAATGTCTCTTCCTGGGCCACATTCAAGCAAAAATTGAGAGTTGCAGCTAGGCCCCCTCCAGCCCTGGCTGAGCTGCCTCCATCACTACTTCCTTAGCCTCTTTGGGTGCTGCTTCCCTTTCTCCAACTTCCAAATGCATTTTTCTTTTCTTAGAGCCAAATCATGCATTCCTGACTGGTTGTACCATCTTTGAGCCCTTGTTTTTTCATTCTTGAAAGATGACTTGAGGGGAAAATCAGAAATAGTGATAAGCAGACACTAGATAAATAGCATATCATCCTTCTCCTTTGAATATCATATTAAAAACAATTTCTGTTGCTATTTTTAAATGTTGCTCAACTTAATATGTACTTCTGCTTTTGAAAATGCATGCCTGTTACCACATGTAATGCATGGTAGTGGTTTGGTACGTTGCCCTGCTGAAGGTTTGACGATATCCATCTCATTTGTGTTACTGGAGAAAGTCAGTATGGAGAGGCCTTCAAATACCTAGGCATGTTGCAGAATGGCCATTTTCACTACTGAATTTCTCATGTGGGATCCCAGGGAAATATAGCAATTCATGGTACCCTTGAATACACAATTGGATATTTACAAAAGGAGCAAATAGTAAAACTCCTAAAAGCACCAGGCAGGCACTCAAGTGTGTACTCCTGCTGTGAGCTGCTGGTAGCATGCACCAACAAAAGACTAGGAGGCCTCCTCTTAGATGCCAACCCTTATCTTAATGCCTGGTGCACTCGGAGAATGTCACTATCAGATATGGCAATTCATTTCCTTAAGACAGAACTCGGAGTTGAAAGAAGGTTAAATGAAAAGGAACACAGCAGTGCCAGGTTTCCAGCCCTTTCCTTTGTGCTTAAATATTAATAGATGCTTGGCATAAAAGCTCATGTAGCTTTGTAGACTCTCCAGTGGCAGCAGGGCTTCAGGTTGGATATGCACTGTTAATTCTTCATTTGGTTTTCTTTGGTTACTTAGCATACTTCTGCCTCCTGGGATGGTAGTGTGATAAACCAGTGTAGTTCAACAGGTAGTAGCTGGTGAAGATGACTCTACTGTGACCTGGATATCTTGTCATGTCTTCTGATCTACATAAAATATAAAAGAGCCAGGCATTTATATATACAGAAATAAATATATCATATATATATAATGTATAAATAAAGTAAGAATTCATTTTTAAAATGTTTTCACTTGTGGGGTGGAACTTGCCTGTAATTCCAGTGACTGGAATTACAGAGGAAGGAAGATGGCAAGTTTCAGGCCAGTCTGGACAATGTAGTAAGATCCTGTTGCAAAATAAAATAAAAACAGCTGGAAAGGTCATTCGGTAGAGTGCTTGCCTAGCATGTGCAAGGTCCTGGATTCAATCCCCAGTAGTACCAATGTGTGTGTGGGTGTGTGAATGTATTTTTAAATATGTATGTATTTATGTGTGTATGTGTGTAAGACAGTTTATTTTTAAAATATGTTCCATATCTTTATTCATAGAATCAAACAAAACTCCATTTGGCGGGGGAAGGGGGGAGGGATAAGCCTTGTGTTTTTTAATGCACTGAAAGTATTACATATCTGTAGCTAACTAACAGAGAGGATTTGGAGTGTTCCCAAATCCTAAAGAAATGATAAATGTTTGAGGTGATGTTTATACCAGTTACCCTGATCTGATCATTCCACATCATATACATGAATTGAACTATCACGCTGTTTCCTGTAAATATGTACAATTATCATGTCCATTAAATTAAAAAAAATTAAAGAAAAAATTATCTAAAAGTAAGAACTGACATGCAAACATCCCTGAAACAAATTAATGTAAGAGGGGCCTATCTTACATGGGAGGGTGAGGCAGAAGGCTTGGATTCTATGCTCTGTACCAGCCTGAGGATCAAGCCCAGACTCTAATTTTTCAGAGACATAATTTCTTTTCTTTTTCTTTTTGGGTACTAGGATTGAACTCAGGGGCACTCGACCACTGAACCACAACCCCAGCTCTATTTTGTGTTTAGAGACAGTATCTCTCTGAGTTGCTTAGTACCTCACCGTTGCTGAGGCTGGCTTTAAACGTGCAATCCTCCTGTCTCAGCCCCCTGAGCTGCTGGGATTACAGGTATGAGCCACTGTGTCTGGCCTCTGAGAAAAAATGTCTATATCTATAAAGTGTCTTTCAATGCAGCTCTGAGTGTACAGTGAGCTACTTAGATGGAGATGAGCACTGTGTCATCGTTTCTTTTTATCATTTTTTTTTTTTGCCTAGTTAGAAATATCACACAATCCACATAATTTTGCATGCAAGGTCATTCCACACTTTCCCTCTCCTAACACTGTTCTTGGTGGTGAATATCACAGAACTCTGCAAAGTTGCTTGGTGTGCTTGCTGTCAGGCTCCTCACCTCCTCCTGTGAGCCTTTGGTGCCACCACAGAACAGCCTATAAATTAGCTTTGCTAATCTTAGGCACATATCAATTATTCGCCAGCCTGGCTCCTCCTGTACTTTATCTTATAGAATCCACCCACACCATTGCCCCATCTTTCTAACTCTCAATCTGCAAGTGATATATTAATATTAGGTTTCTATGGCCTGACTTTATACTACACGTCAGCAGATTTCTTCTGCGTCTGCCTTTACTTATATGAAACTTTCTATGATGGTTAAGAAGCCAACACCTGGCTATTTCCTACTTTGCACTGTCAATTATACTTCATATCATACATCCGATATATCGTTTAGCTTTTAAAAGAGAGATTACAATGTATAAGCAAGAATTCCTGCTTAAGTTTATTTTCAACACTGTGTGCTGTTACCCATGTTGAATGAAATAGTATGAAGTGTGTTCCCTGCTCTTTTCAAATAGATGTAATTCAAAATCACACATACTACAGTTATTAATTTTTTTGCGTAGGAAGAAAATTATGTGCAATATCAAGTTGCTGAGGCTTTCCCATGTAAATATGATTGATGATAAGTCCATGACTGTCAGAAAAAAGTCTTATGGACTTAAAGAAATTCATCCTATTTATAATTTTCCCTCTATTTTTACCATGGATACAAGCAAAGGAAGCAGAACTATCTGAGGCAGGGAACCACATGATGTCATTAATTGGCTCTCCTGACAGGGTTGATAATTATCCTCTGAATGCCTTACATAAAAGATCTGATGGCTCCTAGACAAAATCAAGGCAGCTCAGAAAAGGAGACTGAAATTATAATGTGAAGTCTCTCTCTCTCTCTTTTCTTTTGATACTGGGGCCTTGCACCTGCTAAGCAGTTAATCTACCACAGCTATATCCACAGCCCTTTTTATTTTATTTTGAGACAGGGTCTCACTGTCATCCAGGCTGGTCTTAAACTTGCAATCCTCCTATCCAGCCTTCTGAGTAGCTGAGAATACAGGTGTATGCTACCACCCCCAGCTAGATAAGTAATGTTTTTACAGAGATGTCAGAACAATAAAATTAGTCATACTCCTTATTTGTTAAATATCGAAAACGGACCATGAGGTCTGTCCCCCCAGTCATCTTGCTATTGATTAGTGCAGGGGTGGAAGAGAGTAAATCAACCATAATAAGAATCCTTTCATAGTCTGAGTAATTAAGAATTGGAATTAACAACAATTAAAAAACAAACAAGCTAAGGCTTAAGAAAATCAAGGATCCAGTGAAGGAAATCAATACCACTGAGGTTGGACGATGTACAACATTTTGCCCATAATCTGACATATTTCACACAGCAGATATATTGTTGGGTATATCTCCATGTCTTATAACAATGTCAGAGGGTACTCTGCTCCTGCAGAGGTCACATTGTATTAAATAAAATATTTTCAGACATTTGTTCTTAATTTCATGAATGACTGGGTGTTGTTTTTGACAATATTTATCCAAATCTTTCCATTTCTTAAGATTTTGTTGGCAAGAAACTTCCATTTGTTTAATAAACTTTTATTAAGCATTATTATATGCTAGTAACTATGTTATGGCTAGGGCTATTGATCTCAGTGTGTCATAGTGCTTGATATTTAGTGAATAATTGCATAAAAGATGAATAAAACACATAACATCACCAACTCACACTCTAACTCACAAGATGGCGGAGAAAGACATGAACAGAAAATCACAGTGAAACTAACTGAAGGGCAATAAAAGCAATTAAGAAGTTCTGTAAGGGCTGAGGTTGTGGCTCAGTGGTAGAGTGCTTGTCTCACGCATGTGAGGCACTGGGTTCGATTCTCAGCACCACATACAAATAAATAAATAAAATAAAAAATGTCATAACAACCAATAAAATTATTTTTTAAAGAAGTCCTTAAGAGTGAGTGGCAAGTGAAAACACCTCCAGAAGATAATAAAGTTAAGGGATACAATTATTAATATTTATATTTACAAATACTCAAAAGTCACAGCAAATTTTGCGGGGAAGAAAATAAAGTGAGATGTGCTTAATATGATTTACCCAGAAACAAAAATAGATTAAGAATTTGCGTTTCTAAGCAGTCTTAATTCCCAATATTTTTTAAAATAAAGGATAGAAGCACTGTGTTTAATCAACCATTTAGCCACAGTAAATTACATGTCTTTTTGTTATGTAGATGAAGCCTCCGACCATCTGGAACACATTTCATATGACATGCTATTACTCACCAAGGTAGAGGTACTCACCTTTGTCATTCTTGCTGTATCTACACCTATTCAAAAAGTTGAATAGCTTACAGGGTGTAGAATTGAGATTAAGTTGGGATGGGCATTTATTTTTCCTTTTTTATTTTTTTTTGTACCAGGGATGGAACCCCGGGGCGCTTAACCACTAGGCCACATCCCCAGCCCTTTCTATTTTTTATTTTGAGAAAGGGTCTCACTAGGTTGCTTACAACCTTGATAAATTGCTGAAGCTATCTTTGAACTTGTGATTCTCCTGCCTCAGCCTCCTGAGCTGCTGGGATTACAGGAATGTGCCACCATGCCTGACTGGGATAGGCATTTTTGAGATAATTTTTGGAAATACTTGGGGTTTCTTGGTGGTTCGTTTGAGAAGCACAGAGAGAATGTATTTTATTCTTTGCTCTTTTTCTTATTTTGAATTGTCCAGAAGCAGGTATACAGAATAGAAGCCTAGTATTGATCTTTTAGTACTTGAAGACAAGTCCTTTCTATAGGAAGTGTTTCACCGATAGCAGCTATTTTTACTTGAGTTTCAACAAAATGCACAAATTGATATTTGTTTTATTACTTAGGCTTTATTTATAACAGTGTTGACCACAACTATTCACTATTTGGTTTTTTTATTGTTAGTGTTTTTGCAAATATCTAGGATTTTAAACAGGTCTAGCTTTAAATATAGATCCCAGCTAAACAACCAAGTGATTTTGTGCAGTTTACCTAACCTCTTTTAAGTGGGGACTCCAATGTTCCCACATCTAAAATGAAAATAATAATGTTTTTTTGGGGGGAATAAAGAAACTAATTGATCCCTCTGGTATGTGTAGCATAATGTCTTGCAGGTGGCATGCGCTAATAAAGTGAGTGGCAGGGCTTGCACTGAGCAAGGCCCCTGAAATTGTGCAATGTACAACTTGCACGACTCTTGATGTCAGCCCTGGTTGATTATTTTTGTTATTTTTCTCTGGGAAAAAGTGGTCTGAGACCCCAACATTTGATATTCCTAAGGCTTTTAGGTTGAGACTTTGTGTTAGAAATTCTGACTCCTTGGTTTCGCTTAGTAGAACCTTGAGAAATCAACCACAGTCACGCACTGCTTATTGTTGTGGTTAATGATGGATCTCACCTATGAGGATGTACATCCAAGAGCCTCGGCCTGTAGTCAGCTGTACCATGTAGCTTTGTGCAATTGCACACTATGATGTTGGCAAATGCTGAAATCACCTAGTGACACATTTTTCAGAAGGCCGCCCTATTGTTAAGTGACACTGGACTGTATTGAAGGTGTTCAGGGGTAGGATTGATGTAAACTGGAGCCATCAGAGAAACTTTTCTAAAGATCTGGTGCTTGGAGAATGGGCAGGAGAAAGGGATATTTAAATTAAGGAAAAGGGTTTTGTGCCTTGGAGTCAAAGTTTAAATGGGGTTTAGTGCTAAATTTGAAGCAAAAGGGGCTATTATGTCATTTTGACTGGAAGAAAATCAGAAAGAACCCACCTCTTAGAACCCCACTTGAGGAATGGGGTTCCAGCCTCCTTATAAGGGGAGCCCTTCCCCATATCATTCCTGGACCCTCCATTCTGAAAGTCTTTTCCTTCAGAGGTGCACATCCAAGGTGACGTCATCTATGGAGCCAGGCTCACAGCCCCTCATCCTTGTGTCCCCATGAGGGGCTCCAGAGGCTACACTCTCCTTGACTCTGACAGAGCTGGGTTAGAGAGCGCCATGGCCGAGAGGAAGCAGTACTGTCTGTGGCTCACCCCTCTGCCCTGGGAGCCAGAGCCAGTTTCCCAGCCTGGAATGAAGCAACCTTAACTAAGGAGCCCCCTGGGACCACTGGGAGCTGAAAACCACAGCAGAGATTTGTCCCGACAGCCATGGCTCTCAGACAACAAGGAGAGATAATTTTAGACCACAAACTTTGACCTCTTGAATAGAAGGAGAATGACGTAAATAGAGGAAAAACAAAGTGCACGGAACTCATAACAAGTAGAAAAATGGTAGGATTTCAACTGCTAGGTTTTAAGACGTGACACAGTTTTAAAGATTTTCAAAAAACTCACATTGGCGAGTTTAAAGCTTAACCTTGCTATCATTCCTTTTGTTTTATTTGGAGTGCTACATGGGTTAGGAGCTGGTTAAAGTTATATGCCACTGTGACATCTATTATTTATTTACATTTTGCTTTGCACAGATGGTACATAGTGTCCTAATGCCTCACCCTTAGTGTGTTAGTTTCCTATATCTGCTGTGACAAATTATCACAATCATTTAGTGATGTAAAGCAACACAGATTATTCTTTCATAGTTCTACAGGTCACAAGTCTAAACTGGGTCAGTCTGGTTGTGTTTCTTCTAGAAATTCTAGGGGAGAAGCCTTACCTTGACTTCTCCAACTCCTGGAGGCTGTCTCCCGTGCTAGGCTCCTGGCCCTGTACTCTGTCCTCTGTTTACCTGGCCACATCTCCCTCTTGACTCTGGCCCTCTTGTCTCCCTCTTAAAAGGACCTTTGTGATTATACTTAGGACCCTCTCAGGTGCTCTCCCCATCTCAAGGCCTTAACTTAATCTCTGCAAAGTCCTTTTAGCCATCTGAGGTAATGCATTCATAGGTTCCAGGGATTCGGATATGGACATCCTTGAGGAGCTGATATTCAGCCTACCACAGTCAGGCCTCACAATGCGTTAGACCAACAACTGAGAGCAAAATCAAGTGGTAGAAAAAATGTGAAAATGTTGGAACTGGAAAGTTATGCAAGGTCAGAGTGTCCTTGTCCAGAATCTTGTAGTTGAAAGCATTATCTGTGTGACAAATGAAAATATATTTGGATATTGTGTTCAGGAAGGGGGGCTTCTCCCTGGACTTGCTTATAAATATTTGTATATGTGGTCCAGACCCTGGTCATCACTCATTCTGCTGTGTTTGTTCCATTATCCAAGGTAACCAAGGGCCCGCTACCCACTGGATGCCGCCATCCAGGCCAGGCAAACCACATTCATGCCAGCTCATTTCCTCTGGGCATACATTGTGTCTTTGTCTTATATTTAGCATATAAATTGGTTGTCAGCCTGTCTCAGAGCAGTAACATGACCTTGCAGCTTAGCATATCACATCCTTTAAAGGACAATAATGTTTTCCTGGCTTTCCCTTGTGGCTCATGGAACAAGATGGTGTGGAAAGCAGTGGGAAGAACAGTCACAAAAGATAACAGCCCTTCAGTTAGAAGCTGAGAGAGCAGATGGCACCCTTGCTGTTTGCCACAGAAAAGGTCCCCTTTGGGAGATTGACAGTGGCCAAGGGGGCTGTGTGTGCAGAGTTCCTGCATTGATGGAGATGGAAGGACTCTCTGTAGAAGTGCCACATCGAGGGGTGAAGAATGGGGGCACCTGCTGATCTTGGGATCTGGTAGGTTGGGAGTGGCTTCATGATGCTCAGTACAGATCCTTAGATGCTGCTGAGGTTGGGGGGAGGTCACGCTGTCCTCACGCTGGGGGTGCTGTGCCAGGCTTCTCTATACCTACCTCTCCATCCCTAGCTTTGCCCACCTTGTGGCCCAGGAGAGAGCCAAGCTGCCCCTGGCCTTGTCTCTCAGTGAACGATGGGAAAACCACGTGTCACATACCCCCCAGGGCATAAGCGAGACTTGTTGATGCCCACGTAAAACTCAAATTCATTGAGAATTCACTGAGGTGCCAGAAACTACTATTAGTTCTTTACATAAGTTGGCATTTAATCCTCAGGACTATGTATTGGAAATGCTCCTCTAATTTTATAGAAAATGGACACAAAGTGATTAAGTAATGTGCCCAAAGCCACCAGCTGGTGGTGCTGAAATTGTGTTAAACCCAGACCGGCTGAAGCAGAAGCCCACACTTGATCTCTCACGATACCCCAAGATAAGATGCCAAATGCACTTGAGTAAAGATTTTTAAGAAAATTCTAATAATAATGTAAACACAGGGTTTTACATATGTGAATTCATTTAATCCTTAGAGAACCTGAGGTAATAAATAAATAAAGTTTACTGGAAACAGGCAAAGAAAAAGAAAAAAGAGAGAACCTGAGGAACATCTGGTTATTACTGATGTTTAGACAGAGGCATAGGAGGGGCTGAACAACTGTCCCAGGAAGTAGCAGAACTAGGATCTGAAGTCAGGCAGCCCACCTTTGTGTTCCAAAAGGGAAAAATGCTGTCACTGAGACACAGAGATAACGCCCAAGTTGTATGCTTAAACAATGGAACTGATTAAGATTGTGGAGGGCACTGTAATTAGTTCAACACAGAAATAAATCCGGGAAGAATAAAGGAATAAAGTCTCTTTCATGTCCTTAGGGAGTTTGTAGCTGTGGAGAGATGGCGTAGACATGGTCAATTATAAACTCAGATGAATTTTGAGACTCAGAAGAAATGATGGTCAGAGAAGGGGGTTCTGGTGCTTCGGAGACTTGCCTTCTAAAGAGATAGGTAGGTGCCACCCACCCACAGGATTTTCCCCTCAAATTTCATCAGTTACCTGTGCATGCACTGGGTACCCTCCTGTTCATGATGCTTGTGTATACCACCTTCCACAGGAAATATGAGCCTAAGGACCTGTGGGAGGTGATGAGCTACTGGCTTACCTGTGAATAAGGCAAGATATTTGGCTTGAGGAGGAAAGTGACCCAGGCATAGGACCATAAATGACAATGAATGGAGGCAGACAGAACCAGGCAGAGCTACCCAGTGGCAAAGCACGAGATGGGCAGTGAGATAAATGATGTTAAATAAGCTTAGGATGGATAAGGGAGGTGGAAAAATTAACATACTGAAGACTCTACAACCTTTCTTCAGGGTTTACATTTTTCTTTAGGACCCTCATCCTTAATTCCAATCTATAATGAACACAGTTATGGTGAGATTTTGGTTGTATTTTTATTGCATTATGACCAGACATGTGATTTGTGATGAGAAAGGTGTTTATCAAAGAAAAAAGGTCCCCATATGGCGGCTTCTAAGAACCCAGATTAATCTTACAGTTTGTTAGATCAGAAGTCCACCATGAACCTTACTGACCCAAGCAGGGGTACTTGGGGTACTCCACAGGGGATCTGTCATCTGGTTTCTTCCACCTTCCAGAGGCTGCCCACTGTCCTTGCTGCCAGACTCAGTGCTTCTCATGCTGCTTGCCATCCCTCTAGCTCTGTCGTCATAATCACATCTTATCCCTTTCTGTTTTTAATATATGGATCTTGAAAGTGTTGGGACCCTGCCATTCTCTTCCCAATGGTGTCACCAGTGGTGGCTGCCTTTCAGCTACTGAGTATAACTCAGTATACCTGAGGATGTAGTAACAGCGATCAAGGGGGGAGGTGGTAGACATGTTGCCAGGACTCAGAAGCATGTGCAGGTGTGACAATATAGAGGTTAAAGCAGAGAGAAGGTGGAGCACCAGGAAGTATGTCCTGGTGAGTCTGAATTTTCTATTAAGAACATTTTAAACATTGTGCTTATATGGGGTTGTGGCTCAGTGGTAGAGTGCTCACCCATGTGAGAGGCATTGGGTTCAATTCTTAGCACTTCGTATAAATGAATAAATAAATAAATAAAGGCCATCAACAACTAAAAAAAAATCTAAATTGTGCTTGTCAAATGAATTTATGCTTCTAGAAAAAATACATGGTTTTTATTATTCAGAGCAAGCAGTTCATGATTCTGTTATGAACAGATAGTTATTAACCTAGGCAGCACGACATAGACATTGAAAAAAATTTTATTTTTGGAAAAATCTGCATTCTATTAGACATGTAGAAATTATATTCCCCGTTATTTACTTCCCATCTCTCTATTATACTCCACATTACAATTTGGTGGGAATAGAAAAGTTGATCTGTATCACATAGAAATGTGAACCTGGCAGCAAAACAGGTTTCCATTAAAAATAGAGAAAAGTGGACCAAAAGAAGAGGCAGAAAGGTTTTATTACATTTATTTTTGTCCATTTCTGTAATTTTTCCTGTTTTATTTTAAAACCCTGGTCACATGGTGCCAGAATTTATATTTATGGTTAAATAAATATATCCATCAGACCCAAGTTTATATAAAGAAAATAATGCTTGTCTCGGGTAGAGCGGTATTTTTAAATCTTCATATTTTTATATTGGTTTAGTAGCTTTAGGCTATCTTCCCCGACCCCCAGGCTCTCAGTTCTGATTTTCTCACTTCCTGTCTAGTATTGGACTTTGTCAATGTGCCTGTCCGTACAGGACATCCTCACCCCTTCATTGTTCTTTAATTCTGTTCTTGCCTTTCTGTCTTACCCACATGTAGTTTCAGACTTTCTCTGATGAATGACTCAATAGTTAAGAGAAACCAAGCAAAACGTCACCCTTGAAGTAAATTATTGGCCTAGTTTATGTGCCATGTCACTTTTAGAATTCCATAATTATTTTTTAATCAGGTACATCAGTGAATTTTTAAATACCAATAAGCAATATGAAAAGGCTCATGTTTACATGCTTTTCAAAATGAAGTATTGCCATGGCCTGAGGTTTGAACTTTCTAGTAAAGAGCATTATTGATTCTTTGTTACTGCCTCAATCATCCTGTGGGGTAATACCTCCAAATCACAGGAAGATGACTGGGTTTGGGTTAGTAGTTAAAGAAGAGGAAGGGGAGTCTTCTCAAGACCAAATCCTAATACAAACTGTTTGAAATATATTTGTTACAGTCAAGTTTCAGTCTTGACTTAATGTGATTGAAAGCTCTGTGCTGAGGATTCTGGGTCTTTGATCAATTAGTAATGGGTGCAGAATTTGGATTGTAAGCATACATACCACATATTTCTATTCTTAATAAATCTACATGAAGTAACAGATTTTTAAAAAACAAAAACAAAAAAACAAAAAAAAAACACCATGACTTTGTGGAAGTAAAGAACTTGGTCTCCAACCAGGTCATGTGGGTCAAAATTATCACTGCATCATTATCTAGTTGTATAATACTGGGAAATCTGGTTAACCCTTCTGCAATCCAGGAAATGGATATAATACCTGTATTACATGATAGTATAATATAATTCCTAAACATCAGTAATTAATCAGAACAATACATACAAGGCACATAGGCCCTGTAGAGCCTTTATAAATGGTAGATGTGCTAGTTATTTCCATTTTATCATCTCACACTCATCTTCAAAAAAAAAAAAAAGTCTTTAGGTCATGAGGCTCCTGTGGGAAGGAGGGGTACCCAAGCTAAGTCAATCACATTATACTCATCCCAAGCCACTTGGGGATAAGCTTCTTTTCCAATCAGAACAACCAAGTCCTTCCCTGGGAAATTCAGCTGGGGAAAGAGACAATTTCTATCAGTTAGCATGTGGTCCCAGAGCCAGGGGTCCTGCTCCATGTGGCAGCCTGTCTACAGTAGAAAGAATAAAATCCAAGTGCAGCATCTTAGAGTCTAGTTCCAGAGAGTGAAAACTTCATCCCAAGGCCTGGGTGTTTGGTCATCTTTTCCCTCAATTTTTTTAAGCTCCATCTTCCATCCCAACTCCTTCTATGCTCACTTTGAGCTATAGATTTCTAATCTTTAACTTTAGACTAGATCCAGACTCCGAACAGTTCTAATATGGTAATTATAATTATGTCTATTTTTTAAGAAGCTAGTTTTCTGTAGATCTATTATTTGATTATATCATCGTTTCTCTCTTAATATTTTTCCTGTGTTCCCAGTACAAGGAAGCCTCCAAATTCAAAATAACTGTCAAAGACTTTTCTTATAAGCATGTCATGTTAAGCAACTAAGCTGTAAATATTTAGGGATGATTATATATTAGGATGATTTGTTTCTTGCAGTGGATAAAATTTACCTCCTAAAATAGGCATTATTAAATGGTCCATTAAAAATTTGGTACCATATGGTGCAAACAGAACCACCATCCTTACCTTAGACCTGGTCAGGAAAGTTAGCTCTTCACAAAGAAAGCTGCACCCACTGGTGTGACACAGGGACACCTCCGCCAAATGCTTCAGCCTGCTGGAAGCCAGAAGAGCACTCAGGGCGTTGTCAGAACAGGGTGTTGGACTCCATCATCCTCAGCACCTTCCTCTCACTGTCTGGCCATGACTGGTCATCCAGAAATGTTAGTTTGACTGAACAGAACCACAGATAGAGGGAACAGCAGATTGGACTAATGCATCTTGCCTTGAATCACGCCCCAGCAACTGCCCCTCCCTTTTGAGCATCGTTCCGCCTTAAAGCACTTACCTTTCTATACTCAAGCATGCTGTTCTCAGCTATCCTAATAAAGGATCTCATCTCATCTCACATTTCATAGTAGATTAAGGAGAATGATTTTTCTATCAGCTACGTGGAAGAATCAAATTCGTTGCTTTCAGCTGACAACTCATAGAAAGAAAAGGAGTCCCTTGCCCTTAAAAAATTCACAATGTTATTTTAGAAGCTCATGCATGAGAAGTGGTTAGAAAATCGCAAATGCACCAACTCTCTTCATTAGGAAAACTGAACAAGAGGGAGCTACAGAAGAGCCCTTTTCTTTTCCATCTTCCTCATCACACAGTTAACCACGCGTGGACCAAATATTTGTTCACTAATTTGTACTTGGACTCAGTGCCTTGCAGTCTATTATACCAATTCAGCTATTATGTTTTAGTTATTTCACTTTGGTCGATTATTCTGAATAATGCGTTGATTAAAAGAATAATTTTATTATTTATAAACACTTCATGTTCTTAATTTGCATTATGGTTTTATAATTATATCTAGGTTCCTAGATGTCCATTAAATCCTTACTTGATGCTTGATAACTGAATATGGAATTGGAAAGTGAAGACTTTCAGAGCCTGAGAGTCTAGTGGGAAACACAGGATGAGCTCCAAGATGTCTATAATTTCCCAAAGAGCATTCAAATTAATAATTTAATAATCTTCACTTTAAAGCCACACTAGATGACATTACTCGCTGTGACTGAAATGACTCTGCCCCCCGAACACAGAGAAAGAGCCTGCAGTTCAGTCACACTGAGTGAGTAGAATGTTCTGAGCAGGAGTATGATCTGGTTCACACAATTGCGTGAGCTGGAAGGCTTCACTCCAAGATCTTTGTTTGAAGACACACGAAGGTCTTTGTTTTGAAGACGCACAATAAGCTGCCTCCCATGGTCACACCCTGAACCAGCAGAGAGCTGTACCTCAGATCCTCAGACCTCTGGTCTGCACAACAATAAGGATTGAATAAGATGAGCCTAGCATGAAACCTGTCCCATGGGCTGTCTTGAAGCCCCACGCTGTGCTGTGGAGGAGGAAACAGGAGGTCTGGCTCTGGTCTCTAGCGCTTTCTCAGGCATCGCATGCACCTAGGAGCACCCTTCAGCCTTGCTGAGCCTCATCCTTTTCATCTGTAGGTTGAAAGCAACCCCCCATGAAGCAGATTTGAGTGTCCGGGGAACAGTGTGTGTAGAAATATTTTTTAAATCATGATGCTCCATGTAAACGTGAGGCATTGTTATTTTTGTTGTTGAGACTTCTGTTGAGGATCAGTTATGTGGACTTTCTGGTATGAGAAGATGTCAGTTGATGCTGCTTCTCACTCTCCAGACAGACCGCATTCCCCCTTGAATGTGTATCTTCCTTTCTAAATAAACCTCTATGCCAAAAAAAAGAAAGAAAAGAAGAAGTTGTAGTAGTTGAGGAAATTTGGGATATACACCTGATTTTACTCTACACTTACTGAGGGCTGCGATTTGAAAATATTTTACAGTAAAGACTGCTTTTAAAAGGAGCTTTCAAAAGAAGTATATATATATATATTTTTAAGGCTGTCCATCCAGAGCCTCAAGAAAAACATTGGAAAATCTCCTGATCATTTCTTAGGGCTTAATTTTTTGTTATTTTCACTAAAAACAGGTGTATTAACTAACATTTTTTCATTTCAAACTGAATTTTCAACTCTTTCTTATGTTCCTGCTTAAATTTGGCCGCTTTGAGTAAACATCCACTAAGGTAAATGGGAGAGTTGATTCTCTTACCAGTAAATATGGCAAAGACATGTTGTTGCTGATTGGTACTCGACTAGGCATTTGGGAAGGTAGCTGCAGCCGGGTAGTTTCAATGGTCACAACTGGGCTACAGCAGCTCACAACTGGGCTACCTCAGAGGGGACGTCTTCCTGGGTTCCAAGGGAAGAAAGGAGCAACCACTGTTTCTCAAATCAGGGCTCCATGAAATGGAATTTTCCCTGGCTTTGAATGTGGAAATTGTCCAACCTCCAATGACAATTGTTTAAATAAAAATAGAATAAGAATTCTTGGGTGGGACACAAATGTGCCTCGCCTACAACAAGATTCAATAGTAAGTGTACACAGAGTCTATCCTATTTTTCTGTAGTGAAAGGAGAATGGTGTATCATTTAAATCACTGAACTGCAGAGAAAAGAAATCACTCAACTTGGTTAAATTTCTTATTAGGAAAAAATGTTTTCTACAGAGGGTAACAGTTACTGGATTTTAATTTTACTTCTTTTTACTGCATTGAATGCTCTTGACATTGAATAAAACAAAGTAAGAAAGAAGGCAAAAGGCAGACTTTTGATAAAGCCAACTTTCAGTGTGTGTATTAGAAGGCTAGAAATACTTCAGTACCTATTTAGGTGGTTTGGTTATAGAAATAAGACATGAGCTATAAGTAGTGAAAGACACTTCTAGAACTTAGCAAAGAGATTATGTACGAGTACCATGGTGGTTTAGCAGATTCCCTCCTCTGTTCATCTGGCAATCTTGCCGGGTTCCCTTCTCTTCATATCTTATCAAGACACCTGGTAAGAGCTAACCATGCGACCTCCACACTTCCTTCCCTTGTTCTGTGGTTGCCATCCCCTCCCAACCTCCACACAGTTCTCTACTCCATATCCTTTGCTGGCCGCTCCTCCCTCACCCAGACACTCAGTGCTGAGTGCCCAAGATGCTGTTCCCACCTCCCCTCCTCTTCATTACTTGCACACACCAACTCCATATGCCAACAAATCCAAATCCATCGCTCTGGTCCTGATAGTTCCCTAAATTCTTCAACTCATTTTCTAAATGCCTCTGCATAGAGATCTTGGAGGCATCTCAGTCTTAATGTGGCCAAAACAAAAACTGACTTTGTATCAGTTCCTCCCCCAGTTTTCCTATTTCAGTGGACAGCACCATCATCCAACACCAAGACATCTGAGGCTTATCCTTCATTACTTTCTGACTTCACCCATCACATTCAGTCCTTCCTATCCAACCTGCCTCCCAAACTGATCCCACTCCAGTTACTCTTTTCTATTTCCATTATTGACACTCCAGACTAAGTCACCATTGTCTCTGACCCTCCCCTGTGGCAGTAGCTCCCCAGTTTTGTCACCTTGTTCTTATTCTGGTATCCCTTCAGTCACTTCTCTACCCAGCAGGCACAGTGACATTTGGGGCTCAGGGGTTATCAGGGATTGAACTCAGGGGCACTCAACCACTGAGCCACATCCCAGCCCTATTTTGTATTTTATTTAGAGACAGGGTCTCACTGAGTTGCTTAGCGCCTCACTCTTGCTGAGGCTGGCTTTGAACCCACGATCCTCCTACCTCAGCCTCCTGAACCGTTGGGATAACAGGTGTGTACCACTGTGCCCAGCCATAGTGACATTTTAAAATCATAAATTATTGTGTCATT
The DNA here is from genome assembly GCF_001458135.2 of Marmota marmota marmota. NCBI lineage: Eukaryota > Metazoa > Chordata > Mammalia > Rodentia > Sciuridae > Marmota > Marmota marmota. The sequence goes on from NW_025999932.1 coordinate 27,018,164, forward strand.
CCCTTCTTCCTCCGTTGACAATTCCCCACACAGGCATCTCCTCTCACTTGCAGTGAAATCCAGACTCCGTCCTGGCTTACAAAGCCCCAACATCACTGGGCCCTGCCTACTTCTCCCATATCACTTGGTATCACTGTCCTTTTCACACTCCAGCCATACCAGTTTATATTTTATTTCTCTAGCCCATCAAGCACCATCCTACCAGAGAGCCTGTGCATATGCTTTTTCTGGACTGAGAGCTCTTACCCCCAATCTGTGCATGGCTGGGTCCTTCTGGAACATTCTTGCCTCAGCCTACATATTTCTTCCAGGATGTCTCCCAGAAACCTCATCTGAAGTAGTCACTGTTCAACAGTTGCTGTGCTTTCATTCTCCATGCATTACTTTGACAACCTGACATTTCTTATCAGTTTGTCAGTTTGGGTCTGTATGTGTGTGTGCACAAACTACACTATGAGCTCTCTCTGAGCAGGGACATATGGGTCTTATGCACCTCAGTAACCCCAGTGCTTAGAACAGCACTGATAGTAGGTGCTCAGAAAACAAATGAACAAAGCATGCTAAGCAACAGGAAGATCTCTTAATGGGAGGTGATGACTTTTGATTGTTTTATTTCAAAGCAAAGCCTTGACTGATTTAGCTAAATTCCTGAGGACTAATCAAGAAAATAAAATCAAAACCTATTATCATTTGGCTGATTCAGCTCCTTGGAGACCTCTTTTTTTCTGCATTGGTAATCCAGACCTCCATAAGGAGGACACACCATGGCAGGGCGCATCTGATCCATTTCTGAGGCATGGAAGTTAATGACCTACTGGGGCCTCCCTGGTTCCTGTGATAAGACTGCAGCCATGAATTTGGCAGAAGCAGAAAACTTTCAGTGCTAAGGACTACTCCAGTGGATGGCCCTGATTTCTCCCTATTCTTCCCGGCACTTTAGTGATGCAAGATGAACTCTAAAGCACAGCATGTGCCCCGTGGTGGGATCCATTCTCAGTCAACCAGGCCACAGACTGTCACCTGTGTGGCTGCAGCTCCTGTGTGCACTTCCTGTCCCTCTCCGCCAAGCCCCACCCTTTCCCTAAGGAGGGGGCTAAGGCCAAGCCACTGACCCATTTAGAGCTTGGGGATTAGGAACTTTTTATTTGTCATCAAAGCACTATTTATGGCATTCTAATCTTGTGACACTTATGACTGTGGTAGGAGTACAGAGCTTCGAGAAGAATACAGAACGTTTCGTGTTTTGATTTATTTTGGGGGGAGTTCATATTGAAAATAATTTTGTCTTTTTCTTGAGCTCCGCTCATCTCTGGCCAGTCCCCCATCTTCCTCTCTCACTTCACACTGCACAACGCCACCGTGTAGTTTTCCTCTGTTTTGACCCCACCCTTCCTGTTGCTAAGCAGATGAACTGGATTGCATAAATCATGGATTTCTCAGCTGTGACAGTGAAAAAGACAGGAGAACAGGAGCCAGAAACGGGGACAACGGCCTCTAGCACTTGGGGCCTCTAGCACTTGGGGCTTAGGATTGGACCACAAAAAGAGTCAAAAGGCAGTAGGTGAAGTTCTCAGACAAAGGTGGATTTATAATGTTGCCAACCAGGAGGATTTGGAAACAGAACAAAGCACACCCTTCCCACATCCTAATTTTCTTTCCATATAGTTTCAGAAAGACTTGAGCAAGCACATTCTCCTTCCGTCATATTTATTTCTTGAAATTTTTTCTCCATTATGAAAGTAATTTCATATCATGACCAAAAGAAAAAGGAAAAGGGAAATTATAGAAGAAGAAAAATGACATATTATTCCACTATTTTAAGGCAATACCTATTAACATTTGTTTATTTCCTTTGGAGACTTGAACTCATCGTGTATTAGAGTGAATTTATTTAGTTTTGGTTGTGTCTTTGGTTTTTCACATACTTTAATCATTATCTTAGAATATTTACAGAATTTCAGTTATTATTTGAATATTTCAAGTTTCTTTGACTCACAAATACAGAAAGTCAGTTGTAAATCTGTGTATTTTAAATGCATATTTGCATTTCTGACTCACAAAATAGGGCTAATGTCACTTGACAATAAGTTTTCACTCCTCTCCTTTATTCAACTTATTTTTAATGAACCAAGTTTAGTAATGAGAGGTCTCCATCAAACAGTCTGCTTTCATCAAATCACCTGTGGCTTCCCATGGACATTTCCCACGAAACAAGCATTAAACAGGATTCTCGAGATTTCCTTTGGAGCCCTCAAGTTTACCAACTCCATTCACCTGTGCGGCTGTAGGAAGCCTAACGCCCTCTGTGCTCTCCAGAGCCCTTGTGTGGAGGCACCACTGGCATATCATCTGGCTGGGAGGTGTTGTGAGAGCGTCAAGTTCGTTTCCTTTGATGAGACATTCCCCTGCAGACACATTAGTGGTTTCCCCAAGTGACACTTTGCAAATAGCTATAGACACTCAAATAATAAGCTCAAAAAGGCATGCTCCCAGTAGGACACCAGAGGGTGCTAGAGTAATGTCACAATGAGCCTCTGCTTTCCCTGCTCTCTACCATTAAAAAACTAAATAAAGCTTTTAAAAAAATAATGCACTGCCTTATCTTCAAATGAACACGCTCATTTGAAGTTTTACATTGCAGCTTGATGTAAGCCTCAGACACTAGTCATTGTTCATCATCTGATCAGCAACATCTCAGAAGGAAATCTTTTCTTCCCTTACAGACTTTTAAAAAAGAAATTCCAACTGTGGTCTCTTGGTAGACATTTTTTTTTTTTTTAAAAAAGAAAAACATTTTCATTATCTCAAGGTAGTATCTTTGCCCTTTTCAAAGAATGCTTGGTAGTTCAAGTCTGCTAGATATTAAAGAAATAAATTATTTCCAAATTTACTTTTAGAAACACGGATTTGATAATTTGATCATTATATACCTACTATTAAATTTAAAATGAAACATGAGTATATCCGAATAAAGTAGTAGAGCTAGAAAAGCAAGGATAGTTAGTTAGAAAATTACGTTGGCGTTTATTTATAAACAGCCACAGTAGTTTAATCAGGTTTTATTTTTCAGTGTTAAACTATCTTGAAAACTAGTTTCAAGACTATTTTCATCCAACATAATTTACTTAAATGTACATAATAAGTGCCTAATATTGATATGCCTAAAATTATCTTTTGAGCCATCCCTGCCTCAATGGGCTGGCAATAAACTTGAAGAGATGACAGAGTCACATGACTTTTTAAATAATTGAAGAGGTAAGTAAAACGTGCCAAACACACGAGATTTGCAAATGCGTATGAGATAAAATATTGCATATTTTTCAAGATGGTGTTACTACAGCATTGTAGGTTAAGTGGAGGAATGAGTTATGCTTGAAACATGGGGAGGACTTAGTCAGGCAGAGAACAGATGGTTGAAGATAATCGCATGGCCAGAAAGGGACAGCGGGCAGAAGTACCCAGCCCAGCAATACACCAAACCCTATCTCCTCACCTCTCCACAGGGAGGTCCCAATCCAAAATCAGGCATGTCATTGTTTGTATATTATTTCTTTGTTTTAAATGCTGTGATTTATTTGGGCTTGGAGTTTAGGGTTTGTTTATTGTGGTAGTGGTACTTTTACCAGAAACAACAACAAAAAACTGACCGTCTTTAAGGTGGCATTTCCTTCCTCATCTCTGATACGACCAGTACGGTCATTTTCCCTGGGCCTCTCGCCACTGTTCGAGCCAGCTGAGTGTGTGCAGGTGTCATGCCCAGCCCTGCAGCTGCTGCCTCAGGAAGGGCTAGGTGCTCAAGTCCTCCCTGTGCCTCCTGCTCTGGGAATGTGTCATCTCCCTCTGGGGACTGAAATTCTCAAGATAGAATCATGACCTGATTCTAATAGTCCTAATGCTTAATGCACATTAAGAACTCAATAAATAGTTTTAATTAAAAATGTCTTTCTGTTGGTTTAAGAGCAGTATAAGTGAATTGCAAGAAATGCAAACCAACAAAAAATGTTTTGAAAAAGACCATATTCCCACAGCAGTTTATCATCAACACCTTGGTGCCTGTGCTTTGAGACATTTCTCTGTACATCTCTGTATCAGTCTTTCTACCTACCTAGCTATTTTTTACGTTAGATTATACTACAGTTTTTCATTTACTACTCCACACATTTCTTTGTTAATAAGTATTCATCTCCATGTGATGATTCCTATCAACAAACTTGCTCCATAAAAATACCCCTGTGGAACGCTTCCTCAAATGCAGATTCCTGGGCCCCAGCCTCCACCTGCACGTTCAGAACCTTTAGAGATTTGGCTCTGGAATCTGAATTTTAACCAGCATCTGAATGTGCATGTCCCAGTCATGGATCTACAGATCATTTTAGGGATCCAGATTAACTTGATGCTCTCTATATAAACTGTATAGGCTACAACTAATTTAACCCATTTTGAAGGTTAAGTTTTTCATTATGATTTAGGTGTTAAACATCATTAATAACAAGCATTGTAAGAGGTAATAAGCATCATATCAACATTTTCTTCACTGTGTTACTGTAAAGAAAATATCAACCTCATATTCATATACAGCCTAGGTGTGCTCAGTAATGATAGAGGGGGCTTTTGGGTTCCAAAGTGATGTGATCCCAAAAATCTCAACACAAAATCATCATAAAATCATGACATAGACTGCTGTGTCCCCCCGTACCTCCTTTCGACGGTGAGCCACAGGAGCATCAGTTTGCGGGTGCAGGTGTCCACGTGACTCTGGTCTGCAGATTTAGTGCCTCAGGTCCTCCCTCTGCTTCACGAGGACACAGTGAGCTGTTTTCCTCTCTGAATCCCTCTCACTTCTGCTGACAGATTCTCAACACCACTGATTTAAGTTATAATCAAACAACCCTGCCCAGCTTGAATTATTTCATTCTAATATTTGCATAACTGGTACAGTTCTCCAAGATTTGGGCTGCACCCAGGAAAAAGTCTTCCCAGAAGTTTTTAATGTGTCTTTTTTCTTTCGATTATTTTTGTAGTTCCCCCAGTTTCGTGATGTAGATACCATTGGCATTAAACGTGAATGGTTTAGAATTAAGAGATTAATTACATGAAGTTTCAATCAGAATTACTTATTGATCCCCACCCACCTGGGTGGGCACCTGCTGGTAGTGAGTTTCACAGTACCACAAAGGACAGATGGTAAGGCTTCATTTGACCCATCGTTTGTAGCATTTGGATAATTAGGTTAAAAATATTTTATAAAGATCTCACGTGGGCCACATAATAGGCTCTGTAGGAACACCTAGGTTGAACACCGAGGCTGTATATGAATATTAGCTTGATATTTTCTAATCTACTATGATCTAATCTATAATATTACTGGAGTCTGTTTCAGCACAACAGAGTGAATTTCAGTGGTGAGCAAGAGAGACATCGTCCCTTCCTCATGGAGTATACAGTCTAAGGAGATCAAAGACACAAACCCAAACAATTCCTGTAAACAGAGCATGTACAAAGGAAGAGCAATTAGAGTGGAGGCCATGTCTCTCCTGTGATAGAAATCTAAAGGTCAAATAGGGACAGGTCCAGAAAGGGCAAGAGACGTCTAAGGCAAAAGGAACGGAAGCTGCAGAAGTCCATGAGCCATGATGCCACATTCAGGGTCTGGAAGAAGCTCACAATGACTGGAGCAAGGAGCTGGCCTAGAGCTGAAACTGAAGAGGGAGAAGAACTCCTCCCTGGGATAGGGTAGGAGTTCCACCCTCCCCTGGGTAAAAGGGCTCCTCCGAAACCCCTCCCTCAGGAGCCCTTTATGATAAGGCCAATGGGGGAGCCCCTGAAGATTTTTAAGAACAAGAGTGTTCTCATCATCATTATGTTCTAAAAAGATCACTCTTGTCCAGGTAGGAGGAATGGGTTTAAAAATTGCAAAACTAGAGCCAAGGGGCCATCCTGAAGTCATCTAGCTGAGGGATGCTGTTGACCCAGAAGAGAAAGGATTTATTAAATTTTCTTACTGTATTTTACCACATAATCATCATTACATTAATATATATTCACAGTATTCTGTGGATTCCAATCTTGCACCAAGACAATTTAATAATAATGATATTTAAATAATATTAACATAATATAAAATGCTAAAGCTTCACATACTGGTTGTTCCCCACTTTTTTTGCAAAAAAAAAAAATCTGCCATAATTATGTGGTCAAATATCCATCAAGTAGGACTGTTTTGTTTGTAATGTTACACTTGGCTCATAACATTGTACCTGGCTCACTTTCTCCTTCCAGAAACCAGGCATTGTTCTATGTAAACAGTCTCTGTTCTATTGGAGCTCACATTCGGATGAAGCAAGACAGACAAGAAGCACATTTTAAAAATTAATACAATCACAGCATTTTCCACAGTAGTCAGTGTAGACGTAAGTCAAATGTCCATGACCAGGTGCATGGATACACAAAACATGGTATAATCATACAGTGGAATATTATTCAGCCTTAAAAAGGAAAGAAATTCAGACACATGCTACAACAGAGCTGAATCTTAAGGACAGTACCATAATTGAAATAAGCTAGTCACTACACCACAAAAATTGTATGACGTTACTCACATGTGGTACTTAGACTACTCAGAGCCAGAGACTCAGAAAGTGGAATGGTTGTTGCCAGTGAGCTGGGCTAGGAGGAGTGGGAGAATTATTGGTTGTTGTTGTTTTTTTAAAAGACTTCACTTTAAAAAAAAAAAATTAGTTTTAGTTGGACACAATACCTTTATTTTATTTATTTATTTTTATGTGGTGCTGAGGATTGAACCCAGGGCCTCACATGTGCTAGGCAAGCACTCTACCATTGAGCCACAACCCCAGTCCTAGAGAATTATCATTTAATGATGTTAAATTGGTTTAACATCATTAACTCTGAGGGATTTCTGAAATAAAAGGTTTTGTTAAGCCATGAAATTTGCCAACCAGAAAATGACCATCTACCCAAGTACCCGTGACTATCAGCAACAAACTAGATAGCAGCTGGAAACAGGTCCATTGGACCAGAGAAAATAGTATTTTTAAAAAATGAAAAAATTGGGGCTAGGGCTCAGCGGTAGAGCGCTTGCCTTGCACGTGTGAGGCACTAGGTTTGATCCTCAGTACCACATAAAAATAAATAAACAAAATAAAGGTATTGTGTCCATCTACAACTGTATGTGTGTGTGTGTGTATATATATATATATACACACACACACACACACACACACACACACATATTGGGGCAGGAAGGTCTAAATTGCTTAGATGGAACCTATATTGGCTGTAAATAAGAGATGGTATTATGCAAAGTGGAGAAAACTTTGGGATGGAAGGGCAGTCCAGAAGAAGTGCTTACTTCTGGGTGGGTTGGGTTGTAAGCAGGCACTTAAGGGCAGGGTGGGGGGGAGTGATGGGATTTTTGACATACATTCAGAATTGTGTGTCTTTTGTTCCTGTCATTGCTTAAATGACACTCCCATCTCCCTGCCCTTCCTTCCTTCCTCTGGCCCTTATTGTAATTAAGTTTAGGATGTCTCAGAATTTTTATCTCACCAATGGGTACAGAGTTTCAGTTTGTAAAGGTGAAAAGGGTTCTGGAGATGGATGGTGATAATAGCTGTACAATTTATGCTAATATGCTTAACGCCACTGATCTGTATACCTAGCAGTAATTAAAATAGCAAGTTTTATGTTATATATATTTACTTAGAAGTTAAAAAAAAAATAGGAGGTGAGTTTTATTCTCATTGCAACAGAAGGCACAGCAGAGATAAGATCAGATTTTCCTAGCAAAAGATCACCCTGCAGTGAGATCACAGGCCAGGGTGGAGGTGGGAAATGCAGGGAGGCTGGCAGCAGTAGCTAGGGTGAGCTGGTGGGGAGACACCCAGAAGAGCCTGGGTGTGAGAGCTGCCTGGAAACCAGACTCCTTAGGACACAGTGCCTGATTATCGAGTTGAGGATGAAATGTGGATTCCCATTTCTGACCTGTGTTTCTCCGTAAATGATGATCCAGTGGTTACCATCCTATATTCACACTGGTGAATCCTGGGTTCTGTTTCTTATCAGGGAAGCTGTTTTTGGAAGGAGCTAAGTAGAAAATGATCAGAGCATTGGCTTCAAGGTCAGAAAAGCTTGGGTTTGAGAGAGCACCACTTACTAACTTGGGGAAAGATACTGTATTGCTTTCACTTTCTAGTCTGAAAACGAGACGATGGCATGGAATCTTAAATGGTATAATGGGCACACAAATGATTGATACCTTTTCCTTCTGCAAGTCAGCCTCACCAGAGGAGAACCGTGGCCTCAAAAGCAAGTAGTACAAAAAAAGATCTTGCCTGAAAGATTAGACAGGTGGATCTCAGAAGATACCCTGATTCCTGCACCTCGTTAAAGAATCTCTGTGGAAAAAAGCAGCTAAGCCTTGGGGAAGCTGTGTACTCAGACCACCAGATACAAGGTCAACCCACAAACACTGGACTCTGGCAACAGCAAATCAGCATTAACTAATGGGGGAACATGGAGATCTCATTCACAATAACAAGAGCTAAAAGGTACCTGGCAATAAATCTAAAAGATAATGAAGTCCTTATATGGAAAATGATAAAATATTACTGAAGAATATAAATTAAGTTACAAATAAAAAGAGAGATGCCAAGCTTCACCCAGTTGATTTTAAAACTCAATAAAATTCCATACTCCAAGGAGGCTTGATGTGGGCATGTGAGAGTGTGGAATTTTACAAGCTGGTCCTGAAATTCTTATGGAAAATACCAAACACAGCAAATTCCTAGGACATCGAAGACATAGAAATATTCTGTATCGGATTTCAAAACTTATTTTAAAGCTATACTATTTTAGTTGGAGTAGTATTAGTGCAGGTATAGAAAATGCCCCCTTCCCCTCAAAAAAAAAAGAACACATCACATTCTTGTGTATATAGAAACTTGTGTGATCCTCAATATTGGCATTGTAGATAAAATAGAGTAAATGATTGATATGTAATAATGGTACAGGCATATTTGGTTTTCTGTGCAAAAAAGTGTGTGTGTAATGTGGGAGAGAGAGAGCTTTAGATCTGGTGACCAAGTCAATGCCTAGTTCTTTTAACTTTGCTAAAGCTTAGAAGGACAACAACCAGAGTAATATGGAATTCAGTTCTTTAATCAAACTATACTGGATTTTAGAGGAAGTAGAATTGGATGAAGTCTCAGGTTAGTCACGAATAACCCAGGGAGCATCCCAGCCCATGGGCAGGGGAAAAAAATCACAGAAGGCAGGTGGTGGGCTAAATCTATGCCACCTCAGTCCTAAAGCTTGTCAGTGTGAGGCATGTGAAAGAAGCTTGGAACCCAAAACAAGCTGAGCCTCGTGGGGAAGGCAGTCACTCTTAAAAGGGTCTGGCATAAACCTCTGGCCGGCTGAGCCCGTCTGTTCCTGCTGCAGATCTTTCTCAGTCAAGACTAACTCCTCAAAATCAGAATTGTGATATCCTCACCTGGGCTTACTTTGAGAATTTGTGGGTAATGCCATTTGCTAATTTGACTCAGTGACGGAATGCTCCACGTGTCCAGAGTCTGTTCTAGATGTTTAAGACACATCCATGAACAAGAATCCCAGCCCTTCTGGAGCTGCCATTGTCGTGGCAAGAGGGACTTATATAAATAATCAAAATATGTAACTAGATTTTTAAATTCCAGGCCCCACACTAGTTCTAATAAAAGAAAAAAATGAAGATGCATTTTAACAAGTTCCTCCAGTGCTTTGTATGTACCTAAAACTTTGAGAACCACCATGAATCTAGGAATCGTTTGATACTGCAAGATTGCTGTTGACTTGGCTGTCTACCAAATCCACACCTGGCCTGTGCTGGCTGCTGGTTAGAGGTGGTGATAGGAAGTTAACTTGTAAGCGGATATTACAGGCAATATTTGCCAAGTCATTCTGAATTTAGGGCTGTTTTCTTTGCTCCGGATGTGCCTATTTCTTACACTAAGCAACTAGTAGCTATAATTAAGGCAACTTCGATGGTAGCCAGTGGTTCTGTTATTTTTATGCAACTGGCTATTTGGGAGCAATTTATTTTAGTTCTGCCATATACGGTTACACCAAAAAATATTGAATTTTTTCCCAAATAAAGACATATAGCACTGTTTTCTTTATCATTATCAAAAAGAAGCAGGCAGATAGTGAGAACAAAAAATGAGCAAAGTGGTCTGAAAGTCTTTCTGACCTCCATACTTCAACGCTCATCATTGCCACTTCTAGAATGTTCTTTTCATGGTTTGCTGCCAATACAAACTCTGCCCATTCTTTGATATCCAGTTTCTACTAAGTCTTGTCCATTAATGTTTCATGCCCATCCCAAAATGAAGGAATCATCTTTTATTTTCATTTTATATTGTACTATGTCTGTATGATTCCTTTTGAAGTGAATCATATACTACTTACTGTTCCACACTTAAATCTGAACTGTCATTGCACCTTGTAGAGTGTCTTTAAGTCTTGGATTGTTGTTTACATGCTCACACTTTTGTATCATATCTTCCAGTGTAGATTTTTGATTCCTGAGGACAGGAAGTATGTCTTACATATCTGAGTGCTTTTTTTTTCCCCTCTAAAAACACACTGCCTTGTACAAGACAGTCATTTGATAAATACTTGTTGATTTTAGTATGTGTTCTCTGGGTGAAGACTGTTCTTATGAAAGTTCAAGAATCTAGTCTGTAAATTATAAAATTGGGAGCTGACATCACACAGTCATTTTCATTTGCTACTGGAGTAGAGTTTTAAGTAATATTTTAAGGGTTGGAGCTCAATCTTGTTTAGCTTGGAATGACATTTCTCAGGTTTGCCGAGTAGAAAGAGGTCTGAGTAAATGCTGGTTTGTTCTCAGTGTGTGAGATGACAGGAACTATTTGAAGAGCAAGCAAGATAAGTGGCCTCCACCATTAGAAAACAAACAGAAAGGGAATCTGGAATTCAAATTGAATGCTAGTCATTTTTAGTAGGGTGTCCCTTGTATATTGTCATCATAAGAAGTGGGATGAGCTGAAGTTGTCTGAAGAACTGAATTTCTGGAAGATGGAAAAGGAAAAACTTAAAAGTCTAAACACTAAAAGCTTATTTTGGAAAACACATGGATTATTTTGATTCCATAACTTCTTTAGGGTTTTTACATTTACTATAAAGTTTTAAATTCTAAGAATCTATCTCCTGCTTATGTACCTTAGAATAAACAGTAGTTTTTTACAAATTTGGATTGTAGATGGGAGCAGACATACTCAGATTTTCAGAAATCTGGTTGACCCTACTTCCCAAATTTTGCATACCTCAAAATAGAAAATGGATCTGGAGAAAATGACAAGTGTTTAAGAAGGACCCTGTCACATCCCAAACAAACTCTGTGGCCATACATTTCCTCAGAACGAATCTATTCCTCCTTTCATTTCTCTATTTGGCTCTCCAAACTGTGATGTACACATATAAACACTCAGCACAAGGTGAAAATGTGACTCTTGGTACCTTTTTGCAGAATGTTTTCTATGACTTTCACATGAGTAGAGAAGTTAATAATCATGATGCCTCACATACTATGATAGTGTTGCAAATATTGAACTAAATTTAGAAAAGATAATATGACAGAAGATTTAAAAAAAAAACTTACTGACAAGTTAAACGGTCGGCTTAGAGGAGACAGAGGACTCATTAGAGGGAAGAATGGATTTAAAACAACCTTCATAGTTAATTTCTTTCTATGTTAAATTATTTTAAATATTTTCATTGTACTCCCATCTCCCTGGAATTTAAAGACTCAATCTAACTCTTAACAAAGTGGGCAGATGCTAAGTGGGAATTTTGAAACACAGTTATATAAGTGGAAGAACATTTTTCCTCTGAACATGAAGTAGTAAAATCAGATGAAGAAAACAAGACTAGGAGACAGTATTCTGCCATTTCAAACAGCGAGGGGCAACTTCTCTTCTCTATTGCTCAGAAGACCAAGGACCAAAGATGGTATTTTATTTCAACCAGCTAAAAATGTTTTTGATGCAGGCTGTGGCATTATGACAGGATAGTTCAGGTCAATGTCTGCATTTCCAACCCAGACACCACTTACTTCTTAAGACCAGGCAAGTAGGCTGTCTCACAATGGGTGAGATCAACAGTCCTGACCCTCCTGCTGCATACTGGTTAGTAGTGGGATGGTTTTTTGGTTGCTTTTTAGTTCAAATGGCAGGGCACCCCAATGTTCAGTGATCCTACGTAATATTTTACTACTTTTGGCTCCTTGAAATACTGGAAATCTGAAAGTCTCTTCTCCCTTGAGTTCCAAGATATTATTGACTTCAGGTCTTTTCCAAACATAGCTGCTCCACTCCCTCATTTTAATTTAAATGTGGCTGGGTTTCCTCCAGCCCTGACTATTCTTCTAAATGCCCCTTTTCAGGCAATCTTTTGTGTTGCTGTTGTTGTCAACTGTTATCTAAATTCTAGACCCTGATGGCTTCGAAACATTCTTCAACTCTCTCCTAAACTCCAAACCTTGCATGAGCGGTTAGTTAATATTTCTACATCCTGTCTCTTGGGCACTGCAAAGTCGATTTTTTTTTTTTAGAATCATCTTGACAAGTGTTCAGAAACATTCTGTTTGAAATCCACCTGATTTATATATTGATTTGGAGAGAATAGATCTTTTCTTTATTTTTAAAGTCAACTTTTCTGTCTCTCAGTATCATTTTGTAGCATCTTCTAGATTCCATAGATTTGTTTGTTCAGATTAAGTTTTTAATATTTCATTTTTTCCTTCACATTTTCTGTTTGTTTACTGCTAATTAGGAAAGTAATTGATGTTTGTATATTTGTACAACTACCTTCCTATTTCTGATAGCTTCTTTAGTTTTTCATAATTTTCATATTTTCTAGGTGGATAATATTATTGCCTGCAAATAATGATGTTTTGTCCTTTGTTTCAATCCAGAATGTACCAGCATTTAGCTTGAGTATTTAGACTAATTTGCCTCAGTTTCTTCACCTGTAAAATGGTATAGAAATACTTCATATCACTGCTGAGAAGAGTAAATGCAATAAAGTATATAAAATTCTTGCATCAATATGCAGTTAATCAAGATCTCAATATATGTAAGCTGGTTTTAGAAATTTAATAGTCTAGTCTTAGATGTTATAATATAGATCCTGTTTGTATTTTTATTATGAATTGGACCTTTGTAGAAAATTTATATCCCAACCAGTTTTTACGAAAATATAGAAAAACAATTTTTCTAGACTGTTATAATGAATCTTCTTAGTCAATGGCTTTTTCTACAAGTGTAAAGTCTTCGTTTTTTTTTTGAGAGAGAGAGAGAGAGGAGAGAGAGAGAGAGAGGGAGAGAGAGAGAGAGAATTTCTTTCTTTATTTTTTAGTTTTCAGTGGACACAACATCTTTATTTTTTATTTTATGTGGTACTGAGGATCAAGCGCGTTACCGCTTGAGCCACATCCTCAGCCCATGTGTAAAGTCTTCTAATTTGCAAATTATATCACTAGTTACGTATATTTTTATTTTATCACATTAATCAGAATTCCTAGATGAAATTGTTAAATAATGTCAGTGATCTTTATTGTCTTTTGAAAAAGTCAACCCCGAGATTCGTTCATTCATCATGTGGTTTTCTAATTCTTAATCTTGTGATGTTATACGTCTTTTAAATTTCTCCTTACCTATTATCTTTAGATTTATGTTATTTCTCTGTCATCTTAAATCCTATATTTAATCCACTAATTTTGATTTGTTGTAATTTAATAACAGTCTTAATTCAAAAGTTTTGCATACACATGTCTTGGGACCGGAGGGAATTATCAAAATCATATTATTCAAATCTTTTTATTTTTTCAAATTCAGAAAGTAAACGGGTTGAAAGATTTGTTTCACAGCTTGCTAGTTATAAAACCAAAATAAGGATTAAATAATTTCCCCAATCCTCTGTTTCCACTCTAGCAACCCACCTGGCTTCTTCCCGAATAGCCACGAGAATGAAGCCAAGGAGGTAAGAGTGGAATGTGAACCATCTGAAAGACTGAAAACCCTTTCACATGGCCAGGGCCTAAAGTAGCCAGCTAAGTGCTTTGAGAGCAAACACTTTTTAAAAAAAATTCCTCTGGGACTGAGGTTAGTTTGTATTGACACAGGAGAATAAATAATCCTTCTGTTGATTCAGGAGGGTTCAGAGCACCTGTCTTAAAGGAGCAGCAGCACATTTTTTCAACTGCCCAGTTTTAAGCTAGAACCCTGTGGACATCATTGTCCCATCAGGACCCGACTGCACTTTTCCTCCTGGAGAAGGACTGCCACTTCCTTGAATTTTTCCCAGCAGGGCCTGTAAGCTTACCCATGGAAGCAGGAGAGAACCAATGTAGCCAGCCGGCCGGTGACTGTACTCTCTCTGGCATGGCCTTTCTTGCCCTGGCTTGGTTAGTGAAGAGCTGGAGGCTGGCGGGCAGAAAGCCAAGGAGTAGTGTAGACAGGGATTCAAAAATGAGCTTCCTTTTAATTTGGTAAGGATTGTGATAGTGAAATAAGGTGTTTCATTTAACGGTAAATGTTGATACTTTAAATAATAAATGTATAAAACCACAGATGTGTATAGACACGCATACACATAAAAATGTGTACATACACATGTATTTTGCATGCACCTATGCACTTGCAAAGAGCCTGAAACCCAACAGAATCTCGTAGTGAAGCATCTTCGTGTACATGAGGAATGTTTTGCGTTGGAAATAATTCTTTAATAATAATAAGTCATTCTTTAAGTGTCTTTTTTTTTTTTTTTTTTTTTTTNACGCTATTAAACTATACAAATAATAGAGGGATATTGTCACTACATTTAAGTTACTTCTGAGTTCTTAGTGGATTTTAATTGCTAGGAATACTCTGAATCCCTTCCTTGCTTACCTCCACTTTCTGTATTCTTCCATGGTTTATAAGTTACTGATCACACTTGCCTGTTTTTTTTTTTTGATAGTTCTCGATAAATTAATGAAAGAAATTTATCTTACCAAAAGAATTGAATATCAGCCTTGGTCTGGCCTGTTCACATTTCATATAGAGTAATACTCAAAATGTTTTTATTTATTTTTTTACTTTAATTTGGATTTTGTTAGTTTGTTTCTTGGAATTTTGTTGTTTGCATTGCATGAAGATACTCTTGTCACCTGAAGTTACCTGTAAACTTGTGAGTGTAGCTCATGAAGATTCAGAGTCAACCGATGTTTATTAAGGCCACCTCTGTGCCAAGCCTGGATCCAGGGACTTTCACAACAATAATTTTTTTTACTCCCCCACAACCACTTCCCATGTGCGTAGTTGATGTTATCGCTCTTACTTTAATGCTGAGGTCACAGAAGCTCAGATAAGTGTAGGAACTTACCCTAGATCACGTAGCTACTGGATGCCAGGATCTGGACTCAAACCCATTCTAATTTCAAGGTCAGTATTCTTTCATCCTCCTGTCTAGATGAGGCCATTTCATACTGGATTGCAGATTCCTTTAGGGCTGGGATAATGCTTTGTTTGCCTTCATGCAGTGTGTTGTCAGCTGTTTCCCTGGAGATTTTATGTTTTGTGGCTTATTATCTTTTATTAATTTTTATTTTCATCAAGTATTACATAAGCATGTTTTGAAACTTCAAACAACATTGTGAATCCTATAAAAATTAACCATCCCCCAACTTATCCTACACAATGAGTTTATTGTTCCATGCCATTTGATTTATAATTTGAGAGGAGAGGAAATAAGAAATTGCTTTTACTTAACGAACACTATATCCCAAGTCGTGTGTGTGTGCTTTCTCTGGGTTATCTTATTGACTCCTCTGAACAACTCTGACGCCTCTGACTAAGCTATCCTGGGCTGTTTCCACCCCATGGGGCTGAGTCCCAGTGCCAAGAAGAATGAGAAGCACATTTATTGCAAAGTATTAAGAACGTTGTTAACAACATGTTTTATATACCATGTGGAAATTCGGCTGCTTTTTGAAGTTCTTCCTGCCAGTTTATCATAAACTGATTGCTAATTAGACAGCAATGAAGCAGAAGCAAATCTGCACGTAGCAGTTGTTTTTATGGAATCCTGCTCTCTTCCTCCTGAAAACCTGTGCATCCTCTTACAACTTTATTTGAATGTTTTGGAGTGTTTCAACTTTATTTTCAGAAGCTATGCAAGTAGCCTATAATTTTAAGTAAACGTTCTTAATTTGGCCTTCAAAATGTTGCATTTTCTGCTGTCTGCAGAATAACACATAGATAACCCCTTGAACTTGAGAGCAGACTGCACGGTCTGCTGCATTTGTGAAATTCAGTGCAAAACACTGGGTCATTTGTTGAAACAAGTTATGTTTATCAATTTTTTTTGCTTATATTCACTTCTCCACTTACATTGTCCACTAAATACATGTGATGGAAATTTGGTCTCTCTTCCTTCCCTCACCCTTTTCTTGTTCAAAGTATCCCCCCTAGCTGTTCTTCTCTTTTTAAAAATTGGTCCTTTTTAGTTATGTATGACAGTAGAGTCAACTTTGACATATTTATAAAAACATGGAGTCCTAGCTGTTCTTTACAATAACCAGGCAGTTAATCATGTAGCATTATTCTCTGCCTAGGAACTCTGCCTAATTATTTTCTTCCCATCTCTTTCCTGGACTGATACATAAAAGAGCCCAATAACTGTTTGCTGCGTTGGGTGGACTGGAGTGGGTAGGACTGTCCGCCCGAGTGGGGAGATTGTCTGCACCTCTCCCAGATGTGTGCTGCCCGCAATTGCTCACAGAAGGGAAGAGCCAGGGTTTTCACAGTCCCTCCAGCCTGCCCCCTCGTCCTGCTGCTATCACTAAGCACAAGTCTGTTGTCATCATCTAGAATCTAGAAATGTCAATTAAATAGAACAGCAAAAGAAAAAAAAATCGATTTTTTTTGCACACATTTTGAAATATAACTAAAGTTGTTGAGAGTCACATTTGAGCCATTTGTGGATCAAGAAAATCAACTCTATAAGCTTAGAGCCAAGTGTTCTGGCCTTACCCTTCCCTATCAGCCTTTGATCTACAGCTTTAGTTGATCATGAACTCTTTAACTACTTTTTCTTTTCTAACTGCAAAGAGTTAGTATTTATGTTTGTTTAAGTATATGCAAATCTAACAGCTGAAGCCTCAAATTGTTTTTAGAACTTATTGGGAGTGAGAAGACACAATTCTCCTTGTGTCTGCCTTGTTCCCTGCATGTACACCTTCAAATCCAGCTCCTCAGTCCAGCAAATATTTCCTGGCTGCTGATTGTGTGCCAGGCACAGTGCTAGGTGCTGGGGATACAAAGACGAGTAATAGACAAATTGCATTCCAGCAAGAGAGCCTGAGGACCTAAGCAGATAAGTATAAATAGTGTGAGGTGAGAGCATAGAGGGCTGGAGGGAGCCAGAAATTGTTGTGGGTTTTTTGTTTTGTTTTGTTTTGGATTTTTGTTGTTGTTTGTTTGTTTGTTTTCGTACCAGGGATTGAACCCAGGGGCCCTCAACTACCACATCTCCAGCCCCCCCTTTTTTTGTATTTTATTAAAGACAGGGTCTCACTGAGTTGCTTAGGGCCTCACTAAATTGCTGAGGCTGCCTTTGAATTTGCAATCCTCCTACTTCAGCCTCCTGAGTCACTGGGATTATAGGCATGTGCCAGTGCACCTGGCTCAGAAATGATTTCTTAAAGGAGTCTGTGAATTGGGGGGAAGGTGGGCAATATGGGGAGAAAGGCAAGAGAATTAAGAAGAGCAGAGAGTTAAAAAAAGGACTCCAGGAGGAGGTAGCAACACAAATAAAGGTACCAACTGAGAAATGACCAGGGTGGGCAAGGGAGTGTGGAAGGCATGCATACACACAGCTGAGTTGTGCAGGCAGTTGTACGAGATGAATGTAAAGAGGCAAAGAAATGCCACACCAAGAGGTGGAAATGGAGCTACATTTCACCTTCACCTGCCCTCTGCAGGGAGCCATTCAAATAATTTGAACTGGAGAATAAACTGACCATTTGCCTTTTAGATGGAGCCATTTGGCACCAACATTTAGGATATATTTGAGAAGGGAAAACCTGGGTAGGAGAGATGCTGATAGATCTAGATAGAGGTGAATGGAGCTCTGCATTAAGACAAGGCTGACAGGAACAGAGGGGCTCATGGGTTCACAGAGGTGTAACTGGTGGCAGCTGATAAGCAGTAGATGTAGATAGTGCCAGGGACAGCAGGGAAGGATTTCACCAAGTTAGAAATTTCGGTGGCCAAGAAAGTGCAGCACAGGTAGCAATGTAGAAACCATGATGATTTCAGTTCTGGACATGTTGAGAGTTTAAAAAATTCTGAGTAAAAGTCCATTGAGGAGCTGGATAGAAGAGCCCAAATCTGAAGCAATAAGATTTGAGAATTATATGTCTCTAAACTTTGAGAATGAGAACACAAACATTGATTAAACTTGATCTATTATTAACAAAATCTATTTAAAAGTCCAAGGCTACTTTTAAACACTGATTGTGTGTGTGTATGTGTGTGTGTGTGTGTGTGTGTGTGTATGTGCATGTGTACTCTACTCTCCCCTGCTAAGGACAAATAATATTAATAAGAAGTATTCTGGGAAGCATTGCATCAGAAGAGGAGATTGAAGGAATGTAGACAAAAACAACATAAACCAAAACCACATACCTGCTCCAAAAAAAGAAGGTTGCATGAAGAAAATTACAGCTTTGAGTCCATGTCTAGGAAGAGTGTTTGACAGCTACAGGATATGAGAAGAAGTAAGGAACTAATTTGTTTGGTCTGAGGCAAGAAGAGAGAATGTTCACAGGAAGTCAGAATCCCTTGTATCTTCGAATATTGAATAAAGTCACTTTTAATACACCCCACCCCATCCCCCACCCAATAGTACGAGCTTAGTGTGTTTGCCCAGCTGTGGTTTTTACCCTAAGTATAAAATAACTCTGTGCTGTGTCTTTTTGGATTGGGACCTAACTAAAGCCATTTGGATGTTTTGAAGCAGAAATTAAATTGTGGACATTTTCTAGGGAAAAGACAATTCCTATATATATCTGTATATCATGGGATGTGTGTGTTTGTGTGCCCGCACACGCACATACATGTGTGTTACCTTCCAAACAATACAAGGATATCTATATGTATATATTACCTTTCAAAAACACAAACAACATTTGTCTTAAGTGAATTAAAGAATTTCACTTCTCGTATCTTCCCCAGAAATGGCCAAAGAATAAACATTTCTAACAGTTGGCAAATACTGTATTTTAGTTTCAAATCTGAATTACGTTGAGAATTTCATGCTAGTTTTCCAAAATTCTTACATTTTCCAAAATTTATGAATGCCTCATTACCAGAAACTTCTGAAGAATTTCTTTCTCAATTTAGAAAAGAGAATTTGGAAAAGCCACAGTTTAATACCGTCCTTCCAGAAAAACAGTAAGTAGAAAGTAAAGATCTGACAAAAATAAAGACAAACAAAGGCTTAAGCCAAGGTATTATTTTGAGAATGTTAGAAGAATTATTGTGGAAAAATGAAAAACCACACTAAGCTTTTGTTTAATTACTAGTCCAAAGCAAAACCACAATCATCAATGGAAAAAAACTGACCTCCCTAATGGGATAGCATTTCATAAATGTGGTGTGATAGCTGATCCATTGTGGAGAAACTTGTTCAACAACAAGAAAAATACAGGTTTGTGTATAAAAGGGTAATTACTGATTCAGTGACAACGCTGTTGACTTTCAGTCTACTTTGAGGACAATGAGTTGAAAAATACAAATTGTATTTTGACTCCTTTTGACTGCTTGTGGTAGTTGGTGAGTGATAGCAAAGTGAAATTTCATTTTTTCATCTGTCTGTATCAATTATAATTATGAGGAAAATTCATTTGACTTGTTTTGGACTCCTGAGCCTCACATAAGTTATTGGAGGGTTTTGTTTTCCTTGCCTAACGCCTGCAGCTCAGGTAAGAGTGGTTGATTATGAATTGGTTACACAGCATTAAGGCCCATCTTACTTGTAGGGGAGAGAAACCACAAGAGTCATGTGCAGGGATTTAAGACACATTCTAAAGCTTGTTTTGGCTTTTCTTGCCCTGGTCTGCCTCAGCACCAAAGTGGCTATTGAAAAAATGGCTTTCTATTAAAAATGAAAGGACTGAAGGTTAATAATAGTCATTCCATAGGAAAAAGGGGAAAGTGTTCTGTATTCAACTAAGTTTGGGAAATGGTTAAACAAAGTTAAATAGGTTAGTTCTTTGCTGCTGGATTCAAGAGCCTCAAATGTGCTTCTTTGCATGGTGAATCTCCAAGACAGAATGATTGTTTTCAGAATTTTCTAGACATTTTTCGTTGAGACACATCTCTGAGACCAAAATCCCCTGAAAATGATGAGTTAAGGCACTGATTCCAGATGTACTGTGAAAAAGCCTTTCTATGTAGTCCCAGGAAAGGGGTTGAACCAGAGACCATAACTGCTGCTCCATTTCAGTTTCTTTGGTCCACACAGTGCCTTTAGAAACCTAAAGCTGGCCTGGTGTGGTGGCACACATCTGTAATCCCAGCAATTCAGGAAGTCGAGTCAGGAGGATTACAAGTTTGAGGTCAACCTCAGCAATTTAGTGAGACTTTAAGCAACTTAGTGAGATTCTGTCTCAAAATAAAAAGTAAAATAAAATAAAATAAGTAAAATAAAATAAAATAAGGGCTGGGGATGTATCTCAGTGGTAAAGCACCCCTGGGTTCAATCCCCAGTGCTTAAGAACAAAAACAAAACCTAAAGCCAATATTTACAAGTCAGAATATTTCATCATAGAAATTGGGATTATAAGGATGAGGCAAATCAAGCCTGAAGTCCTTCAGAGCCACAGCCCACTGGGTATTGGTAAGCCACTGCCCTTTCAGGGAGAGACCTTTGCCCCAGTTTTCATAGTGTCCATACTTCCTGCTTTCTTACGCCATGACAGTCCACTCCTTATCTCATCTGGTGGCTCCCGATTGCCTTCATTGGCTTCTCTCGGCTGTGAGGTGCCATCCACAGGGAAGAATTCCTTCTGTTGGCTGAGACTCGGCTTCCAGGCTGGACCTGGGTGACTGGTGGAGGGCAGGACAAAGACAGTCTAGAACCAAATGTGCCAAAATGTTGGCGGTGGTTGTCTTGATTGGTGGGAGTACAAGATTTTTTCCTGTTTTATTTTACATAACTTATTTTGTGTGTGTATACTTTCTGAATATTCTGCAAAGTATAGTTGAAAGAGAAATTTTTTTAAAACAGCTAAAAAATTCCAAAATATAGATTTTTGAGGTTTAGCTACTGTGACAATGAATGTCTTTCTTTAAATTCTAATTACTAGTAGTATTAATAAAATGAGTAAGAGAAGTACAGATTTGATACAAGAAACCAAAAGTAGATTTGCTTCAAAAGTTAGCTAAAGATCTTCTCTCCCAACTATTCATCAAAAATTAATAATACAAATTTATAGTTATATTTTATGAGAGTAGAAAGATGTTGGTTTAGCTTATGTCACTTGACTTATGTCGTTTGATTTATATCATTTGACTTTTCACATTTAAGCCTCGATTAGTTTCTAGAATGTGATATAGAGAGTAAGAGTAAATCACCTTTTCATCTAGAAAATGAAAATATCTATATAAATAGATGTATAAACAAATAGATGTATAGCCTGGGAGATTTGAAGTTGAAGATTAGGGCCCACCTCCTGGCGGAGATAGTTCCCAGTTCTGATCATGTTTCTCAAAGCTAGCTGGGACTCAGTAGTGAGCAAACAAACGTGTCACACTCTGGAATCCTGAGTAACACTTAGACGTGTTTGGAATCTGAGTTGGGACCAATTCCTGGACAGAGTTAAAAAAAAAAAAAAATGGTGGCTCTTCTTCAACACTTAAGGGCGAAAGGAATTCTTTCTGGAAGAACACCTTTTGAAATTCCTCCTTTGCTTCCGTGGCTTTCCCTAGTCATAAAAGATGAGAGTGGGAACAAGGGAGATGCTTTGTGCATAAGGAAATGGAGCCAGAGAAGGGGAAGAATGAAACTCAGGGAAAGGGCCCCCAAGGAGGTGAGACACCAAGAATAGAAGGAGAAACTTACGTTTTCTAGATTTTGGTATTAAAGGAAGAAAAGACATGTTTGTGATTAGTTATCATATGATGCAGTTTGTTGGTCCCTCTTTATAAATTTCTGTACAGTGGTTATAAGGTGGGTTTTTTTTTTTTTCACGCACTGTACCTGAAATTGCACAGAATAGCGCTCACTCGTTGTATAAAATTGCCCAGGACATCTCAGACATTTGTCATTAAGCATGTGATCCCACCTAACAACCAGGAGCTGTTGTGGACATTCTTGCTGCACTTGCACCTGGAAGGTTCAGTTAGGAGCATCCCAGGAAAAGCAGCAGAAAATGTGAGAGGACTAGCTCATTCCGTCCAACCTTGAGTGTCCAGGAAGCCCGTCCTTACGCCAGCTCAGAGAACTGAAGTTTATCCTGAAGTATTTGGGGCTTCCCAGCTTAGCTGGGTAGCTTGTGAGGAAGCTCTTCTTGCCAAGAAATGCCTTCTCTCTCTCATTGCAGCTCTCACTCATTTATTCATTCTTTCTACAATGTTAATTTAGAGCCTTCCATAGACAATTCACTACTCTGTTGAATGCATTGCCTGGGAATGTCAAAGGAGACATTCTTCTAGACATGCTTGGGGTTTATATAAATTTAAGCCTAAAGACATAATTCAGAATAATTACATTTTCTCTCTCTCTCTCTCTCTCTCTCTCTCTCTCTCTCTCTCTCTCTCTCTCTCGCTCTCTCTCTTGAGATGGGGTCTCACTAAGTGCTGAGATTGGCCTCCAACTTGCAATCTCCTGCCTCAGCCTCCCCAATAGCTAGGATAACAGGAATGTGTAACTGTGTCTGGTTAAATCCTTAAGTGAAAAAAAATTGCAAGACTCTGGGAGGCATATGTATATTTTCCCCTTATTCTTGATATATATGATGGGATAATAAGAAGAATTTTCACGTTTATTTATTAGTTTTATTAGCTCGAATCTGGAACTTTTCTGAGTCTTTGTTCAAATGCACTGTGATTGCCTTTAGGAAAAAGTTTAATTGAGGAACAATTGGCACATAATAAACTGCACATATTTAAAGTGTACATTTTGTTTAGTTTTGACTTAAGTATATCCATCACTCCCCACCCCCAGTATTTCATCCAGTTCCTTGGTAATCCTTCCCTCCTTCCTCTCCACCCCTATTGCCAGACGTCCACTAATCTCATTGTTGGCACTGTAGATTAGTTTACATTTTCTAGAATTTTATATAAATGGAATCACTCAGTATGAAAGCTCCTTGGTCTGGACTCTCTCGCTCAGCATGATTATTTTGAGATTTGCAGGAACATATCTTTTAATCCTAAATAGTATTCTGTTGTATAGATACACTGTGGTTTATCCATTCTCTTGCTGATGGACATGTTCTTTCTAGTATTTGGCTATTAAAAGCAAAATTGGTGTTAATGCAGGTTATGTGTTCTTGTATAAATACATGTCTTCATTTCTCTTAAATAAGTACCTAAGGAGAAATGGCTGGATCATATGGTAGGTGTATGCTTAGATTTTTTATAAACTGTGAAACTTTTTTTTTTCTTTTCCCCAAATGGTTTTAGCAGTTCACATTCCCACCAACCATGTTATATGAATTCCAGGTCCTCTACAGTCTTCCTGACACTTGGTATGAGCACTCTGGGTTTTAGCCATTCTAATTGGTGTGTAGTGGTATCAAGTGTAGTTTAGTTTGCATTTGGTGAACCCAGGAACACTCTACTACTGAGCTACATTGTCAGCCTTCTTTATTTTATTTTAAAATAGGGTTTTGTTAAGTTGCCCAGCCTCACCTTAAACTGCCTCGGTCTCCTCAGTATCTCAGATTACATGTGTATACCATCATGGGCAGCTTTATTTAGGTCTTCTTTGATTCATCTTAATGATGTTATTTTAGTTTTTAGTATACAGGTCTGCACATATTTGTCTCTAAATAGTTAATATTGTATGGTGTTTTTCAGTTTTTAATTTCTCATTTTTTTCTGTGCTAATCTAGAAATACAATTGATTTTTGTGGATTTATCTTGTATTCTACAATCTTGCTGAAGTCACTTTATCAGTTTTTGTAACTTTGGGGGAATTCCAACAGATTCTACATAGATAATTATTTAATCTGCAAATACAGTTTTATATTCTTCTTTCCAACTTAGATGTCTTTTAATTTCTTTTTCTTGCCAGATAAATAAAACCTCCAGTGCAATGTTGACTAGAACTGTTAAGAGGAGACATCTTGCCTTGTTCCTGGTCTTAGAGGGGAAGCATTCAGTCTTTCACTTTACTTGTGCGATCATCTACAGTTTTTTTGTAAATGTACTTTATTAGGTTGAGGAAGTTTCCTTCTGTTCTTACTTTATTGAATGTCTTTATCAGAAATACCACCCTCTAGTCAGATAAGCTTTATGAAAGTGGTATTATAATTACAAAGGTAATATTTAACTTGCCAGAATAATACCCATCCAGCATGTGTGTGGTATGTAATTTCTCAATTTGCTGTTATTTATTATTCATGTATATACCTATGATATTTTTCATCTGAGGACACCAACCATTACTCAGTAAATTCAGACAAAGTACTGATGAAAGAAGCAAAAATTACTTCCTGTTTCCAGATCAGAAACTCAAGACACCTGAATACGAAATAGCTGAGTCTTAATAAATAATAGTCTATTTACTTATTTATTTTTCCAGAATAAAAATTCATAAATTAATTTAGACTTTTTTTTATTCAAGGAAGTTTTTTAAAAAGTAAAAACTATAAAATACATTTCTGAATACTACACTCTTTGCTGTCATCCCCTCCAAAACAAAACCTAAACCTGTGGGAGAAAGCACAGGCTGGATCTCAGAGCCAAAAGAAAGAAAATGAAATCTCATGTTAGCAACATGAAAGACCTTTGATGCGAATCACTCTCTTGCCCAGGTCCTGGATGGCAAGGTCTCCCTCATAGTGAGCAGGTGTTGATGTTTGGCAGTTTTGATTGATCAACCCATAACACAGGAGAGAAATAAGGTTGCAATAAAAGCTAAAGCAATTATGTTGCATTAAAAGGTGTCTGGTGTGTGTATCAGTCTTTTGATTCTCTGGACTGGTCAGCGCCTCAGAAATGTCTTGTCCAATTCTTTTTTTTTTTTTTTTTTCATTTTACTTCTTTAATTCATTTATTGACTTCATCTTCTTTTTTCTTTTTTTATTATTTCTTACATACATGACAATAGTGGAGTGCATTACATTCATAATTATCCATTCACAGCACAATTTTTTGTAACTCTGTATATAAAGTATGTTCATGCCAAATTATGCCATTATATATGAGCTCTCTGTTTTTTTTTTTTTTTGCATTACAATTCTTAATACACCTTTATACCACAATTTATCATATTTCTGTTTGTATATAAGGTATGTTGACACCAAATTCACAGCATTTTTAAATGGGAAGTGTGCCAACCAGGGGTAGTTTGCTGACGTGTGAAGGATCAAGATGCCATGTCAGAGATCAGTGCTTAAAGAACTGAGCCTGGAAGTGGCCAGACCTGTTGGGAGTCTCAAGCAACAGGTCAGGAAAGAGATAATGAATGCTGTCACCAGGCAGTGACAGCAGGGGTGGAGGACACAAACCAAAAGATGTTTAAGGGGTAAATATGGCATGATTCAGACAGACTAATTCCAAGGTATGTGGCTTCAGTCACTGGCTAAATATCAGGTACCATTTTAGGGAAGTAAGGAATTCAGAAACTCAGGAACTACACATTTGGAGGCACCGGTTTTGTACATGATGAACTTCTGCCAGGAAGTGGTCATATCCCACTTGAACATGGAGATCCAGAAAGCTGTGGAGATTCCTGGGCTGAGGGTGGGGCACACGGGTGAAAGAAGAAATCACGGGTGAGAATGACTGATGGGTAGAGCCACCTTTCTCCTGGTGGCTCCGTCCTGGTAGTCACTTGCCAACCTGACTGTGGGAATCAACATTTCTCAGGCTGCTCTCTCTAGTATTCAGACACAAAACAAAGTCTTCAGTTCTTTTAGGATGCACATTTCAGTTCAATCCCTTAAATAGTAGGAAATATCAACTATCAGCCTGTCCTTTGCTTTAGGGGTAGTATACATAGAGATTTGCTTATGTTGTATCCTTTCACCAAAGGACCCACACAAATCAAAAAAAAAAAAATATGCCCTTAAGCCTTACCAAAGTTTGAGAAAAGGCCAGGCAGTGACTGGCATTTTGCTGAGACTTGCAAAATTGAACCTGGAGGAAGGAGGAATGCAAGTGCAAATGAAGTTGGATGGCAACCAGTGAGAACTGGTTCTGAAGCTTTGTAAAAGAGGTACACTCTGCATGACATTAAAAACTTGTGTAAGAGTGCTTCAGCAAACCCCATACCACAGTTTCTAGGATAAATAAAGAGGGTTTAGGAGAAGGGTGATTGACTGAAGCCAGAATTTTTTTTTTTGAAATGACTTTTTACATTTTGTTATAAATGACCAACTTGTTTTAAGAGGTCAGAACCATTTTTTTTTAAAAAATTAACTTTTTAAGTAGGTATCTTCCAGATAGGTAATTTATGCTGATGTTAAAAAATAGATAATACCACTACCTGTTGTTGTTCATACAGCCCCTGTTCTCTGGAAGTGCTCCATCTTGTCTTTCCAATGTGTGTGCTTTCTTTGCCAAGCCCCCCCCCCCCCCCCC
>NW_025999932.1:27045057-27268197 GCF_001458135.2 Marmota marmota marmota
CCCCCCCCCCCCCCCCGAAGACGGAGGATTGCTGTATAGTGGATCCTCAGTATCTGTATGTGTTTGGCTTGAGGACCCCCACAGATCCCAAAATCCACAAATGCTCGGTCCCTTATATAATTTGGCACAGAACCTGCATAGATCCTGTGCACATCCTGTCAGATGCTTTAAAACATCTATAGATGACTTGTAATACCTGATGCATGTAAGTGCTGTGTAAATAATTATCATACTGCATTGTGTCAGGAATAATGGCAAGGAAAAGTCTGTACATGTTCAGTGCAGATGCCACTGGAAAAAAATTTCCATCCACAGCTGGCTGGGTCTGTGGATGTGGAGCCTGTGGACACGGAGGGCAACTTCTTGCCATCTGTGGACATTAGTGCTTGTCACAGCCTAGTACCTGTGCACAAGACCCCCTCATCTGCCTTGTGAACTCAGTCCTTCTCTGAGAACCTTTTTGTTCCCATCTCCTGTCTATCAGGAAAAAGTAACAAGTAAATGTGCAGTGTCACCTTTGCACAGACTGGTCACCCTGTGCTGTAGTAACTTGTTTATTATAGGTCTGCTTCCTTCCTAGATGAAGAGATTCCCGAGTCCAGACATTGAACTTAGCATGGTGTCAGACGCATAGTAGATGCTCATTATAGGCTTGCCAAAAACAGGATAGGAGGAAAAGATACTTCTAAGGAGCCCCTGAAGAACCTGAGCAGAAGGGACCCAAAACAGAGGAAGAAACACACACAATGATAGTATTATGGAGAGCCAAAGGAGCAGAGAATTTTAAGAGGGAAGCCCTAGTCATTAGTGTTCACTGCTATTGAAAGCCAATGAGATAAGTACTGAACATCTTAATGATGTTTTTAGGAACTGAGGAAAGCTGTCCTTGGCCATAAACACACCACAGATATTGCTAGAGGCATTGTTACCCATACTAAGAAAAGTTATGCAGCCAATAAGAGGTGGCTGGCAACCTTTCAGAGACAGAAATCCATTGAACTGCCCAACTTGATGATATTCATCATTCTGACATTTTATACTATTATTTTCTTCTGATGGCAAACCCACTGGATAATAGGCTGTCTCTGTTTAAATAGTTAAATAAATAAATAAATAGTTTAACTGAATAAATAGTTAAAAAAATAAGAAATATTTGCCGATGTGCATCACATATGGGTCAGATCAAAATTCAGAAGCTAATTTGGTGAATCCCAACAGATCTGAAACTTCCATGGGTGGATCATTTCTGTAAAGGTGACAATGAGAAAGAAGTCTACAATTGTGAAGTTGTATCATTTTCAATACAGTTGCAGCTGTCTCTCTCTCAATAAAAAAGCAAAATAATTGAGAAATTCTCTGTACTAGCTACCCACACACAGGAATCCATAGCTACAAACTCAAGAAATGTCTTTGATGGGCTGAACATTCTAAGAGAAACAAGATAATGTCTCACTATGGGAAGAATAAAATGCCACGGGAGGACAACATTGTTCAATATAAAATACACAGCTTCTCAAAGGATAGAAATAAGAGCATTTCAAAAGAGATCAATTTATTGAACTTATAGGAGAATGGACACCTTTAAAACACAATGCTTATTAAAATAGAAAATGTCTAATTATACACTTATAGTTACTTAATTATGCTGTTAATGATAAGGTACCTCTAAGCTCAGATTTCTGACTGTCTGGAAAAAGAGTGAAATTCCTTTTGGCTGTTACTATAAAGAGGGAAGGCAGACTTAACATTGCAACCGATGAATACTCTTGTTAAGACCAAAGAAAGCTGAATTTTCTCTGGTTGATTGCTATTCATGTTGCAGCCAATTTAAATATTTTTAAAGGATGGTTTGCTTTACTTTTTTTCATAGACTTAATGCCACTTTTGAATGAATAAAAATTATTCTTTGTTTATATAACCCTAACTTTTTAATAATAGTGAATTCAAACTTTCCTTACTTTTCTCTTTAGGAAATATTTTAAATGAACTAGATTCCTATCTGATTTATATTCCTTTTGAGGGGGAATTGCATTGGACAGGAGAGGGATTGAGTGCACCTCATGAATCCCTCTGACCCTCTCTTACATCATTTAATTTTTAGAGGATCAGGGCACTAAAATTACCTCCAAAATAGTGTAGGTAATCTAAATCTCAGGAAAATATAATGCTGTTATATAAAAGTGTATTCTAATATGAAAAGCCTTAACATGGAGCGTTTACTATTAAAGCAATTACTTTCTGGTACACACCTACAGAGTTCTGAGTTCTCCTTTTGCCTTTTTCCACTTTCATTCCAGGTACCTCAAAGCCCTCTGACAGCTCCCTTACACAGGGAAGTCCTAGTTACAGTTGCTGCGGTTAAGAATCGTTTTAGGAAACCAGAGAAGGATTTTTAATTCCCTGTAGATGTCATGCACATCTAACAAGTAGTATATTGGTGCAGTTTAAAGCATAAACTTGAACAAGAGTTTTATAGTCAAATAAAATCTTGTGTTTAATTTCTCTCCATCCATTCCTGCCAATTCCTAGATGTTTGATTCTGTGTCTCAGTGCACCCATCTATAAAACAGGGTTTAGGAGGAATCAGTGAGATAATGCATGCCAAAGGCTTAGCATAGGACCTGGCTGCCATTAAGCATGTGGTGAATGACAGCTGTTATTACGAAGCGTTCCAGATGCACAGGTACTTCACTCTGTGCTTCCAGCAGCCTCTTAAAGACAGAAGCTAAATTATATGTGCACAAAATACAGATGTAACTGATGCACACTCTATGTGTGATAATACTTTTCCTAAGAGACTTCTATTTCATCTCATATATGCTCTTATTTAGCCTTATGATAATACTGTGGATTGGGAAAGAAAGTCACTGAACAATGTGCCTGACTGTTGCCACATTTCTCCTTTTTGGCGTCTAGCCTTTTATGCCCTAAGACTCTACCTTGTTATGTGTTTGAAAAATTAAACACAGTTCTTGGGGTTTAGGTATGGGAATGTATTTTTTTTCCCTATAAAGTCATTACCTCAAACTTTCTTAAGTGCTCTACTCTTTATTTTTTTTACTAGAAGAAAAATATATTTTCAATAAGGTAAAGGAGTTTCAAGCAGTCTCCTGGGCTTTGAAAAAATGGTGGTATGCAAGTCACTTGTTTGGTTTTAGAAGTTCATGATACATTTCAGTTGGACAAAGTAGTTCTAAGTCCTGGGAGGGACCAATACAGGTGATTCTCAGAATTGGTTAAAAAAATAATAACCTAATGATCTAATATGAAAATGATTGCTAAATTATCATAGCAATTCTAATCAGGACCTATTCGTAAAAACATGCTTTTCTCTTCAGAAAATGTCCTACTTTGAAGACCTGTTGCTGAAAGGACGTAAGGAAGATAGAGAATAAAACTTCTGTTAGCACAGCAATGTGTCTTTGACTAGGTAAAGAGATCCAGCTCTCACATTTTAATTTAATACAAGCTGCTTTGCATCCAGGAAACACAAATAAACAGTGATTTCTAAAACAACACACAAATCCTTTACAATAAAATATATGTGTCTGCTGATCCCCAGCACTGGGAAAAGACAGATCTCATCTTCTTTATCTTCTGACTCACACTCAGCCAGACAGCAGGAGAGGGGTGTGTGTGTGTGTGTGTGTGTGTGTGTGTGTGCTCGTGCCCGCCCCCTGGAGAGAGACTGCCTGGACACAGCCCTGGGGCATGGCTGGGGAAGATAAATGATAGAATTATGATTTCTGCAGTCAGTTAAGAAAACGAAGAACAAACTAAATTCATGTAGGACATTGCCACATACCATAGAGCAAGGGAGAAGGAAATAAAGGACACAAAAAAGGAAAAGAAAGAAAATATGTGCCCAGGTCAAGCAGGAAGCTGGTTCTTCTGAGACCACCAAACCAACTGACCATTTTAGCTGGAAGCTACGCAACTTCCCCACAGGATAACAGCATTTATTATTTTTTTAATCTCTTGCATGGGGGCCCTCATCCTGTCAGCAGTGAACGCCTGTTTTCTAGACCTCCAGCCCCTCTGCCAGGCAGGGTGAACTTCTGGAGAAGCCATCTGCCAGGTGGAGCACAGGATGGGAGGGTGGGCCAGCGCAATCCTGGGTTCCCAGCACTGCTGCCTGACACACACCCACAACCGGTTCCTTCCTGGTCATCACCCGCCATCTCTCATCTCCCTCTTCCAGCCAGCTCCTTGGCTGCTGGCCAGATAAGAATAAAAAAGGACATTTGTATGTATGTGGTTTGAAACACAAAGATAGAAGAGAATGTAAAAAAATGCTTCCTCAAATGGTTCAAAATCTCCAATAAGAGTTTAAGAAGTAACAAAAACCAGTCTCACAATTTGCACTGGCATTCATTCTTAAATAGTGAGTTGTGGTTGCTTTTATTTATTTTTTTTAATTTATTGCACCATTAAGACAGGTATTTCATACTAGAAGCATGACACCACTTTTATTGCCATCCACAAAAGCACGGATGTGTGTGTTACCTCTGTTCAGATTCCCCAGTCTTCTGTACCTAATGATTTTGGGGGGATCTTTCTCCCCTGTGCTATTAACTGTTGAGAGGAGTGGCTACTTAGTAATTCTACACCTGTTCCAGTCCACGCCCATCAACTTGCTAAGCTTCCCAAACAAGTGCCAGGGAAAGCATGAGAACCTCCGAGTCTGGGCAGAGGAGGCTGTGGCAGAGGCTGCCTCTGGGTTTGGCTTTTGGGAATTTTGTTCCGAGTCTCCAATGAATCTACTACGATGGCAGTTGATGACAGCAATTTATATTCCAGAACGAAGAACAAACTAAATTCATCTCAAAATGATCATAAATCATCCAGACGGAGCAGCCTGCCACCTGAACTACTCATAGGAAATGACATTAGAGGAAAACTTCAAAGAAACATTAAGAACTTGGAACCCTTTCACCTGAGGCGCCCCAAAAAGAGACCGTCCATATTTCCAGGTAGGAATCATTTAAATTTATGCCTTCCGATTAAAATGAAACCACACACCAAGGACTACATATCATCTGTCATAATTAGATGAGAGTTTAAAATTAACTTGGGATGTATTGAAGAGCTTTCGGTTGCCAAATAAATGCGTTGGATTGGAAAAGTTAGAGCAGTTCTTCAATCTGGAAGTGCCTATCTTATTCTTCCTTTTATTTTCTTAATTGATTGTGACATCTAAGGATCTGTATATAGGCAAGTATGTTATGACTCGTCAGCATCAGCATGACAGGGAACTACTTTGCGTGCGGTGCTGGAGAATTCTGTGTTGCATTTCATGTTCTGGTATTTTCTTTATTTTGCAAGATTATTGGATTGTGGCGTGAAGTTAGCATCAGAAATCCGTGAGCACCAGAAATTAATGCCATTAAATACTCCAATGCATGCTTCAAATTCCTGTCTAGCATCAGAGCCTAAAACCGTTTGTAGTAAAAGGCTCAATTAAACAATGTGGATGGTGAAATGTATTAGGGAACAGGAGACACACGGATTTCAGTCTTGATGAAGAGACTCTGATGTCTGCCTTAGATGTTCTTGGATGGATTATTATTGGTGTGTAGAGAGCACAAGATAACCAGTGACCCTGATCCCTGGCCAAGCCATTTCAGCTGTCACTGCAGAGAATGAATTATTTAGTCAACTTGATTTCACGACCCCTTGCATTGGAATTTCCAGGAAAAACTGGAAGTGGCCTTTTTGTGGTGGTTGATTGATTGATTTGCAGAGGATAGATGAGAGCCAACTGTGGAGGGATGACTCTGTGTTGATAGAAAATAATTTAGTCAACTATTGGGTTTTTAAATTTTTTTTTAAGTTATAGAGGGACACAGTATCTTTATTTTGTTTATATTTTTATGTGGTGCTGAGGATCAAACCCAGTGCTTCACATGTGCAAGGCAAGCACTTTGCCACTGAGCCACAACCCCAGCCCCTCAGCTATCGTTTCATAAAAACTCTATGGAATCATCTGATGAAGATGACGGAGAGACTTGGGACTGCAGTCCACAAACTGAAAGCCACATTTCTTAAGGAAGCTGTTGTTTTAATGGATTTCTTCTTGGTTCACTGATGTTGCCCTGTGTCCAACTTTTCGGCAGAGAAAAAGCAACTCTCTGCCTAGGATGGACCAGATGGTGTGAACTTACAGGAGAGTTTGGGGAAGTGGCAGGGGATGAGATGGGAGACGCTGGAAGGAGGGGGACTTCAGTGTTCACAGTGAAAGTAACTTTGGGCCTCATCTCTTCGATCTCCTGAGGGTACCAAGGAATGCAGACCTGCCCTGTTTTCTGAAACCCATGGCAAAAAATATTTCTAGGTTGGTTCACTAGCCCTACTTCCAGAACCTTCTCACAGGGCTGTTCTTCACCTTCTGTCCACATCACCCCCCCCCCCCCATTTGTTGGTTTAACATGCTTGGATCCATGTACATTATAATTCTTCCTGCATTTCTCCACTTCATACTCCAAGCAGGCTTCTCCTCTTTCCAAATCTCCAGATCCAAGGAGGACACCACTCCTGCACCCATGATTCCCGCCCTTGTCCTCTCTTTCCATAAGTCATCTGGCCCTGGGCTGTTAGCTACAGCCCAAATCTGTGAGAAGGCCTCTTGGCTTCGACCTTGCCTAAGTTCTGCTTTCTAAGATCTTGTGTTGGCAACATTAGTTTGGTAAGATGAACTCATGAAAGGGCAGTGAGCTTTGGGGAGCTGAGTCCTAGTGTAGACAGTGTCTGTCCCTCAGCCCCCTCCAGCTGCCCTTGGCCCCCTCACCGACTCCCAGGCTCCAGCTGTGCCATTTGTTTCTGTCCCCAGTGCTTTCATTGGAAACAGCTGCAGATGGATTCTTCCTATCCTTCCCCCACCTCTTTCACTTCACTGCCAGGCTTTCCACGGACAAGAGAGTCACCTGCCCAGTTTGATCAACACTGACTACTAGTTCCTTTCAACTAAACCACAATACCACTGTCATGCAAGTTGCACTAGCTGCTTTTTATGGTGGATGAATCAGAAACGCCAATGGGCTGCTGATCCTGGCCCAGATCCCATGTTCCTCCTGCAAACAGAAGCATACACAGAGTGTGATGCTGCTCTGCTGTTGTATAAGAAAAAAGCAGGCATAATAGATGTGGGGCCTGAGGGTCCAAGAAATTAAGTTGCATCTCACAATTAATAAATGGCCAAACTAAGGCTTGGGCCAGGTCTCTGGACTCCAATATTCAAGCAGCTTCCACTGTACCGCCACACTCCACTGTCACCTGTTGTGATCATTTGTCTGTTGAGATGCAAGAGCTGAGGACACATCAGTGTTCCAGTGTTTCCCTCCACCCTTATGTGCACACAGACAAATTTTACCTCCACCTCAAGTCTCATATTTTCAGTTCTGCTCTAAATGATTGATTGGTTGATTATTTCATTCATTCATTCATTCATTCATTCACTCATTCTTCATTTAGCTCTTGCATTGTGTTGGGGATACACCTTCAAGAACTCCATATTTTTCTTTTGTTCTTGTCATCCATTTCCCCTCTCGGGGACATGTCACACTGCAGATAGCTATCTACCTAAAAGGCCTGTTTGTTTCATTCCCTTGTTTAAGATTCCTCAGGGTCACCACTGCTTTTAGGATAAAGTCCAAGATCCTTGGGAAATGAGAGATGCCAAATCTGTCCACTGCTTCTGTCCGCGGCCCCTTCCCCAGCTCTCCTTCCCACTGTGCTCAGCAAGCTCCGCCAGCTTCAGATCCCGGGGCCCTTCATGCTCGCTCTTCTAGGGTAGATGCCGTACAAGCTACCTTCACATTTCCTCCTAATTTCTACTTTGACTTCAGGTGTCAATTTCAGATCTTTTCTTCCAAGAACTTTCCCGACTTCCTCTTCTTTACTGGTCCAATCTATGTCCTTCTCATAACACCTGGACTTTCCCTACCACAGCACTTATCACACTGTATTGTAATCGTCTGTTTACTCATCTGTATCTTCTGCTGGCTAGCCATCCAGGGACCATATCAGTCTTGTTAACCATTGTATATCTACTACCTCTTACAATGGCTGGTACATAGTATTCCTTCAATAAAGTTATCCAGTTGACTCAAATTGCACTAAATGCAGTGAACTCTTGGCATCCTTTTGTGCTCTGCCTTCTTCCTTACTCTGTTCATGCCATTCTCCCCTCACCTTCTAACACACACACACACACACACACACACACACACACAACACGTCTATATTCCTATTATGCCCTTTCTTTCATTCTCCATGTGGGCTTGAAGGCCCAATCCCAGTCATCCATCTGTAATTGCCCGAGATTGTTCCTATGACCTCTTTTTAGTTCTTCTGGATGCCAACAACCTTCTTGGACTCAGTACTGTATTATATTATTAACTTTATGTTCATGTAGAAGCTCTTTGGAAACAGAGACTATATCTCACTCCCTTGAATGGCCCAGTTGTCTAAGAAGGGAGAATTGCACAAAGTAAGTGTCCATTCAACATCTGGTGGTTAATTAACTGATTTCCTGTGAAGCTATCTGAAAATAACTATCCTGGAAATAATTAGTGGGCAGATAATAATTGCCAAGGGTGAAGGTCTTTATACTGCTTTTTATCACAATATGAATTCCCCGTGGGGGAAATACTTGGATGGCTTGTCTCAGTGTGTTATTCATTCATTGAAAAATGTATTAGGATTCTACTGGATGCCAGGAATTATTCTAGACTTTGGGGAGACAGTGAAAGTCACTTAGTTTCAAGTCTAGGCAGATTGGAAAGAACTTGCCTAGCAGGGTACCTTGCGTATGGCACAACTCAATAAATGCCTCTAGAATAAAGGAATGGATGAACCCCATCGTCACAGCCATGAATCTTACAAAAGAAAACCAGTACATTTAAAAATCATATTGACCTGAAAACATCAAAGACTAACATTTTGTATTCCCTTGGAGAAACCTCACCAATAGCATGGTAGAGTGAGTTACAGCATCTCAACCTTCGTCTGGAAGAAAGTGGGGTGCAGGGGCCAGGTGGAATGGGTTGTTCATTCAGCACTTTTAGGTAAACAAGTTGGTGTGTTTGTTCAGCGGGTTCTTAAAATATCCTACTGATTTTACAATCATATGTTGTGAAAAACAAGGAGCCATCTGCTCGGAGGAAACAGACAATTTGAGTTACTTCCTTGTCACTTAGTCAGAGGGCATTACAGTGAGGATGCTCACAGGCAAGAGGAGGAGGGAAGTCCAGCCACATTTGCCGGACAGAGACTCCGGCATGTAGGCTAACATTGTTTCTTATATTTTAGTCCCAATTCTGTTTCAAAAGCAAGCTATTTTTGCTTTAATCCACAATCTTAAAAAGTAGCTTACTTAAAATTATGCTTTTTTATCATTAAATGGATTTGGAGTATTTCTAAAGTAAAACTGCTTTATTCCTTTCCTTGCTGAGTGTCATGATTTGCTAGAAACACAGGGTAGTTGTAAGAACAATGGCAGCCAGATGCTTTCTGGCCTTTCTTATAAGTAAATGAGCTTGGCCCAGAAGACCGTGAAGATAGGCATCAGGTCTATGTTCCCTTCTGAATTCCTTCACTGTGTGACAGGCACAGTGAAAGGCACATTGGTTAGGCGTGCTCCCTGAAGTACAGGTCACACATTTCTAATCCACATACCTCAAATTCAAGATGCTACAAAATCAGACACTGACAGAGGGCTCAAATGGAAAATTCCACACTTGACCTCATGTGATGGTCAGTCAAAACCCAGGCACACTAAAAATACTGTATATACTTACCTTCAGGTTCTGTGAATACGGTATAAATGAAATAAACAACTGAATTGACTTTTTCAATTTGAATTTGAATTTTATGTTTAGCCTCGGGTCCCATCCCCAAGACAATTCATTATGCTTATGTAAGTATTCCACAAAACCCAAAACACCTCTGGTTCCAAGCATTTTAGATAAGGGATATTCACCTTCTATTTGTTCTCTATTAGAATTGCATCAACCCAGAACCCTGCTGATTGGTGCATTTGGTGATGTTTCAGTGAGGTCTACAAGGCCATGTATAACTTGGTTAGGACCTCCATAAACACTTGATGTGAAAAGAGTGCTCCCTACAATTGTGTCCCCATTATCATAGGTCCCGTGGTTACACTGTGATGACTGAAGCCATGTCTCATTCACCATGGTATTCCCCTCAACACCCACCCAGAGCATTTTGCATATGGTAGGTGCTTAAGGGCTAAGTAGTTAGGCAAGATAGAAGATGTCCTGAGTGCGAGGAGAAATGTGTCACAACCACCCCACCAGCCACACCCCTGTCCATCTGGTACCATAACTTCCTTAAAGAACCACTTCCCATGCTGTGCCTGGGGCCATAGCCAAAGGGGCCTCACAGGCAAGAGTTGGAAACTTTGCTCTCATGATAGGACTTCAGCCCAAGAATTTCCCCAAATCAATAGTTGCTGAAGAAATGGGTTCAGGTTCTAATTCTCCATCTGACTAAACTTGTAACCTGGGACATGTCAGTTCATCTCTCAAAACCTGTTTCTTCACCTTTGGAATTGGAATGTAAACAGTATTTTCACAGGCTGTGTTAAGCCCAAATGATATAATGCATGATTACAAAATAATACACAACTGAGCTTCACTGTGTTATTTTCTTTCTTTGGTGGTATTGAAGGTTTGGTTTTTCATAATAGTAATTTTTCTTCTGATGAGTGGTTGTTGGATACACTCCTAACACTTTTACAAATCTTCATGGTTTGAAAGTTATCCAAAGTACAAATCAAATCCTCTCTTGATATAAAATTCTGTGTAGCACACTAATAGACTCATTGAATTGAATTTTCTCATTAGAAAGTATGACATGAAAAGTCTTCATTGTAGTAACTATACATGTATTTTCCCAATGTGAATCATTAAATTTAAGATATTGTCATGTGAAGCCTCTAAAGATTGTACGGTGTCAGAAATAATAATACTGTTTTTTAATAAACTTACATCTGTACTTTGTGTATTTAATATTTAATATAATTTTATCTGTTTAAAAACCTTTCTTTTGGAAATTTGGTCCTAAAAACTTGGAATGGGATAATAATTGGTTTGCCTTTGTGACTTTAAAAAGCAGACTATATACAAGGATATAAATAAATTCTTGAAATAAATCTACTGAAATAGTGAGAATTTAGACCTCAGAAACCTTAAAATCAATGCATTATTTGGATTTCAAATTATTTATTTGTGGAAGTTTTAATTGAAAGATACTGATAAAACAAAAATAGGTACCCCGTTTATTTGTATCTATTAGACAAGTTTATTATAAGGGAAACTGAGTTTTTGTTTTACATTTTCTTTTATAAAAAGAAAACAGATTTTTTTGAGGGTATCAGGGATTGAACTCAGGGGCACTTGACCACTAAGCCACATCCCCAGCCCTATTTTGTATTTTTTTATTTAGAGACAGGGTCTCATTAAGTTGCTTAGTGCCTTGCTTTTGCTGAGGCTGACTTTGAACTCATGATTCTCCTGCCTCAGCCTCCTGAGCCGTTGAGATTACAGGTGTAATTTTCTTACTGGCTAAGAAAACAGATTTTAATGAGGCAATTATGTCTGGTTACTTTTTAAGGGAAAAAATGTGAATAAGATATTTATGTGCATGATTTTTTAAAAAAAAAAAGAAGAGAAAAAGAGAGAATTTTTAAATATTTATTTTTCAGTTTTTGGTGGACACAACATCTTTATTTTATTTTATGTGGTGCTGAGGATCGAACCCAGCGCCCCGCGCATGCCAGGAGAGCGCTTACCGCTTGAGCCACATCCCCAGCCCTATGCATGATTTATATGCATATAAGCAAGGAGAAAATTTTTTTTTTTTCTTACCTCTGAAATACTGATAGTAAAAGAAGAAAAGATTAAATTTATAGCTCAATTTTAAGGTTTTCTCCTTTTTATAAGTTGTGTGTGTGTGTATGTGTGTGTTTGTGTGTGTGTGAATGTATATAAAATAAAATAGTTCACATACGGGGTTCTGAATTCAGGATTTAAGTGCTTAAACAGGTCTGACTTAAAAGCAGTTCATTTCCATTCATTACTCAATAGCTAAAGTAAAGATACACATTTGAGAGATCCCATACATTTTCCCCTCCCATTCCTAAATAATGCTCCAAATATACATTTGCATTTAGACTATGAAAATATTTTTACATCCATATAATTATATATTATATATTTACTCAACATATTTTAGTGATAACCTTTTGAGCACTTTAAAAAATGTCTGGGAGGAAAATGACCAACCAGTTCATCATTTACCTAAGGAAAAAAATGTTTAAAGCAACATTCTTTGCTTTAAACAATTTGGGGAAAGTAATTACCTAAAGAATCTTTATCTGCAGAATTTAATTATAATACCACCATCTTTTCTTTGTAATCTAGAAAACTGTGGGTTTGGGAGTGGGAGCTTATCCAGTGAGATACAATGGATAGTCATTTTTAGATGACTAGGCATTACAAGGCAGCCAAAGTATTGTCGGGATTTTAACTTACGTCCTTGGTGCTGAATGGCTGGCTGTCAGCATCCTGCTGGTTCAAAGCACCTGTTTGGAGGGAGCCCAGGATGGTGAGTGTTTGCATCATTAGATAAGGTTTACCTATGGTATATCCTCAATAACTTCTCTTCCACCTGGATTCTTCAGAAAGACTGAAGTCATCTTTATGAATAATTGATTCTAGATAGAATGTTGGTCTAACTGGTTTTTATGGACAAGAAAGAGACAACCTCAAGAAACATTATTTTTAGATTTTAAGTATCAAAAATACATACCAAGGATAAATGGAAAGTATTCCTGATAAAGACTATTGCTAATCTAAAAATCTTAACTATTTTGTCTTGCAAAGCACTGTGCAAGGACTCACTGATTCAATCATTAAGGTACACAGTAATCTGTTTTCCTATCTAATGTTTTACTAGCAGACAGAATGTATCAATTCAGTGTTTATGCTTCTCTGGGAGCCATATTTAAGCCTCCTTGCTAATGGCAATACTGACACCATCTTAGCTGGTAGAAAAGCCATAATTGGCAATGAACTGTTTCCCTACAGGAAAGTCCTAGGGGCCTGAATGGTTCTCTTTTGAGGTTTCTGTGCTGGGGGGGCAGGTGTGACTTACTCTGTATAATTTTTCCTTCTTCTTCATTCTCAACTATCAGACTAGAAAGAGTCATAAGTCAAACGTCTCTTGCTTAGGGCCCAACTCTGTAAGGATTTCCAGTCTTTTGAGATCTCTGATGCCTCCCCACATCACTGAGGGAAAATTAACTTACCAAGTTA
The DNA here is from genome assembly GCF_001458135.2 of Marmota marmota marmota. Lineage (NCBI taxonomy): Eukaryota > Metazoa > Chordata > Mammalia > Rodentia > Sciuridae > Marmota > Marmota marmota. The sequence continues at coordinate 27,058,395 of NW_025999932.1, forward strand.
GATCATTGGTTGTTCTAAAAATTTTTTATTTGTACTAATTAGTTATACATGATAGCAGAATACATTTCTATTCATTGTACACAAATGAAGCACAAATTTTCATTTCTCTGGTTGTACATGATGTAGTCGCACCACATGTGCAGTTGTACATATACCTAGGGTAATGACATTCATCTCATTCTACCATCTTTCCCACCCCATACCCCCTCCCTACCCTTCCTCCCCTTTGCGCAAAGTTCCTCCATTCTCCCCATGTACCCTCGCCCCGCCCCCACCCAGTCCCATTATGGATCAGCATTCACTTATCAGAGAGAACATTTGGCCTTTGGTTTTTTGGGATTGGCTTACTTCACTTAGTATGATATTCTCCAACTCCATTCATTTACTTGCAAATGCCATAATTTTATTTTTTGAATGCTGAATAGTACTCCATAGTGTATATGTACCACAGTTTTTTTTATCTATTCATCTGTTGAAGGGCATCTAGGTTGCTTCCACAGTTTAGAATTTGCAAATTGTGCTGCTATAAACATTGAAGTGGCTGTGTTACTGTAGTATGCTGTTTTTTGGGTATAGACTGAGGAGTGGGATAGCTGGGTCAAATGGTGATTCCATTCCAAGATTTCTAAGGAATCTCTATACTGCTTTCCAGATTGGTTGCACCAATTTGCAGTTCCACCAGCAATGTGTGAGTATGCCTTTCCCCCACCTCCATCCTCACCAACATTTATTGTTGCTTGTGTTCTTGATAACTGCCATTCTGACTGGAGTAAAATGAAATCTTAGAGTAGTTTTGGTTTGCATTTCTCTACTTACTAGAGATGTTGAACATTTTTTCATATATTTGTTGTAGAAACAACTGTGCAAATCCAAATTACTGGAGGAGCTTTGCAGACTCCACAGGTAGTAGTCCTGGAGATTTCATTCTGTTAAGTCTAGACTAGGACCACACTTCTACCTTCAAGGTGAACACATTTACCAAGGTGTGTCTAATGTTTGTCTCATCACCTGGTCAAGAACTATTGACTTTAAGGAAGTGGAAAAAATGCTCAAAGATCATAGTTATTCCTTAACTATTACTTTTTTGCATGTGAGAAGCAGGAGAGAGCTATACCAGGCAGTCCCAAGCAGCCAGTGTCCCTCCCACACTACATCCAGCAACTACCACCCTCAAAACCTAGGGTTCTCTTGTGGAAAAAGAACCCATTTTTCTCTCCCCAAAGTGCCCTGATTTGTGTTCCATTATATATAGACCTTCCTGGCCCCCACTCACCACCATAAAAGCCAGACCAGGAAAGCCAATGTCCTGACTACCCATCTCAAGGTCACTGTTCTAACCTCTCCTCACAACATAGGGTAAAACACTAGGATTATCTCTGCTTGTTGACAAAATTTTTAAGATTAACAATATCTGTTAAAAGCAGCCAATTAGATTGAGTGAAGAAAGAAAAAAATAAAAATATAATGTAACAATACAAGTACCATTACGAGATAGAAATGTTCAATGAAAAAGCTTAATGAACTTCATTCACCAGACAGGTGCTTTGCAGAAACTGCATTGTTCAGAAATAGGCTAAGATGTATTTTCTTTTGTTATTACATCATATCCATCCAAACCAAATACTCTGTGCAATTCTCCAATATTATGGAAGTGTAATTACTTTCAAGAAGGATGTCACAAATCCCTACATAATTATTGAACCAAAAGGCAATACAGTTTTGGAAGACAGAACATCACAAAGTTCTGGCCTTGTACATTTCCCTAACTTTTGCTAAATTAGAAAGAGCTTTGCTGTTTCAGATAACACCAAAGCTGTTCAGTTCTTCAACCAAAAGTTGAAGGTGACTGAAAACTCTATGCCTAGCCATGTTCAAGTTAATATTTATAGTAAAGATAGAAACTGTTTTACTAGCAATAAATCACTTTCTGATTTCTGCACCAAACACTCCCACATACGCAAACATAGGCGGGCAGGAGGAAGGGAAATGTTGAAGAATGATTTGCTTCAGAGACAACTTAAAAATGAATACATAAAGGTCTGTACCAACAGGGGAGACAGAAAGTAGGTAAGAGAAAAACCTCCCAGAAATGGTCCAGCATATTCAGGAGAGAGAACTTTAAAACAAAACAAAAACCAGTAAAACTAAAATAATACAGCACCCACCCACACCCACAGTCACCTCCTCCAGCAGGGAATGTGTGAGATGGTTTTATTTTGAAAAGTTCATTGACACAGGGCAAGATAACTTGCAGGTACAGAACGAGGTTTGGTGCTTGCCTGTGGGAAATGGGAAGCTCCCTGAAGGTCACGTAGGTGGTTTAAAAAGGGAGGGAAGCATGAATTGATTCACTGCTTATTTGATAAGCAATTGTTCCCTCTTTAAAAAGCTCTTTGAAGCTAGGCCCAGTGGTACATGCCTGTAATTCCAGCTACTCAGGGGGCTGAGGCAGCAGGATCGAAAGTTGGAGGTCAACCTTAGCAACTTAGCAAGACCCTAAGCAACTTAGCAAGACCCTGTCTCAAAATAAGAAACGAAAGGGGCTGGGGATGTAAAGTGGTAATGTGCCCCTGGGTTACATCCCTACTACCCATACGTGCCCACCCTCACCCCAAAAAAAGTCTTTGAGAGTTTCCAAGCATTGAAAATGATGATGCATTAACACAAAATTGAATGAAACGAGATGGGAAGAATGGAGGGTTTCTGTTTCACCCTCCAAAACAACAACAGAAACACAAATTTCACATATAGCTCCCTGCCAATGGAGGTTTTATAGGAATGTGGGAGCAGGGTAGGGAGGAGAAAGAAAGAGAGATTGAAGTGTCACTCCTCCTTGAATGACCTCCTTGCAGGGTACCTGCACATGCTGCCCTAGAACAATGATAGATCTAGTTCATTGTTGTTGGACCACAGAGGTAGACATTTCTAACCATGAATTTGAAGTTCAGACAAAAGTTCAGCATTGCATGTTGCTTTCATTGTGTTTGGAAATGCACTGTGTGGAAGGAGACGAAAAATACGACTCAAACTCCACTACTTTCTCTCAGAAGCTATAGTAGAGTGGTACATTGATGGTTTTATTTCATTTAAATGTGGAAGTTTGGAATTAACAAACACTATAAAATAGGTCAATATGTAAAAGGTGTGCTCAAAATACTCATTATCCAGTTTCCTGGAATTCTGCCCCTGCCCTGAACCATGGTGTTTATAAGCCCTTAATCCTCTGTGCTCTGTAATTACAATCCCAGCGCGACATATTGCCGTGTGTTCCTCATTGCTCGATGGAGTGACATATAACATCTGTTTATATGATGTATAATAGAACTGTGGTGTGGCTTGGCACTTTAAACAAAAGTTCTAGAATTTGAAATGCCATGAAATTTTATCCAAAGTGTCAGCACTTCTCAGTCAGCTCGTAAGGAATATGTAAGTGTATTTGTAGCTGGTTTTCTGTAACTGTAACAGAATACCCCAGGGGAGAGAAATTGTAAATAATAGCAGTTTATGTGGCTCATGGCTCCAGAATCTGAGAAGTGCAGAAGGCTGGCGCTGGCCTCTGATGAGGGCTTTCATGCTGTGTCATAATACGGCAGAAGGGCAAATGAGCACGCACGGGACAGAGGAAGAATCGGGCCAATCTTGTCCTTTTAATAGGAGCCCATTACTTGGATGCCAGGATAACAGTATTAACCCCTGCATGAGGGCAGAGCCCCCATAATCACCTCTTAATTCCATCACATGGCACTTAAATTTCAATGTGAGTTTTGGGAAACAATTCAAAACACTGTCAAATCTCCTAAATTAATTATGAGGTATAAAATGCACACTTTTTAAAAAGTTGAATGGATTCTTCAAGCTTGGGTCTTGCCAAATCTGGACATCAGTGAACTATTTGACATTGCCCTTGTTTAAATCAGTAGCAGGGCATCTTGGAAAACTGATAGCCTTTCCTCAAAAATCTCATTTTAATTTTTCTGCCTAATTATCAACCCTACAGATATAACTTTGAGTCTTAGACATTTATTAATTTTTTCACAGCTTAAGCTGCAAAAAGGGCTTGATGGTTGGGCTGTTGAGGAATTTACAGGAGAAAATAACTGAGAGCGTTGGAGAATAGTGAGTTGTGGATCTGAAAGAAATCTTAGAGAGGGCTGGGGATGTGGCTCAAGCGGTAGCGCGCTCGCCTGGCATGCGTGCGGCCCGGGTTCGATCCTCAGCACCACGTACAAACAAAAGATGTTGTGTCCGCCGAAAAACTAAAAATAAATAAATAAATTCTCTCTCTCTCTCTCTCTCTCTCTCTCTCTCTCTCTCTCTCTCTCTCCCTCCCTCCCCCTTTCCTCTCTCTTTAAAAAAAAAAAAAAAAAAAGAAATCTTAGAGAGCATCAGATACAATGCACTAATTTCACAGATGAAGAGCTACAGACTACAAGTGTCCTTGGCTCTCATCATGTTCTGTGACATCATACTTCATGAGGTCATCACAGAAACTCACTTTAAGAAACTCTGGAGACGAGGAAATGACACCCACGCCATCCCTGCAGGTCCCAGAGGTCAGCAATCCAGGCACAGCCTGTGCTTATTAGAAACCCACACGTCCGTCACTGTGCGCCAGACTCTGGTGGGCAAGGCTGGTGGGTGGATGCAGGGCGGAAGCCTTAAAGACACGGGTCATTCTCAGCTGCTGAGACCCTTACAGGGAGTGACCCAGTACAGCATCCAGACCTCACTAGTCTTACTTTCAATCTATCTGTAAGAGAGAGAAAGTCTGTTTCTTTGATGAAAACAGCCATCCCGTGAGAGAGGGGGGATTCTAGTTCAAGGTAACTTTAGTTCAAGAAAACATGACTCTCTTCAGGCATATAATCCAAAAGATAACCAGGCCCCTATACAAACATTTCCTTTGGGGGGAAAGGTCTAGAGATATGTTTCTTTTTTTTCTTCTTTTTTTTTTAAATTTTTTTATTTTTTTGGTACTGGGATTGAATCCAAGAGTGCTGAGCTACACCTCCAGCCCTTTTTTGTATTTTTATTTAGAGGCAGGGTCTCCCTGAGTTGTTTAGGGCCTTATTAAGTTGCTTAGGCTGGCTTTGAACTTGCAATCCTCCTGCCTCAGCCTCCCACACCACTGGGATTACAGGGATGCACCACCATGACCGGCTGATATGTTTCTTTTGATAGGTAAGGGTCTACTAATTGCTCATGGTCCTCACAGAATGAGGGTCATGACTAGTCCAGTGCCACACTGAGGAAACTGAGACATACGGAAAAAATCTGTTAAATATGAAGAAAGACTGTAAGAATTATAACTTTTTATTCTTAAGTTCTCATTCATCAAATATTCTCTAAAGCCTTTTCCATCCTCATGTACAAAAAGTTGTAACCAAAAGCAGCGTAGGAATGTATATTTTAGTAATTAAGTAAAACAAAAAAGTTTTTTTCTATATAGATCACAACCAAATCCCTAATGAAAAAAAGCAATCAATAAACCCCTTGAATAAAAGGGCAATTAACTGAGATGGGAAACTTGGCATAAATATGCTTTTGAGCAGCTAAGGTCTTGCATTGTCACTGAAAAGTAAACACTGTTCATTTAGGGGAAATAATGTTCACTTTTGTAGGTTGTTAGTATTCACTTAAGTCCCTGAAAAATGTGATTCCCCATTATTTTGTGGTCTTCAGTTTAAAAAAATGTCTAACTGAAAGTTCTAGACTTCTAAAAAGAGAGATGTGAGAAATGATCATTGCTTTTGAAAAAAGGATTTTAAGCTCAAAATAAAGCAAGATTCAAAAATAGCCAGTTTCTTCTAAGAACAAGAGTTTGAAAATACAGAAGGCTTATCTTGCTTTATTTTATTTTGGTACTGAAGATGGAACTCAGAGGCACTTTATCACTGAGTCACATCCCCTGCCCCTTTGTTTTTTTTTTTTTTGACAAATAAAAAATTAGCCTCACTAAGCCTTACTTAGCCTCACTAACTTAGCCTCACTAACTTAGCCTCACTAAGTTGTAGAGGCTGACCTTGAACTTCCACTCCTCCTGCCTCAGCCTCCCATTTTGCTGGGATTACAGGTGCTCTTGTTATGTGTAACTCCGTGGTAGAGTACTTACATAGCACACTCATGGCCCTGGGTTTCATCCCCAGCACCACAAAATAACAACAACAGCAAAAAATAATATTAAAAGAAATAGTAGAGAAAAAGAAGCTCACATGACTTCATACAACCCAAAGGTTAGTGGGAGCAGTTGCTCTTAAAATTCACATAAAAATTGATCAAACTTCTATTCAGTACCTGTAGAAAGTCTCAGAGCCAACCCTAGGATTTCTATAACTTCTCAGTGTAGGTGTCTCTGTGCTTAAGTTCCTTTTTGTGCTGATGTTAGTTTGCTCTTTGGGGCCATTTGTGGATTTTGTTCATTATCTTCTACTGTCTCTATTCTATACTATGTGGGTTCAGAAAAGAAGTTCAGCCTTTCTCCTGGATTCTACAAATGAAGCTCAACATAAGTGTCTGTGTAGCAGATTCTACCGGCCATCTGGAGAGATGAGGTATTCATTCAAAACAAACAATTTTGAGATAATAGATGTCCCTGCTCTTGCAAAGCCCTCTCTGCTGCCCCGACACTGGAGATTTTCAACACTTATATTGTATCCTATTCTTCAACCTCTAGCCACCATAGTGACTCTCTTATCTTTTCCTTCTCCTAGTTATTCTTTCAAATTTCTCTGCCCCAATGTCCTCAGAATTTCACTTTTCTGTTCCCTGTATTGTATAGGGCAATTGTGCTCTTTCCAACTCCTAGTCCAAAAAACCCTTCTTCAGATCTATGATAGCACACCCAACACTAATCACTGTGCTCATGCAAACCAAAGCCCGTGGTTATCCAAGAGTACATGAGAACCATCTGCACATCTTGTTAACATTTTAAATACTGGGTCGTTAGGCTTGGGGATGGCTTAGAAAGGTGTACTTTTAATAGTCATGATTACAGGCTATCTTCAGCTCATTCTTTGAGAAACTCTACAGTCTAACAAGGCTTCCTGTGCAAGAGGCAGTTGGAATTCAGAGCATTTTCCCCTCCTCTTCATATACAATAAACTTGACTTTAAATAAAGCCGTGCGGCTAGGGATGAGCTCAGTGGTAGAGAACTGGCCTTGCAAGTGTGAGGCCCTGTGACCACACACACACACACACACACATAGAAAACAAAGCAACCTGGCCCTGGAGGTTCTATAGCTGGAGGTCAACATAACCCTACGTTCTTGTGGCTCAGACCATCTTACTTACTAAAGAACACTCCAGAAACTCTGTCAGTTAAATCTCTGATACACTCATTAGTGAGGGATAAAACTCATATTTCTCCTGTCTTAAGAGGATTTCTCTTATTAGAAACATGGTTTTATTCACTTGAGCTGGCACAGTGACCCTTTTAGCTAAGATACAGAGGACAAAGTTTGTTCTGGGACAACCCCTGGAACTTTGCTTCCAAGCTCCCAATGAAGTGTAACAGAGGACAGTCTTAGAAGGACAGTAAGGCCATCCTGAGTTAGCAGAGTGCCACGTTATTTTAATATCTCGATATTTAATATTTAAATATTTAGATATTTTTAATATCTAGAGTAGGTTGTGCTAAATTCACATTAATTTGCAAGGTGTTACACAATGAGAGTGGCTTTTTAAAAGCTGAATTATAGTATAGCTGTGTTCCTTTTTGTTTGTTTTTTTGCAGTGCTGGGGATCAAACCCAGGCCTTGTGTATGCTAGGCAATTGCTGTACCACTGAGCCACATCCCCACCTTTAACTGTGCTCCTTTTGCAAGATAATTTAATTACTGATCAAAAACTAAAAACTGATCAGAGGGTCATTTTTAGTGTATAAATTATCCATTTGTCATGTTTCTATTGTCTTCCTACCTTAATTCTTAGCTCTTTGAATAAAAATAGCTGAATTTTCTGTTCCTTAATCTTGCAGAAGTCCAGTGATCTCTGCTCACAGTGGGAGCTCAGGAAATGCTGGTGCCCCAACCGCAGAGCTGTCACACGCTCTCCCTCTTCCAGTAGCAAAGTGTGAAGCCAGGCAAGTCATTCACCCAACCTATACACCCTAGATTCTTTCCTCTAAGGGGTAGGGGGGGATGGAAATAATAGTTGATCCTAGGAATCTCTACTATTTCAAGGACCCCTGGAGTCTAGAACTATATACCCAAAGTAGTTTTCTCATCCACTGATAGATTTTTTTTTTCTATTAAATGTGAGATTTCTGTAACTTTTTTTTTTTCCCCTGGTACTGGGGATTGAACCCAGGGAATCTCTACCACTGAGCTATATCCCCAGCCCTTTTCTTTTTTTATTTTGAGATCGGGTCTAGCTATGTTGCCCAGGTTGGCTTTGTCCTTGAGGTCCTCCTTCCTCAGCCTCCTGAGTAGCTGGGATCCCAGGCATGCGCCACCAGTCCTGGCTTGCATTTTCTTTTTGATGGTGCCTCTTCAGCTTCAAGCCCCTTTGCCTTCAGAATCAAGTCCACACACACACTCTTAAGCAGGGTATGAAAGACCCATGACCCCATGCATGGATGGAAGGCTTCAGGCCCTGGCTCTGACCCTTCTCTGTACACATTGCTCAAGCCACTCTGTACCACTGGCTACTATCTTCCATGCTGTCCGTGCCTTGGCCTGTGTTTTCACAGAGACTTCCTCTGCTGCACACCTTGCTTTTCTCTGATTCGTGTTCAGTTTCAAGGTTAAGCTCAAATATCACCTCATCTCACAAACTGTTCTATACACTCCACCCCCAGATAATTTACTTGTATTCTTCACTTTTTATGGGTCTTTGCACATCATGCTATGAAGGTATTTAATTCTGTATAAATGTATTGATATCCCTACTCTCCACCCAGGCTCCAGGATATTTCCTTGAAAACAGGAAACAGCATATCCCATGAAAGAGAGAATGAATAAATGAGTATTTTGCCTGTCTCTTAATTGCCTGTCTTAGCCGTTGATAACATGCACAGAGCTAAGTTATTTCCTGAGAAGCAGTAGCCTTCCTTAGCATTCATTTTTTTTGTTCTAATAATTTCTTCTTTTCTCTATAATTCCCTTGTTACTTGGACTCCTATGGTTTTACCCTTGCTTTAATATGTCCCCATCGAACAATATCCTTGTCTTAAATTATTAGCTGCTTTAAGTTCTGTGCCGGTAAATACAATATCCTCTGCTCAGCATCTACCCCCCAAAATATCATTTTCTGTTGAAGGCAGCATCATTTTCCTATTTCTCTTTCCCCAATGACTGCAGCCTGGGAAAGCTGATGTCAGCTCTTCACACGTTAATCTAGTTGCCTAATGTCTTTGAGTCAGTATTCTCTACTAGTTTATCTTGCTCCTACATACAAGATTGGCTAAAATTGTTGGACAATTTCTTTTTGGCAAACTCAACATTACAAAATGAAAACGTTCCTTTTTGCTGATGTCATTGTGTATGCTGCTGTTGCAGAATTGTGCTCTGTGTCATGATACAGAAAAGAGGAAGAATGAAAGGTGACTCAACAAAAAACAGATGACTTGGAACTTGTCAGAGAATACAAGTGAATTTCCTAGAAGTTTTATTTTTTATTTTTTTTCAATACCGGGGATTGAATTAAGGGCCTTACACATTCTAGGAAAGCATTCTACCACTGAGCTAGCCCCTAGCCCCTGAAAGAATTAATTTGGTAACAAGTATATACAACTTTTGCATCAAATAATCAGGTGTAAAGCCTTAGTCCTAAGAGGGTTTATTGAAACCATAGTTCTTTGATGTAAGGAATGGATTGTTTACCTAGTGAGGCAACATATGTATATCTCCGGAATAACCAGCTTTACAGCTGACAGCAAACTCCTCCAGGCAAGGACTTATGTGTTTGGCAAAAATTATACCTATTGTATATCAGTGCTACTTAAATATTTAATAACAGTTCCTCCCAGACCTATTCCTGGCAGTTCTAGCCTTCCAGACTTGTCATGTCCATAATCAAATATGCATTTGTACATTAATCATCTGAGGTGTGGTGCCACTTTTAAGCCCAAGAGAGATGGTGTCATCTTCTTCTCTAGGTCAGGGATCTACTCTGGGAGCCAGGAATATAGATAAGTAGCTATGAATATCAAACATCCTTTTCTTGTAAAAATTCCCTTCATTTTTAAAGATAAATCACTTGCAGAGTGAGCTGTGTTTTCTCCTGAAGACGAATGATGACTGTTTTTGAAGTTGCCTTCATTATTCGGGCTCCATCCCTAAAGGTGTGACATGGGCCCTCAGTTTACCTTTCTGGAGGTCAGTTAGCTCGTCTGTAAAAGATGCTTCTGGACTAACTGCAAGTGTTTTAAGCCCCCAACTTCTAATGTATTGCCTATTTCCAAATGTAATATTTATGCTTATTGATTCAGAATAAAGAAATTAATTCACTTTTAAGTTTTCTGAGGCATGCAAAAACGATGCTGTTGCTTAAATGTTTAATTTGTTGTCTGAGTTCTTTTTTTCCACATATTTTATTAGTGCTTTATAGTTGCACATAATGGTAGAATTTGTTGCTACATATTCATGCCTGAGTCTGCTTTACTTCCTCAAAGGTAGTTTATCTAATGTCTATTAAATAGAAGAGAATCAATGTGGCGATTAATAGAAATTTCAAACCTCATATATTAGAGAACAACCAAACTATTTAATTTGTGAATCTGAAAACTTCAATAAAATTAAAATGATCAGTCGGAACCCAATCTCTTTGATCTGGGAGACAAAAGTCTACTAATTGTGTTCTTTATCAGTAAAATGGAAATCTTATCTTTCTCTTTATTGGAGGAGAAGAAATGAGACAAAGACATAAAGACACAAAGGTTTGTTGCAGTTATAGGAGTTTCACTGGAAAGGTCTTTGTGTGAAGATACTGCCATAAGTTGGTGCTTCATCTCACCTGACAGTGGGAGGCCTTCATCTTCTTCTACCCCGGCTCTCTCTCCCCTCCTATTCTCTACTTTTGCTCCAGTTTCCTGATGTCTGGCCACGTTCAGAGTTACCACTTTTGCTTATGCATAATGACATTTGTTGTTATTTCAGCAACACTAATTAGGTCACAGAAGGATTGAATCTATTCTTTGTTTCCATCAACAGCTTCTTCAAAGGCCCAGGTTTATCTGCCAAGAGTGAAGTAGTTAATGCCTTGTGAAAAGGCTGTGCAAATCCTTTGAGTTTTACTCACCTTGTCTTACTTTCTTGTCTTGGAGTTTCCAGTCTCCAGAAGTTGGTTTATGCATGCTGAAGTTTCCAAGGGTGACTCAGGTGACCTGGAAAAGTCCTTTGGCTCAGGCCAGTATCAGGATTATTCTACCTGTAGCTACTTTCACTGTGATGAAATTAAAACAATCTTCTCAGAAATGAACCTCAGTGAGGTTTATCAGCAGAGCACTAAGAGCTCTGGTTTTACTCAGTCTTCAGAGTTAGATAACCCGTAACACCTGACAGCAGGTACAGTGCCTCTCATTGCAATGATTTATACCTATGTTACACTCGCATTTGAATTCTTAACATTCTATGTCAGTTCGTGGATATACCCAAAAACATGTAAGTCAGGTACACTACTGTGAAGTGTAATGTGTCTTATTTATCCTTTTGAACACCTTTAAAAATGTGTAAGTTCTTAAATATTAATTTTTACCTTTCCGTTATTGTCTAGAATTACCTTGACTAATGCGGTCTTCATTTTTCTATTAATAATCCTTGTAATTTTTATTGTTATGATGGTTTATGCACATTTTCTCCCATGACTGTAATTTATAAAAGCATGCAACAGATCATTCACTTATTCATTCTGGAAATGTTTTTTGAGTAACTACCACATGTCAAGCGCTGGTCTAGAACTTGCTCATAACCACTGAAGTCTACTATCGCTATTGTAGAGCTCTTTCTCCCTTCAATTCCCTCAAAGTTTGCTTCATAGTGTTTAGGAACTCTGATGTTTGATGCATATATACTTATAATCTTAATATCTTTTATGTGAATTGAGCCTTTTTCAATCATATGATGTCCTTCTTTGTCTCTTATAACAGTTCTTGACTTAAAGTCTATTTTGTCTTGTGTTATGTAGCTACCCTGCTGTCTTTTAGAAAGCATGAAATACATTTTTTCTGTGTTTTCACTTTCAACCTGTGTGTAGTTAGATCTCAAATGAGTCTCTTATAGATAGCATATAGTTGGATACTATTTTTAAAAATCCATTATGCTACTATATACTTTTTGATTAGTGAGTATGATCTATTTAAATATAAAGCAATTGCTGATAGGGAAAGACTTGCTACTGTCATTTGTTGTTTGTTTTTTTTAAAGTTCTATAGCTTTTTGTCCCTTCTTTCCTTCCTTCCTTCCTTCCTTCCTTCCTTCCTTCCTTCCTTCCTGTGTAGTTAGTTGGTTTTTTATAGTGATAGTTCTGATCCTATTTTCATTTCCTTTGATGTATATTTTGTTTTCCTTATGATTAATATGGGCATTATATAGCACAGCCTAAGGTTATAATAATCTATTTTAAACTGAAAACTTCACTGTAATCATGCAAGAAAGCTCCACTCCTTTGCCTCTGCCCCCATCCATTTTATAATATTGCAGTCATATATTTCATCTTTATTGTATACCCATAAACATATGCAATAATGTTTAATGTTTTTATCCTTTAAATCATATAAAAGAATAAATAATGATGTTATAAATCAAAATGATAATAGAAGTTTCTATATTTGTCCAAAAACTAACCAGTGTGGACCACTTAATTTTTCAAATGGTTTTTATTTGCTGTCACCTCCTTGTTCCAACTCTAAGGACTTGCTCTAGCATTTCTAGTAGGGTAGGTATAGCGCTAACACCCCCAGCTTTTGTTTCCTGAGAGATCTTTTATTCTTTCATTTTAAAAGAATAGTTTTGCTAGATAAAGTAGACTCCATTGACTTTTTTGTTTCTTTCTTTCATCACTTGAAATAATTATCCCATTGCTTTCTGGCCTGCAAGGTTTCTTCCAAGAAATCCACCGATCATCTTATTGTATGAGAAGAGCCACTTCTAATTTGCAGCTTTCTGAATTCTCTCCTGGTCTTTGGCTTTCTACAGTTTGATTATAATGTGTCTCAGAATGGAATGTTTTGAGTTTGTCTTGAAATTTGTCTTTCCATGGATTTCCCCCTGTTTGGGGGTTTTTGTTTTTGTTTTTTCTTGGTCAAATAAGTGGTCTCTTTTTCTCTCTCCTGCTAATACTCTCATAATGAATATATTCATCCACATGGTAGTGTGATTTTTTCCCAGTCTCCCTATTTACCGATGCTTTTAAATGTCTTGATTTTCCTAAGAGTCTCACCCATGCTCCTTCTCAAGGCCTTGGCTGTTGTATTCCTCTGCCCACACGCTGCCCTGGGTTCGCGCAGGTGCAGCTCTCACAACCCCCTGCACCTGTCACTACTTTCAGTGGCCTCAACCTGTCATCCAAAGGAGGCTGGCATTCCATTCAGGGATCCTGCTCAGCCTGGACCGTAACCAGCCCTTTGGACAGTTGTTGGACAAACCATAACATTGTAGGCAAGTTCTAGTTTTTTCCTTTTGTCCTGAGGGAGGAAGCTGGACTTGGGTGGCACACCACACTGAGCTGAGGGTGGGGTAGGGCGAGAGTGGGCAAAAATGCCACAAAATATATCATTGTTTTCATTGTGATTTTTCCTTGATTAGGCACTGACTTGGTTTCTGCAGCTTCTCAACTGGTTTCTAGAATCCCCACAAAGCTACTTGGGCCCATAGGTAGTTGTTTATTTGGCATTTCCATGGGGAAATGATGGCTTGGAGCTTCCTGGTCTGCCTTCTTGCTGAGGTCACCCTTGCTTATAAGTAACTCATAAACCAGGGAGGAAGAAAGGCATAGAACAGTAATGCCATGGTCAGTTTTGTGTTTTAGAAAAGAGTAACTCTGAAGATTACACATTCTTTTTTTTTTTAATTTTTTAATTTTTTTAAAATTAGTTACACATGACAGTACAATGACCTTGACATCATACATTTGAATCGGATGGGATATAATTTCCCATTTTTCTGAGTGCACAGGTTGCAGAATCATGTTGGTCACACAGTCACATATACACACAGTAATAATAATGTCTGTTTCATTCTACTATCCTTCCTTTCCCCCCATCTACTCCCCTCCCCTCCCATCACTTCTCTCTACCTAATACAAATTCTTATACAAGAAAAAATTTCAGAGCCATAGAAACCATAAGAAACCTATGTATTGGACTAGGTGAGAGATGATAAGGGCTTGGACTAAGGCATATATCTCTTAAAATATATATATATATATATATAGTGTTTAAGGGGAGCAGTTCTAAGACTCAGTTGCCTATTAGAAGCATGGTCTGGGAATGTGAAGGTGGATGAGATGTGGAATAAAAGAATGAATGAATATTTTCCATTAAATGATTTTAGGCAACTTTCTTATCCTTTCTGAACTTCATCTTATCCTCTTATCCTTTGTTTTTTTAAAATTTTTATTATTAGTTGTTCAAAACATTACATAGTTCTTGACATATCATATTTCATACATTTGATTCAAGTGGGTTATGAACTCCCATTTTTACCCCGTATACAGAATCACATCAGTTACACATCCACGTTTTTACATACTGCCATACTAGTGTCTGTTGTGTTCTGTTGCCTTTCCTATCCTCTACTATCCCCCTCCCCTCCCCTCCTCTTATTCTTTCTGAACTTCATCTATAAAACAAGATGACTGGAAAAGACATGTAAGTGTCTGGTAGATAGCAGGCAACTAATAAAAGAGTTTGTTTCCTTTTTTCCCATGCACTTACCTCTGACCAAGAGGTCAAAGTTATGCAGTTTAGTGGATGGTGTTTCAACTTACTGAAGTGGAAAATGGGAAAAATGTACCACAATCTTTTGAGTCTTTGGGATTAGGGGTTTATTTTTTAACTCCCATGCTTTGGTAGTAAATACACGTTAAACAAGCTCTATGTAATGAACTGTTTGCATTTATTTTTATCTTTCTCAAACAGGCATTCCTGAGCATCCTAAAGTTATTATCTGATTCCAGAACATCCCCATTCAATTGAGCATGGTACAAGGTCACTTAGCACACTGGTTGGCTCTAGGTTATTGAGTAAATTTGGAGCAAAATAATAAAAATAATTTGTCTCCTGGATCTTGAGCCAATGCTTTGTTATCAGCTCTGAGTCCTTTTAAAAATTCTGTGAGAATCTTCTTCAAATGGCTCTTACTTGACAGATTAACAGCCATGTCAATAATATGTGTGCATTCACGATGACATTTTAAATGTTCTATTCAAAGATTATGAGAGAAAAATTGCAAAAGGAATTTTAATAGCCCTTTTATTTCCCCTTGAGGCAATGACCTTTGTATAAAATTATGTTTCCTTAGGCTAAGATTAAAATTGCTATCAATAGCAGAAAATGTAGGTGTTCATGCAACTACTGTTTTATATGGATGAAGTATCTTGCCTAAGGAATCTTTTCTAATGTAACTTTTAAAGATTGAAAGAGTTTTAAAACCTATTCTTATAATATTATTTTTAAAAATAATCAGAATTTGCTTCACCTTTGACAAGTAACATAACACTTATGATCTATGCATCAGATTTTAAGAGATGATAATCATGTATCCAGACATTTCATTCTGATAGGAGAAATGTCTTTTGAATTATAAAATATGAAAAGCTCAGAAGTTGGGGTAACCCCGGCTTCCAGCTTGGGAATGATGTGAACATTTAGTGCGACTATACCCTAGGCTCCTTCCTTCAAGTCACACCCCACCTTCCCACACCACCAAAAGCTGGAATTTTCCATAACCACATATTATGTTTTGAATCACTTTCAAGACAAACAGAAGCTATAAAAATATCAAGTAGGAGCATCATTCTTTTTTCTTCATCCTAATGCTGTTTTACATTTCCTGCATCTCATGTCTTATCTTGCAAAGTGGCCAGATATGTCAGCAAAATGTTACTTCTCATAAAGAATGTAGCAACCACATTTTTTTGATACAAAAAAAAAAAAAAACCATAATGGAACATAGATGGAGTTCTTATTATAATTCCTTCTTAGGTACAGGGAGCGATTTTTGTTTAGCAAAGTCCTGATGGCCAGAGAGATACAACTCTTCGCCGGGTAATGCCTCCTTCCATTTTAACTTGTGATATTGTGTTATTCAGAGATGTGACTCAAGAACAGCATAGGGCTGCATTTGTAAGGGATGAGACAAGGACATGTACAGACGCAGAAAATAATTTGACCTAGTAAAGCCTCATCTCTGGGAAGGTCTGGCTCAGATGATAAGGTTGCCTCATGAATCTGCTGGCTTCCCACCCTCATCTCTACACTGCGCGCATACAGAACTTTGAGCAGGTACCAAAACCAACAAATCTTGTCCTTTGCCCTCAGTGCCCGCTACCTAACCATTCAGGCATCTTTCCCCACCTTGGTGCTGCGATAGACTTTCTCCCTCCTTGGGCTACCAATACTCTCCCTGTCTGAACTCATTCCAAGGCCTCTTCAGAACTCCACGTGGGTGTGAAGAAGCTGCTTTGTCATCTGAGCTACATCCGGTCCTTTTCTAAGCCCTCCCTCATGTTCTCTGCACACCTGGGTTATGACATGCTAGTTATTTGCCTGTTTTCTTCTTTGAGCTCTTTGAGGATTTAAAAAAAACATCTAATTTGACTTTTTATTAAAAGCACCCAGAATAATAGCTGGCATGCAGGTAGGATTCAGTAAGCATGGTTGAACGACTAAATGTAGAAATGAATGAATGATTGTACCTTGGTCTGTATATGGCACACTGACATACGTACACGAGAATTTAGCTGACTCTTAAGCTTCCTTCCCTGTTCCAGGCCTGTGAGATGAATATCTTTATTTTCACCATTCCATGGATGACAAAATTGAGTCACAGAGAATTAAGATGACCAAGACACACCACGAGGACAGTTTTTGGCCCTAGGTTTGTTGGGCCCTTTATGCTATGGCTACCCTTGAAATTTTACTAAAACTATTAATCATAAAAAGGTGTCAAAACTGTTAGTGCTGAAAGAATAGCTACAAATCTGTCTTTTACTCTAATGTTTATACTAATAAAGAAAATATCATCTACGACTTTTTAAAGAACTCTGTAAATAATTTGGCTATGGGCTAGGGTTGTGGCTCAGTGGTAGAGCACTTGCCTAGCATGTGAGAGGCTCTGGTTTCAATTCTCAGCACTGCATATAAATAAATAAATAAATAAATAAATAAATAAAGATCCATCAACAACTAATAAAAACATTTTAAAAAATAATTTGGCTATTTTCTCCCATTTTTTTCTCATTTTAAATATATTGTTTATATACATATATAATATTTATCTTACTATCAAATTGTACTCATGTTTATGTTACTGTTTTGTCTTCATAACCATAATAGTTAATGGCATGATATTCCATGTCAATTGACATACTAAGTCAATTACTTGTATCTGCTGATACACTAAGTATCAGCACTATCATGAAGATATTTGTGCATCCAGGATTTAAAAAAAATTACTTTCCCATAGCTTTTCAGAAAGATAATTTTATAATGAAAGCTACACTGATTATTTAGTAATAAAGAATTCAAAGGCCCAGACATTTAGTGCTATTTTTGTGGTTTCTTGAGGTTGTGTGATTGGGTCCTTAGGTGGACCCTTATTAACTTTGTAATCTTCCTTTGACAAAATGCCCCTGATCTAAAACCCAGACATAAGAACCCCTCATACACAACACAGTACATCATAATATCAGTGCAAACCAACATCCCACTGTCCTGGCCACAAATGAAGGTCAGAAGGGAATTCTCAGAAAGAGGACGTGCACATCCAGCAGGGTTCATGTGGCAGACTGCAAAATTTGCCGACATTGTTTTGGCAGCGCTGGGGACTTTATACTGGAAATCCCCAGCCAGTGTCACTGATGTCTGCTTTCTGACGTGTGAAACTTCAGAGCCATTTTAGAACTTAGTTCCTGAAGACATTTCATAGGAGAGACTGTAGGGATCATTTCTATGTTTGTGATTCATGTTCAACATTGTGTAACAGGTGCTTAGCAAGTACTTGACACATAATAGATGCTGACTAAATATTTGCTAAATGGAGACATAAGAAGGATAGAGAACACATGCATTGGAATCAAAAAGATACGGATTTGAAATCTGTCTCCATCACTTACTTTCTGGCCTTGAACAAGAGGCCTAACTTCCCACAACTTCTGTTTCCTCATGTAAAAAGAGAGCAAGATGGGCTGGGGACATATCTCTTGGTAGAGTGCTTGCCTCGCATGTACAAGGCCCTGGGTTCAATCCCCAGGGACACACACACACACACACACACACACAAAGACAATATGTCTTATTTTGCATGGTAACAGGTAATCACACCAGGGAAACCCCAAAGCTTGCCTGAGGCAGAACTGTGCCTTGGGTGAGGAGAAATGAAATAGGTACATGATCAGAGGATAGATATACAGGAAATGTAACCTTACCCAAAATCAAGAGCACAGCAGAAAAAATAGGAACGAGGTGTGGCAGGAACTTGCAGAAATACAAAAGAAGAGGAAAGAACTGATGTTTCTGCTTTTTCTTCTGGGAATCCTTACAAAACTGAATTGTTATTTTCCACTTTTTGACATTTTTGTTCCTTCTTTAAGTAGTCTTATTCTTCACATTCGTTTCTTGTTTACCCCTCGGTAGAACTCACATAAATAGGAAATGACATTTGTAAACCTAAGGACTTTGCAGTGTTGTCTTTTAGTTGATCCTACTTTTTTTTTTTTTTTTTTTTTTTTAGAATATATGAAATTTATTTTGAAACTCTCATTTGGCTTCCTAAGCACTTTCTAGAAATCTTTTAAAAGATTAATCTGGCATAAAATAGAAATTGCAGTTTGACAGGAAGCCTAGAATCCTAATTTATCCCTTGCTTTAAAGATAGTGGACTCCATTTAGGCTATATGTGTGTGTTCATGCAGACACGTGTGTGCGGAATTGAGTGAAATACTGTTAGATATTGCAAATGCTGGATGATTCTCCAAAAACTAAAAATAAAATCAACAATAAAACGCACGGGCCTCCCCACGCCCATCTGCTCAAAGACCCCTCTCTATTCCTCTATCATCTCACACTCAGGGCTGATGGAATAAAAATATCATAATAGTTATGCAGCCACCCTCAAAATAAAAGATACTAATATTTAATTCAGATCTCACATGTCCAGCTGTATTTCCACCCCTCACCCATTCTTCCCTCCCAAGACATAACCATGGATTCCTGACACCCGTACACTTCATTCCTATGAAGTATCTTTATATTTCTACTACATATGTGTATATCCAGAAAAGATTCCATGTCATGAACCCATGGCCTTGTTGTCTCCAGGTGGCCTTAAACTCAAGCTCCAGATTCCCAGGATCAGCCCCAGCTCCCAGAATCACCATGGAGTCCGTCACCTCGTGGCCTCATTGGTTTTCAGTTCCTGTTGTAATTCTGTACCCTGTAGGAATCCTGTAGTTTCTCCTCCTTTTCTGAAAGCCTAGCGATGCGTGTTTAAAAAAAAAAAAAAGTGTTTTATAATTTAGCCAGAATATCTGGGTGATTTTAGCAGGAAGATTTTAAAGTTATATACTCCACGGTGCTGCATAATCTAGAAGTTGGAGCTACTTTTTCCATAAAACAATTGTTTTCCTGTAATGATTCTTTCCCCGTTTTCCAGGTTTTAAAATCTTAATTACTTAATTGACAAAAAGTGTAAATATTTATGGATATAACTTGATGTTTTGATACATGCCTATGTTGTGGAAAGATTGTGAGGTTCATTAACACATGCATTGCCTCACTTGCCACGCCATTTCAGTGTTTTAGTGGGGCTGTGTAAAACACCCTGCTAGATATCAGTTGGATAAAGAAAACTCAGTATATACACAATGGAGTCTTCCTCAGCCATCAAGAAGAAATTAGGCATGGGGCTGGGGCTCAGTGGTAGAGCGGTACTGGGTTCAATCCTTCACCACATAAAAATGAAATAAAGGTATTGTGTCCACCTACAACTAAAAAAAAAAAATACATATTTTTGTTTAAAAAAAAAGAAATTATGTCATTTGTAGTAAATGGTTAGAACTAGAGATCATCACACTGAGTGAAATAAGCCAGACACAAAAAGTCAAGAGTCAAATATCTTATATGTGGAAGCTAGAGAGAAACAAGTATTTAAAAGAGAGGGGGAATCTCACAAAAACAGAAAGGACCCAGAGGAGAGGAATGAGTGGGATGGAGGAGGGATGGGAAAGGGGAGGAACAGCAGAATGAAATTAACCAAGCTGCGTGTCTGTGCACGTGTGAACATATCACAATGCATTCTATTTTTGCATATAACTATAATGCACTAATTAAGAAATAAATGATCAGGTTTCTATAACCTATGATGACTAGTATTTGGGACCTGACAAAAAATTTTACCATTCTACTAACTAAATGTTAACACCATGCTGCATATAATATTTTATAGCAGTTTATTATTTTTTTAAAAAATGCCTTTCATTGCTTATTTTGAAAAGAATACTTTCCAAAGTGACTATGCATATTTTATCTAAAAAGACATGTGTGATCATGAAGTAAAAATATTTGCTTAATATGTGAACATGTTGGTTTTACTGAATTTGCATTCTTTTTCTTAATAATGCGTATTTTGTATTTCTTTCTTAACAAAGCTCCTTTTCCCTTTATCTACTTCTTAGTCAAGATTACTTCTAAATTTTTGACTATAAGTATTTTACTCTGTAGTTGAAGGAGTTGAATCCTGACTAACTACTGGAAGGATGAAACTAGAAATCTCAGTTATGTAAAGTTTCATCCAAAACATTCTGTTGTGACAGAGCCATTTTGTCTCTTAGAAAATCTGACCTAAAACTCCACACCCTGGGCCAAGCTACACCTCTGGTTTCCAACATCCCTAATGCTTTGAGGCAAACTACACCTTGTTTGCTTCAAGGCCAATAACATTGAGATGTATGATAGCTTTTAGCCAAAATGAAGAATAGAACTGGATAATTTAGAATTATCCTTGTGTCATTGTAAGAGCTGGGGACATCACATGATCCTTGAGTTCTACCACCTATAGCCATACACAGATGCACAGTCCCATGATACTCAGCATCAGCCCCCACCCTCTTGCATATTGTAGGATTTATAAGCCCAGGGCTCCAGAGCCACTGGCAAAGCTTCTGCCAGCTATCCATTCCTAGCAGTAAAGTCTGAGTTCAGTTTCAAACCACGACTGAGTCTCTTTTTATGTTTTAAAAGTACAACTGGGTAGTGCTATTTCTCCACCAGAAAACATTTTGAAATATATTTTTATGTCAATTTGGGGATGGAATTAAGCTTAGGAATACTGCTTCTGATGAAAGTAAAGGTCCTGTTGAAAGAGCCATGTGGTGGGATAATTCTGCCAGAGGATTCTGGAAGGCTTAAGTAGGGAGAGCCTGGGGGAGAGGCAAGTCTCTCAGCTCTTTGTCAAGCCGCACTTGTAATTGGGGTTCTCTTTTGGAAAATGGATAAAGAATGGAAGTGGCATCTGGTGGCATCCAAGAGGCAGGAAGCCTCCATTCCAGTCTCCATTCTGCCTCAACATGCCATCATGTGACATTGGGCAGGACACAGACTCCCAGTAGCACAAGGAGTTTTCATCTATCTCCAGGGAGCACGTGTACAATGAGCAGATGCCTCTCCAGCACAGCCATTTTACCTCGTTCCGTTTGGTCCCAGTCCAGGTGTGTGGAAGTCTGGCAGCTCTGATCCCTTGCTTTATTCATAGAGGCTACTTTGACTTTGTGGATTGCCACTGCACCTTGAGTAATGTGCTCCATTGCTCCCTGGGGGCCATTCTCTTTCCCCTGGATTCATTTCTTTGTGCCTTTTCTTCAATGCTGACATTAGTGTTTTCAACATCTCTGATCTAGTTGAACTGCAAAGGTGTCTGTTACTGACTGAGGTTTCCATCTTGGCACTCTGCCATTGACTTGCCTCTAGGTCCATGTATTCATTCAGCATATACTAAAGCATCTTCAACGTTTCTACATAAGGTTGGGACAGTGTTTACACAATCCCTAGGAATACACATATGGAAACCCTGCTCCTGGACAGGTCACCAAAGAGTCAAGGGACCACACAGGTGGTTGTTCTTTGCCATATGATGTCCTGAAACATATCTCGAATCTTTTGACCTATTAGCCAGTAGATTCCCATTTTAACGCTCCACTCGATTCCATATTATTGAGTGGCTTCATTCTGCCTTGTATGCCAGGTAGTCAGTGGGATACAAACTAACTATCCCACTTAGTTTCTTCAGAAGATGATATTTACCTTTTTTTTTCTTTCCTCATATGGATTCTATGAGGCAAATGTAAGGAAGTCAGCTATATTTGGAAACCACTCCCAAAAAAGTTGCTCTGTAAGACATTGATTATGCTTACATATGTTGGCATAAAAGTTACAGATAAAAATAATATATTTAACAAATTGTACTTGGAGTTGTTTGTTAATATATATTTATGTTCTTTATGGCCTACTCTAGAGGTATTGGAGTACCTCATTGGTAAGGATAATTCTGGAGATGTGAAATTTGTACAGAGAGGAGGTAAACGTGAAGACAAAAAAACAGAAAAAAATCTGGATGGTGTTATGGTTTAGTAATGAGGTGACCCCCCAAAAGCTCATGTGTGAGACAATGCAAGAAAGTGTAGAGATGAAATGATTGGGTTATGAGGTTTATTAATCAGTGCATTAATCTGCTGATAGGGATTAACTGAGTGGTCACTGTAGGTGGGGAGGGTGTGGCTGGAGGAGGTGGGTCTCTAGGGGCAGGCCCTTGGGTTTATATTTTGTTCATGGTGAGAGAAATTCTCCCTGTCTGCCTCCCAGTTCCATTTTCTGAGCTGCTTTCCTCCTCCACCTGGGGCCCAAAACAAGAGTCAGCCATCTGTGGACTGAGACCTCTGAAACTGTGAGTGAGCCCCCAAATAAAGCTTTTCCTCCTCTATGTTGTTCTTGTCAGGCCTTTTGGTCACAGCAGCAAAAACAAAACAAAACAAAAAACTGATTTAAACAGATAGTGAAATAGTAAAGTATGACAATTAAAAACCAATTTTTTTAAGAAGACAATTTATTTACTATGTGGTTTAACTAAAAAAAATAGGAGAGCTCTTAAATTTGAGCAATGACTCCTTTTTAGACGAAAGGAATCATTGAAGACTGACATGTCTATTGGTGGTAAAACACAGTGTAGAATTAGGTAGAGCCAAACAGCTTTGCCAAAGTAAAAGTGAGAAAGGATTGTAAGATAGAAAATATGAAGCCTGGAATGGAAATTATTTGTAAATTTGCAGCATACGAACAGAAAACAGTAAGAAATTGTGCATTAGAAGGAATAATGCATAAGACACTGGCATCAGGAGGAAGCCGAGTGGCGGCCTTAGCTGTTTTTCCTTCCAGTATGAGGATGTCCTCCATAGTGCCCCTGGTGCATCTGTTGAATTGTTAAATGCTCCTTCAATCTCTCCTTGAAGTTTTCAGAGACAAGGAGAGTCCTTCCCTGCAAACTGTCCTTTCTATGAACGAGAAACTCTTGATTGTTGGAACCTTTTCCTTACTCTGTTAACCAATTCACCTGCCTGTACCATCTCCCCAGTTCTATGCTCTGAAGCCATGTGAACTAAGTCCATTCTCTCTTCATTGTGACAGCCCTTTGTGAATGTTTGAAGAAACTGGTCACCATCCCTCTCGGTTTATTTTCTCAACCTAAATACCTCCCTATTTTTAAATTCTTTATAGGAGCTCATTTCCTTGTGTTTCATTGTCAAGGTCCTCGTAAAATATCCAGAAGTGGTCTGAGCTCTACCACAGTACCAGATGGCCTCCCGACTGTGTTCACCCAGCTCAAGATGATATTTCCTTTTGAGGGTTAGTCTTGTCATGTTCATGTTTATAAAGAGAGTTTAGTCCTTTTTTCTCAGCCTTTCTGAGCTTTGGGTATATCCTTTTTTCATTTTATTTTTTTCTATTTAATTCACAAACACTAGCACCATAGTAGCTCAGGCTTAGTGTTGGACCCTGGGGTCAAAAATGAATAAGCCTGTGGCAGGAGGGTTTTACAATGTTCTAGTGGGAATGGCCAACACATAAAAAATAATTACAATATGATGCAGGATATACAGATAAACTCAGTGCTCTGTGACCATAGGCTGGGGCACGAACTCCCTGAGGAACAGCTAATGGTTCATCCTTACTTCATTCATTAAATAAGTATTTAACTAGAACTTTCTATGGGTAAGATACATAATAGACATTTATATGATTATGAATCCCCCAAAATTGCAGATCTGTATTTTTCTAAATTGTTTATGAGAGTTTAATGAATGATTTTTGTGAATATCCTTGTTACATTTCCTTGATCTTTTAATCTGACAATTGTACCAGGATATAAGGAGGTTAATGTAGTGACTCAGGGTTCATAATGATTGTGGATTTCTCAGTACTTAAAAACTATTTCTTTTATAGTTTAGAATTATAAAAATAATTTGAGTTTGGACAAAGAATAATAGAATTTGGACAAAGAATAAAATATATGTTACAATGTCATAGTTTCTATACTTTTCCCCTTTCTTTGGAGTTTCTCACTTCTCTTGGTGTATAATTTCTCCAGGACTAATAGAGGCATTTTTATGATCACATCTAAGTTTTCTCAGTATGTTCCTTTGTGACTTTGGAGGAGGAATTTGAAGACTTGAACTCAGAGTGGCAGGGCATTCTTTTACTATCTCTTATTTATACTAAGTTTTGTTCCCTCTAACTCTTGTTTGTTGTGAGTTAAAAATAAAATTTACTGATGGAGAAGCCTAGACACCAAATCCTTGTAAGGAATTCAGTGTGTCAACCTCAGTTCTGACTGTGTCCCCTCCTTCATTTGGTGGTTATTATGAGTACCAGCTTCATTCCAGATGCTGGGCTTTGAACAGGTCTCCATATTCATTCACTCTGTATTAGAGTACTCCCCAGGACTCCTGATCTGTCCAAGTTCTCGCCACTTCTCACTTGATCTTCCACTACAACCTCTTCACTCATCTCCCTGCCTTCTGTCATTTCCTCCTTAACCCACCACTCACCAGGTTGAAAATCTTATGCCCCTTCTTAAAATCTTCGCCTATCCCATCACCTCCAAGGTAAAACCTAAAGTCCCCAATTGATGGCAAAGTTCTGCTCATGGTTTGGTTCCTCCCCCTTTCCAGTTTCCTCTCTTGCCACTAATTTTTGTTCAGTGATTGTAAAGTTCCCTTCCTGTCCTCTCAGGTCTGTCAAAGCTTTCTTACTTTGAACACTTGTTACATGCTATGGACTGAGCTGTGGACCCAATATGCACTACCCCATCTCGAATGCTTTCTTGTCCCCATTGCCTTCCCTCATCTTCTAGTCATTCTTCCATTCCAAGCTCATGAATCACCCCTCTTGAATGTGTTTATTAACAGCAACACATCACCCATTCCCAAACCTGCCACACATAAGTTGAGATGGGAACCCTCCCTCTGCATGCATGACACCCATGGCTGTATCTCTCACCTCATTTATAGGGTTACGTATGTGTCTTTCATCCCAAGACTAGCATAGTCTATTAGAAACATAATGCAAACTACATGTGTAATGCTAAATTCTCTAATAGCTGCAATAAAAAATGAAACAGGCAAATTAATTTTAATATATTCTATTTAACCCATTATGTTCAGTCTGTTATCTGTTTAATGTGTAATCAATGTGAAAATTGTTAATGAGAATGGCATACGTTCTTTTTTTTGGATGTAGTCTTTGAAATCTGATGTGTGTTTTGAATAGTACATCTCAAGTGCTCAATAGCCACATGAGACTTAGCAACTACTATATTGGACAGTGCTGGTCTAGACTGTGACTCAACGAAGATGCAAGACTCAAAAAGTGGAAGTAGCCATCTCCAGTCATTGTGTTTGTATTCCAAGGATCATCTTTACTTGAGGGGTTTTCTCTTTTGCATTTCCTTATGCTCAGTCTCTTTCTATTCTGCACAGGGGCACTTTTATTTCATATTAAGCTTTATCACATCCAAAGCCAAGTTGGGTTTTTGTTTTGTTTTGTTTTAGAAAGAAAAAGGATTTTTAAATTTCCCTTCGATATATCAAAATTTAGGCTTTACAGAGTTCCCTATACTATTCAACATGTATGAGAAAGTTCTCAAACATCTGTCCCCAGAAAAAAAATAAGTGGAATTTTGTCATAGTATATGTAAGTCTGTGCATAATATATTTAGAATATAATAAGAAATAGACAGAATAAGTATCATTCTGCAAGATGGACAGATGATTTAAATTAAACTGAGACCTGATCATGGGGTATTTAAAGGATAGATGTTGTATGATAGAGTAAAGGACAAAGACCATCATTTTTAAAAAATGAAACTTAAAAGTAATAGAGTACTCTAATTATAGTCTAGGTTTTTATCCCATCTATGGAAGAGGCTCTTTAACATGTGGATTCTTTCTCTACGTTTGACCTCTTTCAAAATGTTCCAACACTCTGAAAAAAATGTTATAAGATAACAAACAGAGCAGGATGCTATGGGTGGAAAGGAGGGTTCAGCCTCGATTAAGTGAAGACAAAGGACTGGTTTGTTGCTTTCTTAGTTACTAGAAAAGATCATTATGGCCAGGTGGGATGTGCACAATGAAAGAAGGCACCTGAACAAACAAACGAGTGTAGAGAAGCAGAAAATCTGTGCTGGGCTGCATTCCCGAGCAGAGCCAGCTCCTACCGTGCCAGCCACCCTCTCCAAGGGGTCTGGACGTGGTGTCTCTTGATGCTTAATTAGCACTGTACTACCTTGGACTAAGAATTATACATTATCTTATTGTTATATTAAAGAAGTTATTTTTGATGGTGGAATAAAGACAATATTCCCCAAGACCGTCCAAGTAGTCCTGTGTTAAGGACCCCTCTCCGTCCACTTCAGGGCACCCACATCTAAGAGATTGGGGTCAGCCTTTAGATTGGTGCTCATGGGTCCCTGTGGGAGAATGCAAATTCAAGGTGAATTAGAAGATGTAATGGGAGATGCCTTCTGTGAAATAAAAAGTGAACACCTACCTTATTTACATTCTTGGTCATCTCTTAGCTTTTTAGTCACAACATGCAAAGGAGAGGCGTTTAGCTCAGCATTCTGGAAAAAGGTGATGGCCCCTTTCACTCTACCATGTGATCTTACTACTTTGTATTTATGGAACGCAGGTGATATACTGAGTACTGCACCCTCCCCAGTTTTAACCCAGGCATTGAATAGGTTGTCAGCTTGTGATGTCTGTGGACCACTCACTACCTGCTATGTGGCAAGTTGAGGTCACCATCATCCCCAGGTTCATGATTTCCCCTAATGAAGCTTCCATTACCCCACTCAAATACCACTGTCCTTGGTTCTCCGTCCCTATTGAAATGCTCTCAAGAAATGGCCTGAAACATTTACATAAAACTAGTAGAGCAAACTTTCCCAACTAGGGCTTGGCTCAAATTAAAACTTCTATGGTGTTTATTTCTAAAGTGACAAGGAATCCTACCATGTTTCCATGGGATGAGGAGGATCGATCAGTTCTGGAAGAAGGATTATAAGTTATCATGAACAATGAGCTATTCTTTCTAGGAACTAAAAATAGGGTAGGCTTTTTTTTTTTTTTTTTTTTTGGTGGGGTGAGGGCTCCTGGAAGCTTGGTGTTCTTCCTGATGAGATGTAAAAGGAAACAATAAAGTTTTTGCTTTAGGTAGAGGGTGGGTTAGGAATGGAAATTGGTGAGCCTCCTTGCTGATCCCCTTGGGCAGGAAGGGGACAGAGCTGCAGGTTCTGGAAGTAATGGATCCCAAGTGGCCAGGGGTTCAGGCTATGAGGCAAGGCCTTGGAGGGAACAGGACTTGTGGTCTTAGAAAGTCAGGCGCTGCAGCTTCCCCCGGGGAATCTGAGCAAGGCCAGCTTCGAGTAAGGAGAGTGGAGTTCCCCTGCAAAACTTCATTTCCAAACACCCTCCCATCCTAGGCAGAAAGCAGGTGAGTCTAGAGCCCACAGAGAGAAGCCATGGTACCCAGCAGGGTGGCCCTGTCCCCAGCAGCACTGTGGGACAGAGATGTTTCAAAGGACTCAGTAGGAATTGGCTTTTTAAAAATGGTTAATTTTATGTATATTAATTTCACATCACTAGGGGGAAAAATGAGAAAGACTTGGTGCTAAGGGCTTAACCCTGCTCAGGCACCAGAAGTCTGGCAAACCTCTCTTTGAACTGTCAGAGCCACTGGGGGTTCTCGAGTGATCCAAGGAAAGGGAAGGGAACACCCGAGACCAATAAATAACAGTGAGAGCAAGAGCTCACACTGGCCCTGATTTCACTGGAAAAAGACAAAATGTGATGTTTACTTGACCCTCAAGTGTTTTGGAGGAATGCGTATCTATGGTCCCACTGAGAACACGGATGGCTTTCCCCTGCCCACAGAAATAGTCTCAAACCACTTCAAGGGCATTGCAGCCGTTGTTTCACATGAAACGCTACATCTCTCCTCAGTCTGATTTCCTGCCATTTTATCAAACAGTTAATCAATTTTGTCATTTCTTGAACTGATAAATTAATTCACTTACCCAACAAATACGGGAGACACTGTGCTTGGTCCCAGGAATACAGAGATGAGATGAGGTCATGGACCCAGAAAGCGCTGCAACTCTGAAAGAAGTAAGAGGCAGGCTTCCCTTCAGCTGTGAAAAGTGTTTGACTCTATGGATGCTATTTGGAAGGTGCCACTTCACCTCCAAGTCCTATGTTTAAAATTAATCCCCAGGGTAATGCAATTAGGAGATGGGACCTTTGAGAGATAATTAGGGCAGAAGGGTAGGGCCCTCACCAGTAGAATT
Source organism: Marmota marmota marmota (assembly GCF_001458135.2). Lineage (NCBI taxonomy): Eukaryota > Metazoa > Chordata > Mammalia > Rodentia > Sciuridae > Marmota > Marmota marmota. Next base: position 27,087,450 of record NW_025999932.1, read on the forward strand.
AGTGCCCCTATGAAAGAGGCCCAAAGAGCTCCTTCACCATGGCAATCGTTACCCACATCAAATCTGCCAGTGCCTTGTACAGTTGCCTTACAGGTGTTTTGAAGACCTGCATGTGTTTAAATCATCAATACAAAATTTTTGCATAAACTATTGAATAATGCACAATAATCCCTAATCAGCTATTGTGGTGTTTTGTGCTTTTTGTGTAGACATGGCAGCTAACAGGCTGTAGGATCGAAGAAGGATCATTCAAATTGCCTTTTCCAGTCTGTTGCATTCCTAGTTACGAAGAAGCATGCAGTGCCTGAAACAGCATGTCATGGGAGAGGTGATTTGGTCAAAACAGGCCAGCAAGCAGCATTTGAGAAAATCTGGATACAGCCATGTGAATGTGACATTTTTTTCTCTTCCAACATAGGTGCCAAAGGAGTAAAGAATAATATGTTGGAATAATTTATGATTGTATTTAATTTATTTCATTAGAATAAAAGTCATAAAGAGAAAAACAAAGGACAGAAGCTGGATTTCCAGACAAGATAAAAGCTGGGCAGACTGTGTTTGCCAAAGAGCAGAGAAATCCCCTGGGAAAATGGTGACCTCTCAAATTAATATCTTTAGTTCTATACAGGCATTCTCCTGTTGATTAGAGGATATTAACAGATTGTCTTGAGAAACAGAATAATAAAGTGTCTTCATTTAAATTCTATGATTTCTGTGATGTGATTTTAATTCATTTTGCTCCTTTCTATAGTGATATTTAATATGCTTGTCACAAGAAGAAATATTTTCTTTCGGGTCCATTACCTGGACTATGCTAAATGGATGGTGTAGAAATTTACCTGACACGATGAATTACATTCTGGAATGTGGGTTAACCTTTCTCCTTGGAATTCTGTTTAACTACTAAACTACTGTCTATTTATGCTGGTTTTATTAGCTCTTAGATTTATGAGGGAGGATGTTGTAATCCCAGAGTTAACTCAGACAGAATGTTGTTTTATTTCTACTGTATTGGTTGGCTGAAGATGTTTATCTTGATTTTTCTGCCTTGGGGTTATGTTTTATGTACTAATGGTTCTGCCATTTTTGCTGGACTATTTGAAATATTATTATATTTCCATTTCTCTGAGGAAGTCTAGCTTTGGGATCAAAGTACTAGGTCATACATATCACAGTTCCTAGTAGACAGGTTGGAAAAGGTATATGGCCTCCCAAAGCCTCACTGTCCTGAGGCCGTAATGTCCATCCACATGAGGATGTTGTGCAGTCTAAGTCAGATCAAGCGTGTAAAGCTCAAGCATGCAGTAACTACTCAATAACAATTAATTATTTTTTATTATTCTCAGAAGAGTTCTTAAAGTGACATTTTTTAAATTGAGGTTAAGAAAACATAAAATTTTAGCCATTTTTAAGTGTACAGTACAGGAGTGTTAAGTACATTCACATTGTTGTGCAAGCAGTCTCCAGAACTCTGTGCATCTTGCAAAACTAAAAATCTGTATCCACTCAATTCTAACTCCCCATTCTCCCCTATGCCCTAGTCCTTGACAACCACCATTATTTCTGTCTCTGTGAATATGAGTGGGGTCATATAGAATTTGACCTTTCGTGAGTAACTTGTTTCACTTAATGTCCTCTAGATTCATCTATGTTGTAGCGTGTGTCAGAATTTCTTTCCTTTTTAAGGATGAATAATATTCCACTGTATGTATGCACCACATTTTGTTTACTCTATCAGTTGATGGAAGTTTGGGTTGTTTCTGCTTGTGTTGCTTATTATGAATACCACTGCCAGGAACCTGAGTAGATAAAGATCTCTCTCAGACCCTACTTTAAATTCTTTGGGATATATGCCCAGAAGTGGGGTTGCTGGATCCAGATGGTGGTCTGTTTTTGATTTGGGGGGTTCTACCACAACTGTTCTCCATAGTGGTTACACCCTTTTTACTCTCCTACCAGTAATACACAAGGGCTCAACTTTCTCCACATCCTAAGAGTTTTTATTTTCTTTTTTTAAAAATCATCCTAATTGGTATGATTAAGGAGATATTTTAAGTCAAACAGCTAATTTCCACTCTTTTAGCCTGCAACCTAAAATTGTCTGTGTGGCTCAACTCTTCAACTTCATTTGTTGTTAATTCCCACCACTAGTATTCTTTGGCAAAAAAAAAAAAAAAAAAAAAAAAAGTCATCTAATCGTGTAGGAGCCACAAAGACAAGGTATTTCTTTTAGCACACCTAGTAACAATTTTATATCCATTGCAATACTGAGGGTCACCCCTCTTTTTTTATTTCTTTCATAGTATGAATTTTCTGTGCTTATATTTCAATTTAATTGACAGACACAGTTGGAGGAATAATCAAGTAATAAGTAGAATGTCATTCCTACTCTTTCAGAACTATAATTAAATTATGTGTTAGAATTTCTCATTCTGTCTTCCTTTTCTTTTATTCCCATTCATGTTTTCCTTCTTTTTGTGGTAGATTCTGGTTCATTTCATCAGATATATCTTCTAGTTCACCAATTCTTCAAACTGTGTCGAATCTGCTGTTAAATGGGTCTTTTTGTTTCTAATTTCAATTCAATTTTATTTGTTTCTATAAGTTTATTTCTTTTTCTGATATATTTGGAATTTTAGAATATTTCTGGTTCCATGCATATGATATCAAACTTTTATTTGTGGAAAGAGTAAATACAGTTATCTTGGCATCTGTATTTAATAATTCCATTATCCGCTGTCTTTGGGCAGTCTATTTCTGCTATCTGTTGTTTCTGCAAGCTGTGGTTTTTTTTTTATGATTTCTTGTTTCCTTGTATATTTAGAAATTGCTTATTTTCCTTGGAACTTTATGTATTGAAATTCTTTCAACTTAGAACAAATATGTTTTTTTGAAAGTGTCTTACATGTTTCCGCTTGAAGCATTACCTCAGGGCCCTACTTGGTAATTGCTGAGATAATTTGGACTACCTAAGTAGTGGGGATTTGAGCTCTAAACTAACCTAAAGACCAGTTTGTGAGTCCAAGTTCTCATCAGTGATTCTTTCCCCCTGTGCTCAGTGCTTAGATTTGAACTCTCTAGTTTATAAAAATGTGTGTGTGTATATGTATTTTTCTTTCTTTCTTTTTTTTTTTTTTTTTTTGCATTCCCTTGTAGGGGGAGGAATGGGGGTTTCGTTTTGCATTCACTTATGCCGAAGGTATAGGCCTTTGCAGTCTTCGTGCTGGGAAGGGACTATTATTAGACCATGCTCCATCTGGGGAAAATCTCTAGGCTTTTCACCTGCACCCTGTGTGGTCACTGAAAATCAAAGCTGAAGTTCAAGGAGTTTCCAAGTGCCCCCAGAGGAAAAGTCAACAGCGGGGATCCAATTAACTCTGAATTCTTTGACATGGGTTTTAGGCCTATGCATTATTTACTCTCCTGGTAATTCATCAATGCACTTATGATATTTTCAATATTTTATCCAGAATGTATAAGCTGTTTCCAGCCCCAGGGTTGGTTCATAAACCCTTTTCCACTCATGTTTTTTTTTTTGTTGTTGTTGTTTTTTTATCAGTTGTATCTGTTATAATTTGTAGAACTGGGAACTTACATGAAAAAAATCAATCCAATACACATCAGAAAAACATGGTTCAGCAAACAACTAAGTTTTTTCTGGTAGGAAATTATACGTTCTGTGCACCTGGGCTAATTCTGTAATTGCTGTGCAGTCATGGGGCAGCCACACTGCCCTTGCTCAGAGGGTGGCATCAAATTAATTAATTCCTTCCTGGCCCACATTGGTTGAGCCTCTTTCCCTCCATAAGGTCTATGGGGGCCTCAACCTCCGGCTTGATAGTGTCTAGAACTGCTGAGTATCAGATTGAAGGGTGTCCACCTTAAAGGGCAGGTGGAGAGTGGGTGGGATAGGGATGCTATGGTGAGGGGTTAAAGAGAATCTTTTTGAGACAAAGTGAATCGTTACTCCAGAAAAGAAGTTCAAAGAACAAAGGTTCAGCAGGTATCCTCACCAGAAAGCAACAAGAAAGATAAATCTGGGTTATTGAAGCTTCCTGACAGCTCCCTGGTGCTCTTGACAGAGCATCCTTTCACCTGGACCCCACTGCTCCAGCTGTGACTCTCACTCATGTAGACACAGCTTTTACTCAGCTCCTCTGTGTCCCCTAGCCGGTTATCACTTGTCAAGCAGAAAAATTTCCCTCTATAAATAGGCATGCAAATCTTCCTCTATGGAGCCGTTTTTGTAGCCTTTTGAGCAAGACAAATACATATTTGGAGCTTGGGGTTAAGGCAGTAGTTCCAAGATTTTGTTGTTTTGCCTGATTTCCTGGACCAGTCACATGTTTAGAAAATTATAAGGACTTACAAAGAGTTTATTCACTTTTTAGTTTAAAAAAAAATCCACACACACCATTGTTAATTAGTTTCTTCTGTTGTATCAGATTGCTGCGTAAGAGACCACCCCAAAGGTAATGGCCTGAAGTAGCACAGGGTTCTGATGCCTTGTGCTTCTGCCAGCTCTTCGCTCTGGGCCTGCTCACTTGGAGGTGGATGGTCTCTTACATGTCTGGACCCTATGTTTGTGCAGCAAGGGGCTGTCTGCACATGATCTCTACTCTCAAGAGGCCAGCCAGGGCTTATGCCCAGTGCTCAAGTCCCTTTCAAGCCCTTACCTCATGTTTACTAATGCCCCATTGACTAAAGCAGGTCACACAGGCAAGCCTGCACTCAAGGGTTGATAAATAGGTTACTCCTCCTGGCAGAAGGAGCTTCTAAGTCACATTGCAAAGGGTCACACATTCGTCCCCACAGGGACGAATGTGTGACCATTTGTGCTGCCATCAAGTACAACCATAATTGTCACTTCATAGATACAAAGCATCTTACCAAAAAAGTCACGACAAAAATTCCTAAAATGTAATATATATAGTTTTTTTTAAAAAAAAACACATTTATTAAAAACTCCATTATGTGCTGGACTGGCAAAAGCTTTATTCCCATCAGCACTTTTTAAAGAATGGTATTTGGAACCATGATATGAAGAAACCAAATCTGATAGCATTGCTTAGTATTAGAGAAAAGAGTGGGGACACACAATAGGAGAGAAACCAGATGAAAGATGAGAGGCCTTGAACTAGGAAAGGGGGCATAGGAATAATTAGAAAAGGGAAAATGTGGCAAATGGCTCAGAGTAAGGCTTAGCACCAGGATAGGTGGTGTGTGTGTGTGTGTGTGTGTGTGTGTGTGTGTAACAATGGAGTCTTAATTCTAAGACCTCTACTTGGGGATAACTCAAAAACTTGATAACCATCTATATTGACCTTCTATTATTATGTAACAAATTGCCACTGATTGACAATTTTAAACAATGACACATTATCTCACAGTTTCCTGGAGTCCAGAATCCAGCTTTGGCTACAGATTGATTCTCCTCAAGGTCTCACAAGTCCCAAACAAGGTTTTAGCCAACCCAGCCTCTTAGCTGGAGACTCTGGAGAGAATGTATTTCTAGGCTCATTCCACATATTGGCAGAATCCAGATTCTCGTGGTTGTAGGATCGAGGTCCCTGTTTTCTTGTTGGCTATCAACTGAGGCGGCTCTCTGCTCAGCTGTGATAACCACAGGCTAGTGGCTTAAACAAGAGATATTTGCTTTCTCACAGTCCTGGAGACTGGAGATCCATGCTCAGGTGCCTGTGTGGTTGAACATTGGTGAGGGCTGTTTCTGGTGCATTGCTGATGGCCACCTTCTTACTATCTCCTCACATGGCAGAGAGCGAGCAAGCTTGCACAAGTTCTCTGTTGTTTCTTCTTATAAGGGCACGGATCCATCTTCAAGCCCCCAAGTCTTCCAACAGCCAGGGAAAACTCTGCATTTTAGGGTTCACATAATTGGATCATGCCCACCTGGATAAATGTCCCAGGTTCACAGTCATTTCTGCCATTTAACAATGATGCTGGGGTGATCATGTTAAAGGTTGTGGGGATTGGGGCAGGGCATCCTCTGGGGAATGAGTTTATAATTTCAGCTTTCTACAACATCATTTGTAAAGAGAATATGGAAATATCAAGGAGGCTTTTTCATGAAAATATAATTTTATCATGTGATCATGATCACCCCCCAGGATTCTTGTCAGATGCACATGATATTAAGTTTAAGAAAATGCATTGGAAATAGAGAGCCCTTTAGAATTGATGGCCCTCACAGAGGTAGTGGAAGGTGGGGCTGAGCGCAGATGCCAACATGAGTGTGACTGCCATCTCCATTACCTGCAGGCTGTAGCATCTGTGGCTATTGGCTCCAAACATTCCTCTCCTTTGGGGATTTTATTAATTGCTGCCACTAGGTGTCACTTACACACCCAGAGCAAAGGCAAACTCTCTGAGGCTGTTTCCTCTGTTGCTGGGGGCTGATTTGGACTGAGACCGGCCTGGCCCCCAGGTTGTGGATTCCAGAATATGCAGCTCCTCCCTTGGTGGGGGACTCAGAAGCCTGGAGCAACCTTGAGGAGTCCAGCTCTTCCAGAGGTGTGACCCCACAGTTGCCTTGGGCAGGGACTTACCCTCAGTGTCGCTGAGGCGGAGAGAGAGGAGCCCCCGGTGCCTCAGCATGCTTGGCACTTCACCGTGGTGACCCCATGGCCTGGTCCTTCTTGGCACTGAAGTGAAGCGTTTTCCCGTTCTGCCAGCCTGGCACTCCCAAGACAGGCGGATGGCACAAGAGCCAAGGCAGAAACCAGAATGCTGTGGCTGCCATCACCACTGCTTTCAGGGACCAGGGGTGGTGGTGGCATTTCTTGTTGCAAAGGCTCCTGAGAAACATGGCTCTTGGGACTGGACTGCTCTTGTCTGCACTGGGTTGTACAGGTGGACTTTAGATGCAGTCAGGAACCTGGCACAAAGGGGCAGAGCCAAAGGTTTGAGTCCAGGATGGGGCTGGGGGCTAATAGAATATAAATGAGATTCAGAGGTTCTCTCCTAAAGAGACTTAGAAGAGACGACATCTCTAAACGTTTGCTCATTGTCTGTGGTGGGGCAGTGAGCAACCCTGGGAGGATATGAATGTGTGTTCGTTCCCATCTGCTTCTAGAGCACTAGTTATCAGAATTCTCTAGAAGTAACTGCAGGCAGCTCTACAGACCAGTGCGACTGAGGAAGGTGTAAACTTCACAGGTTAAAAAGTTTATTTTTATACTATTTCTATACAGAAATCACTGAAGTTTTAACAACTTAATGTTCAGTAGTATATTTTAATGTTTTCAAAAACATAGAAAAATGTAAAAGTCGAAATGATTTTTTTCCCTTCCCTTGGCTTATAATAAAGTTGGTCTTGAGAATTATTCCAAGAAGCTGGGGGCTGTGACTTTTTATAACTTTCTCAGAAATAGTATTAGGATATGAGGAAATAAAAAGAAAACAATTGTTTTTAATCTACCCAAGTATTTTAATGCAATAACTAAACCAAATAGTCAAGGCTAAGGAAGACATAAAGTCTCTTGCAGGCACATCCCAACCATCTAGGGGGGCTGTGAACACCCCTCAGGCTGCAGGCCCTTCTCTGGGCTGAACTGTTCTGTGGTAGGGACCTGCTTCTTCGGCATACACCTATTCCTCCTTCCTGGTGAGTCTCGGTTGTATCCAGAACATACATTCCTGAAGTGATGTAAACCTCCATCATCTGTGGGTACACTTATCCCTTTATTTAACATACTTTATAATCAGACTCTGTGCCCAGACTCATGTCTGCTCAGCCGGGACAGACAGGAGTCAGTGTATGTTTATATTAGAAGTATTGGTGGTAAAAGAGATTTCCAGTGTTTGCAGAGGAAAAATAGTGATGTGTGGCGTTTTTCAGGGAAGTCACTGGACCTTCATTTATATGAGGTGAACTTTCTCCTTTGTGTCTTCCCTCAACTACTCATTTCAAAGGTATAGGTAGTTTTTCAAAACCTCAGTTTCCTAACAGGTAAAATGGTCTGATTCCTGTACTACCACCCCTTTAAAACTCCTATGAGAGATTATAAATTTAGAAAGAGATTATGTATAGTCGTATCCTTATTAAACTATAATAACTTTTCTCATGCCAGATATTGTAAATGTAATTACAGCTTTTAATACAGATTTAATAAATCTATGAGCCCTAAATTCTAGTTTTTCTTGAATTTACCACCTTACATCCTGATAATTAATTTTTAGAATCTTTAAAAAATATCTAGTTGTATTCTGCTTCTTGGCTGAAATTTTCTTTTGTTTCCTGTGGAGGGAGAAGAGAGGCATACCATTCAAACCAATTCTGGGGCGCTCTTAGGCTTGTTTCTAAGACGGCATTTAACTGACAGTCCCTGTTCCTAGGAGAATGCATACATCCTTATTTGGCCTGGTTTATGGGAGCATTTTGAGATAACTTCTTAATCATGTAAAATGAATTCTTTTTAAGAGCAAAGGCCAGGGCAAACACGCTTCCTGGCCTTAATGGTTACCTTATTTGTGCATGATGAAAGCTCTCCCTTGTAGGTCCCTTTTTCTCCCAGAAAAATCTGAGGAAGTGGCTTACATGACTGAGTTATAAGAACATTTTGAGAACACAGTAAATTGAACCTCATCGCCTGAACATCTGTGAGTGTCATGGTAGTTCCAGGACAGAGTGGCCTTGTTGCGTAGACTGAGCTTACTGAGTGGCTCCACCTGGCAGCCGCAGGAAGGATCAAGCGTCACTTCAGAAATGGACAGCAGGCCAGGAAGCTTCACCTCGGAGAAGCAGTCCAAACCCATGCAGCCACAAGGCGAAACAGTGAGCACCAATGAAGATGGGTCACCTTCCTTGCACTAGTCAAGTCTTCTTGAAAATTGTCGTCTCAAAAAAAAAAAAAAAAGAGAGAAACTTATTTTACTCTGTGTAGAAAACACGTCTTTAACTGGTGATGCTGCAGTTTTGTGGGTTAACATTGTCCTTTTTTTCAAAATAAGTATTTGAGATGTTACTTTGGTTCATACTATTAATTTGTCACATTTTTAGCCCACCCACTGTTTATATTTAGCCTTCTTAAAGTGCTGTGAATTTCACTGTGGCTCAATTCCTGTTTAACTTCCCTCTGCTGACATCATGTGTTCCTCCAAAATTGTGGACCTCTATATAATCAACATGCAGACCATTTTTCTAAAATAGAAGTTTTCTCTTTCAAATACTTAGGCTCTTATTTATAATTTAATGTAAAGTTGCTTTAAAAATAGAATTGTGGAGCTCTCTAAAATGAATTTACCAGTATGTACATCCAAATATGATTTTAATCTTAATATGGATATAATATCAATTGTTATCCCCTTATCACTGTTTTCCCCTCAGTGAATCTGCTCTTTAAATATTTCTACCTCATTCTTGTCCTGTCACCCTGACTTGGCCCACATCACCTCTCTGGAAGAATGATCTGCCTGGGGCCCATCAGCAGGTGTAGCCCTGGGAATTAGGTGAATCATGTTTGTCCTCTCTATCATATTCAGTTTACTTAGTGTCAGGATGCTCCTCGCTTATAAGAAAATGCATATAATAATTTTATATTCAATTATGTTGCAAGCTCTTGAAGGCAGGGATCTGTTTTATACCTCTTTGGGTTTCCTGGTTTAATAAATATGTCTTAATGATATAGTATCAGTAACCTGTATACCATGGTATATAGCACAGATTACTATAAACCACAGTATGTAGTACAAATTACTATATAGCATTACTAAATTACTATATCTTCTTACTTTGTCACTTCTCTCTTGATTGAATGTTTTCATTCCTCTTGGGCTAATGTAATAGCTTTTTCAGGGTCTTTGTATTAAAATTGCTTTAAAGAGCCTAGAGCTAGAGATTTTCAACCTATTAGACCTAGTTCCCTCTTTGATGACATTTTACATACTTCATTTACTGTTTTGTTTTTAAATGAAATTCAAAGATAATATAACTCACCTATGCATTAACTTTTTAAAAAATGATCTATATTTAAATACTTACCTGTAGTATGAAAGAGAAAAATGAGACAGTGATCCATGCTAAACTGCCCTGAATGTTAGCACTGTCAGTGCTTTGGCACCCTCACCTGGGAACAAGTGCTGACATAGGTATGTGTGTACCTCTTGCGGAGAGCCACTGGGAATGTGTCCTCCTCCAGCCCCAGGCAGACTGACACAGGTGTGGGCCAGGTGTGGCATTGCTTTCAGCCTTAAAATTTTCCAACTTGGTGATTAATTATTGTTAAAGCTCTAGACAGAACAAAGTCTAGTTTTTCCTCCCCTTATATGTACTAGTTGCATTCCTTGAAAATTTAGGAGATATTAAACTTGTGCAAAAATAATTTTGTTTATATTAAAACAGATTCCTAACTCAGATAATTAGACATGAATTTTTCTCTATATGGATGTCTAGGGGAGCAGAGCATTTGAAAGTCAGGTGGACATAGGACAATTTTTCATTGTGTAGGAGAGCTCCACACTTTGCAGAATATGGATCAATTCTGCCACCTGCCCTTAAAATGTCAGGAGTAATCTAACTTCCCTTATCACTGAATGACCAAAAACATCCCACAAAGTTTGAAAAATCCCATCTAATGAGCAGCGCTATTATAGAACATTTAGGACACAGGGTTATACATGTGATTCTATTTCATTAAAGAATGTAATTATTATAGAAACCTATATGATGACCACTACTGTAGTGAGTAATGACCATTGTCTTGCTACTGCAATGTCAGCCTGTTGAGGGCCAAGACAACATCTGCAGTGTCCAGAGAATCCAAGACAATATCAAGAAATTAATTGGTGCTCATTAGTTATCTGTTGAATGACTAAAGACTCGGGGACGTCTACCCTATTTACAGAAGAACTGTATTATTAGTATTATATACCATTTTATCAAACTTCATTGTTAAGCTGTTACTATAAAGCTATTATGCTGAATTGTCCAAATCTAGAAACTAGCCAATGATATGTGCCTAGCTGAAGCAGGTTTCCTTTGTGTGTTGAATTTTTTATTAATACTATTTAAATAGACCACGTAAGAAAAGGAATGCTAGCAACATTTATAGATTTTGTGGCTTTTTCCTCTTTTAAAAAACATTCTCTTCCATTGTAGTACAACTATCTAGAACATCTTGGGTATAGGAATGCAGAGAAAAACAATAAAGATAATCTCTTCCCCCAAGGATGTTATTAGCCATTTGGAGAGACAAATTTCATGTCTAGAACCACTAATGCTAGTAACCAAGTGACATATGGAGTAATGGTGTCATTAAATATAGTAAGAGACTGTGGAAGAGATCATACATCATAAGGATAGTCAGAAGGTTCACGGAATAGTGGATCTTGACCACTGTGTTAAGTGATGGACCGAATTTGAACTGATTAGTGAAGAGGACCATGTCCTAGGCAAAGGGAGAAAATGTAACAAAGCTTTAGAAAGGGCAGTTAACCTGATAGTGTGGAGGGAGGCATGGGGAGTGGCAGGGGAAGTTTGCCTGTTGGGGAACAATGTAAGGAATGTTGGTTGGCTGAGTAAGGACCACACGGAAAGATTATTCAGTATTAGCCAGAATTACTTTAGAAGACCTAATGTTCATGTATGTTACATTAAAAAAAAGTTACCTTCAGAGTTTTGTTTTGTAATTTACTTATTTTAGTCACTAAAAATGAAGTGATAATGATAATTCTTAGTAGTCACATAAGCAAGTATTATTGTATCATTTTACTATTATATTTTATGATTTTTAAAAATTATCTTCAGTTAAATAATGTTAACTAATGTTTATGAAAACATAAAGGAAGGCTGTGTGCTGAGCACAGATTGAGTTGGAACCCAGAGTCACAGCTTTGCCATTTTAGTCAATAACTTGATTCTGATGAACTTCAGTTTTCCCATCTTTAAAATGGGCATAGTCCCTCATTCATAGACACGCACACAGGTGTGTGGGCTAAGTGCAATAACAGGTGTGAGGTAGCCTATTAAGTAGCCCATAGAAGGCACTCAGTGGATGTCTTTTATTCAGTTAAGATATGGTGTTTTCCCCAGAAAATGTATGTATAATCTGTATTCAGGCATGGAACTATTAAAGCTTATAAGAATTATATTTCATCAGGCAAGCAAGTATTTATTATAAGTGACCTTGAATTCTCTGAACTTATTTTCTCCATCTAATAGGATAACATACCAAGGTCATGGAGTTATGAGGATTAAGCAACATGACGCATGAAAAGTACCCACTATACTATCTGTCCCCATCTTTACTACAGTCCCAAGGGGTGTGTGTTATCAATTCCCGTTTTCATATGGGCAGGAACTGAAATACAGGGAAGGTAAGTGACTTGCTCAGGATTTCCAGTTGTTAGTTGGTGAGGTTGGACTTGAACCACAGAACCTCCTAATCCAAATCAAGTGTGTTTCCATCATAAAAATGCTGCTTCTAGCCTTCGCAATGTACCAGGACAGCCCTTTCCTTCAAATACCCCTTAAAAATGATTCATGCAATAGTTTGGAAAATACTGGGCAGAATAATGAACACTGCCTGAAAACCAGATTTTCTGTATATAGTGCAGTCCTGCCTAGACCTGCCTGTCCAACAATAAAGAGAAACAGGAAACAGATGGGCTATTCATAGCAACTTATTTTCAAAGCATTTCTCTGAATACCTTTAAGGTCACACTGAGAGCCATGGGAGTGGGGTGGGAAATTTGACTGTTAGAATTTAGTCTACCTTGTAGCATTGATCACTACTTTCTGGGATTGTAAACATGCTTGATTTTTCACCATCTTATTTCATAGCAAGTTTTTAAATCCAGTTGCCAACCCATTATTAATACTGTCTTTGGTTCCACTGAGAGTAGTAATATTCCCTATGAAGTTAAGTATTTTGGAAATCCAACTAGAATAGGAACAAAGGTACAGACCTACACAGGTATTGGGTTGCAGAAATTGCCATTCTATTTCCATATGTACTATCACTCTTGGCACATGGCAGAATTTTAGCAAGTTAGAAGTCAAGTTTATGGGAGCAGGCAAATGTTAAACATTTGCCAAAATGAATTATGAAACAAAAATTGTATTTACAGAAAATGTTTATGCTCTTCAATTTTCTAAACATTGTCTTGCTCTGCATCTCTGAGCTGCGATCAACCTAACATCTTGACACTGACATTGAACTCACATTCTTCCATGATATGGAAGTAGGAAGGTGTCCTGTAAGGTTGTCTGTTAGATTTTTTTTTTTTTTTTTTAACTGAATTGTTGTGAGAAAGTGTAGTACAGGCTCATCTGCTGGCTCGGAGTCTCTGCCAAAAGAACCTTTGGAATAACAACAGCAAAATTCATGAGATTCCTGTGAGTTTCACTGTGTTCTTTGAATGCTGGCTTCTTTCAAGATCTATGGGCAGCCACAGGCACAGCTAGAATCAGGCTCAGCCAGAATTCACCATCTGCTGCTCCTCTTGGGAGTATGAGAAGAAGATGATAATTTTTAATTATTAATTATTCATCACTAGACATTTATTAAGACCCCGCAGTCTTCTGCTCTTGGAACTCATGCTCTAAATTAAACAGGCATAAGAAACCAAACTGGAACCAGAAGAAATGTCTATCTCCTTGAAAAAAAAAAAATCTGTCTTTTAAGAAAACAATTTACACTAAGCATTAATTAAAATTCATTTTCTTTCCTAGGAAGTACAATGGGTGATAATATATTCAGGTTGAAGAAATTCAAAATAGAAGTTCAGAGCCTGGATACTTTAACTAGATTCTTTAGATGTGAACAGATATTTTATTACGTACCTTTTCTATGACACATACCTAGCTCATTCATCAGTAGAAGTAAAATCAGACAAATAAAAGTCCAACTTTGCAAATGACCTTCAAGGAGCCTAACCATGTGCCTGCTCTCTGCAAGAGATTTCTCAACGACATGCATAGCTTCTGCTTACATGCCTCCATGACAGGAAGCTCACTATCCCCAAAGGAAATTAACCTGCTCAGAACATTTATACCTGATCTTGTAGAGTCTACATCTATCCAGAGATATCAGACAATAAACAGTACATTTAATAAATAAATTATAATACATTAGAGTTCATCCCATTTTCAGATATCTTTTTTTGTCATAAAGTTTTCCCTTTTATTTTATTTCATAAAACAATTTTTGAATTATTTGGAGAAAGTGCTTGTTGCCCTCTCAACCCAGTTCATTTTCAAGCTGTACACTCCTAGTTGGCTAGAGAGTTACTCATATGTATTAGTTTGCTAGAGATGCTGTAACAAAGTACCACAGACTGGATGATTCTTCACACCTCTAGAGGCTGGAAATTCAAGACCGAGGTGCTGGCAGGGGTGGTTCCTCCTAAGGCCTGACTCTTACCTCATTAATAGCTACCTTGTCCCTGTGTCCTCACATGATCTTCTCTCTGTACGTGTCTATGTCCAATCTCCTCCTTTTATAAAGATTCCAGGTGTATTGGGTTAGGGTCCACCTTCATGACTTTAACTTTGTCTCCTCTCTCAAGGCCTATCTCCAAATTCAGTCACATTGTGACTACATTGGGTTAGTTCTTCAGCATGAATGTATGTGTCCCCTCAAAAGAGGACACAATTCATCCCCTAGCACCTATCCCTTTTCAGTTGGAACACACAGAGGCAGGAGGGAAGATTCAGGCAGGACGGTTCCTTCCCATGTTCTAGACCTCAAGATTACCTTCCAAAGCCCCAGCATCGTTTGTTGACTGCCAGTGAGTTTGCAGTCAGTGAGAAACCCACGTTCTTTAAACCATTTCTTTTTAGTTCTGTCTTTTCCATCCTTCCCATAGTTTATTCATTCATTAAGTTAGTCATTCACTAAATCTGACCTGAGTACCCGCCTCATGCCAGGCATGGAAACTGGGTGTACATCAGGAACCAAGTAGACACTGTCCCTGCCTCTTTGGGAGCTTAAAATCTGTCAGTGAAGGCTGCCAATAAGCAAGTAAACACATAAATATGTGATTATATGTATTATGAAATGAATGGGTATGTAAGCAATATAGGAGGCACCCTGCTTTTGATAGCTATTTTGGGGGAAGGGTGCCAAGTTACAGTACCTGCCCTGCCCCTTCCTAGGCAAGATCCTAGAGGTCATTTATTATTTTTAGTGCCCTCCCACCTTCGCTTCACTAACAAATGTGATAAGTCCAACACTTTGAATTTCATCCAGAACAGGTTAGAACAGTACACTCCTGTCCTAGAAGTAACAATAATGTGTATCAGCTGCACCTCATGGAAGATCTAGCCTCCACACATCAAGTGGGCCTCTAATTAGAAACATTAAAGTTAAAAGTGCCCACTCCAAATTTTTTTGTATCCCTAGCTGAGTTTTGAATGTTCCCCTGGTTGTTCGTATTTATGGCAAAAGACCTTTCAAGTTGTGCTCCTGATGATTTCTAAAAGGCCAAATCCATTTACAGCATTTCATTCATCATGTGGGGAAATGGAAGTTGTTTTCAATCTAAGCAGAGAACACCATTTGCAAAACAGAATGTGTGCATTTTACAGTGCCTGGGCTTAAAGGTGATGTGCACCAGCTCCTTTGAAATGTCCCCAAGGTGCCCACGCTTGCCCACTCAGGCCATGGTCAGAAGTTACCCAGCTCAGCTCGGTATGCCTTCTTTCTTCCTTACCTTGGGCATCCTTGATTTTAGAGGCCAGATCTACATTCACTGTCCTGATTCAACCTGGTCCCCCACACAGCCAGCCCCATCGCATCCAAAGTTTGGGCAAAAGGCATTACAGATCCATTGAAATGGCTGCAGCTGAGGTGGGTGGTGTTTAGTTAGACTGAGGAAACTGGGGCTTGGGTAGACCATCCAGCAGCCCTTCAGCCTTGACCATCACAGGATTACCTACCCGGAGGCTGTGTGAGCAGAGAAGTGGAGAAAATGAAATGTTTTTAGAGACACTCAAACCTGACCTTTAATCACAGTCTGTCACAGTTCATAAGCAGAGAGGTGCTATTTTAAGCATTTGTTTATGTGGCTAATGCTTGACATAAATTACATGCCAACTTGGCACATTAAGGTATGTTACACAATAGAGAGAAGGGAGATTAAATTGCAACAAAATTCATTTGTTCGTTTATTCATTCATTTAATATTCCTTGAGCATCTATCACGCGCCAGTCTTTGTTCTGGGTACTAGAATTACAGCAGAGAACAACACCTACAACATTCCTTCTCCTTCTGATCTTATACTCTGGTGGAGGTGGGACACAGACTATGAATATGTGAGTATTTGTTATTCAGAGAGTAAAACACATTTTGAATAAAATAAAGCAAGGAAGAGAGATTACAGTAACAGGGCAATGAAGCCTTAAGTTGTGGCTGATGGGCGGGGAAGATCTTGTTGATGGGTAGAGATCTGAAGAAAGAGCAGGGTCTAGTCATGTGGGGTATCTTGGAGAGAGAGGGTTTAGGCAGAAGGAGGAGCTAATGCAAAGGCCTGGGCTCAGCACCTTCAGGACAGATGAGGCCTTAGTCTTCATTGCTGGTGTTTCAAAACCAAGAATCAGATTATTTTTTGCTAAGCTTCCCCTATTTTGTTGTTGTTACTAAAAGTACATGAGAGGGCTGAGGTTGTGGCTCAGTGGTAGAGCACTTGCCTAGCATATGTGAGGTCTTGAGTTCGATTCTCAGCACCACATATAAATAAAAAAATAAAATAAAGGTTCATCAACAACTAATATATATAAACACACACGAGAGAAGAGTTTTTTTGTTTGTTTGTTTGTTTTTAATCTACCAAGTCTGTGTTCTTAACTGGCTAAAGAATTAATCTCTGTGTGTGTGTTTGTGTGTGTGTGTGGTGGGGGGAGTTAGTGGTCTACCTGGCGTAGAACCCCTTTGTAGTTCATTATATGATCTGTTATTAGCAATCAATCCTGCCAGTGTGTTTATTTTCATCCTCCAAATAAAGCATAGGGTTGGGTAAGGGTTTGCATTGTTTGAAATTGGAATGGGGACTCTACTTCTTTACACATTTCCCCACAGCTACGTTTGACTGTCCCATGGTGGCAGATGATTTAATAAGCAAGGCTGGGATGAGGCTGCTTCCCAAGGCCAGCCTTATTTTCAGGCATCGTTGGCCAACCCTGAGCAGTTCTTGGTCCACTTCTCTGCACTGTGCTTCTTGAGAAATGGCAGGAATTTTTTCCGTCACAAAGCAAACAACTTTCTGTTTCCACGTGTGGAAACTGTCTGGCCCTACCAGGCAGTCCACCAGGATGCAGGTGACTCTGAACTCAGTTCATGTAGTTCCCACAGGGCCATGGCTGTCCATCAGGTCAATAGTTACCTCCTAGAACACCACAGACTTGTGGTTCATGAGTAGTCACCCAGAAGAAATGAATAAAACCCAGTGAAATGCCACCGACAGAACTCCCGAGGAAAGTTTGCAGAAATAAGATCAATTTTTAGATTTATTCTCTGACCATAATCCTTGTTTTTAAATGCCTCCATTTCTCCATCTGTGAAATTCAAAAACATTGTGGACGTGAATATGTATTAAAAGAAACCGTTAAAATAAGACCTCATTGTCTTTCTTGGTTAGAGCTACTTCTTTGTTAACAATCAGCTACTTGAGCATGTTACATGAAAATTAGCCTTGCAGTTGACAAGTGTGTGGCAAGCATTGAAGATTTCATGGGTCACAGCCTGCATCTGCCTCCTTTGTTTCTAAAGGTTGAACTTATGACATTTAAGAAAATATTGTGGTAATGGCAGACATCAAAATTAATGTCTAGAACGTACATCTCTTGAATTGGATATTTAATAAAAATAAGATTTTCCATATTGCCATGTGATTTTTTAGCCTTTGGTCTATATGAAACAAATAATTGTTCTCCTTCCTGTTGTTTCTGTAGGTTTCTACAGAAAATCTTGACAGATGCACCCCCCCACCCCAAAAAATATGTTTTATGAATTTAATATATTGAAAGGGATGGTCTCACACCTATTGCTTTTGAGCTCACCCACAACCCCATAAACCTCATGCTCAAATTTAAGTTATTATTATTTATTATTTATTCAGGTAGGATGTTTTAGAATCTCTTATGAGCCAGGCACAACTCTAGATGCTGATAATTCAGAAATGAGAGGCACAGCCGTCTACTTTCTTCAAAGGGCTCACAGTTTAGTGGGGAGAAAGGCAAATAACTACTAATTATAAGGCCATGTAACAAGTGCTTCTGGACCCCAGAAGAAGGGCATTTCACTTCAACTGGGGAAGTCACAGGAATAGGTGAGCAGTGGGATTGGATTAAGGCAAAAGAGAAAATAGACTGCTCAAGGCAAATCATAACAGCATGGAGTGAATGATGCATTGGGGCCACGACAGGCAGTTCCCTGTGGCTGAAAAACAGAGGATTGCATGAGGTTAGAGAAGTAGGAAGGGTTCCTCTATACAACCAATGGGGAGCTTTATCCCAAGAGGGATAGACAGCCATTGAACCATCTAGCAGCATTAAGGAGAACCAAGAGACTAGTGAGAAGACTATCACAGATGAATAGAATAATGACAGGCACCTTCATTAGACAATGATGGTGGAGATGAGGGTGAGAAGACAGTGGGGTATCTAAGACGTAGGATCAACAGGGCTTGCTCAGTCTTTGGACATGGGGAATGAGAAAGAAAGAAAAACTTGAATTTCTAACCTGAGTGACTTAGTGAATGGTAGTGTCATTCACGCAATAAAGGGGAAGGTAGGAACTGAGGAAGGAAAATGGTGAGCTCATATCAGATCATGTTGAATTTCAGTATCTGAGGAGTATCAGGTTGAGATGGACAAGACGATGAAAAGAGGTAACCTGTGGCAAAGGTCTGCTGGAGAGAGATATGAGAAATAAAAAAAGCATCAGGCAATAGCTGAGCCATGGATGTAGTTAAAATATCCTAGGCTATACGTATATATGTGAAGTAAAGCATCTGACTATGGACCTCTTGAGTTACTCTCATCACTCCAGCGAGGGACCAATGAGGAGGAGCCCATAACATGATGGAGTCACAGCGGTAGGAAGAGAACAGAGGCAAAAAGAACAGAAGAGGAGCCTGGTAAAGCAAAAGTGTCAAAAGCAGACTTGAGCAATAATGCCAAAGGCTGCCAACAGGTGAAGCCAAGTGAGGACCAGAAAGTTCCATGGTGGTCACGACACACTCGTTCCCAAGGAGCTGGAATGGTAGTAAATTGGAGAATGAGTGGGATTAGAATGGGATATGGAGAGGAAAGTTTTAAAAAAACTCAGCTGCGAGGAGAAGTAGTTAAATGACTAAACATGGCTGGGAAAGTCATGTTGTTTTATAAGGTGCCACTGGATCCCAAAAGCTGATTCTTCCAGTCTGACTGGCCAGGACTGCCCGCCTCCTTTCTCAACCTTCAAATCAACAGACCCAGGAGTGGTGCTTTAAGTTAGAGCTACTGTGATTATTAATCGACTTAATATTGTACCTACATATGGGGTACAATGTAACATTGCAATACATGTGTACAATATGGGATGATCAGGTCAGGTCAGGATAATTGACATATTCATTATCTCAAACATTTATTTTTTCTTTGTGTTGGGAACATTCAAAATCCTCCCTACTGGCTATTGTGAAACATTCAATTAATTGCCATCAACCATAGTTCTCTTACTATCCTATAGAATGTTAGGAGCTATTTCTCCTGTCCAGCTGCACCCCAGCACCTGTTACCCATCCTCTTTCCATCCCTCCCTCCCCCGCACCCTTCCCAGCCTCAGGTCGGTCCCAGTTAGATACCTGCGCTTGGACTTTCTATCATCTCCAGTTATTCCTAAGTAGATAAAAAGAGTTTTAAAATCATATGATAGATGTTATGGCTTTGATGCCAGCAGTCTTTAGTAGGACTAAAACCCTGCTTTGAAAGGCATTGATGTGAAATAACTTCAGTGAGGAATCTCTCCCTTAAAATGCAAAAAGCAAGAGGATGGACATCCCAGCTCTCCACCTTGATAGGCATTTGGGGGCATCCAGAAGGGTGGTGAGTGTTAGTCGTATCTGCTGCTCCCAGAGGAAAGTTGGAATAAGTCCCTAGCAGCTTAGGCTTGAGGGGTTTGTCTCCACAGCTAATAAGGTCCACTGTCCCCAGGTCTCCTGGGCGTTGACCCATCTCCAGAGCTTCTCCTCTTTTTGCCTTTCCTGTACCCCAAGCTTTGCCTTCCTCCCACCCACATAGCTGCTGCACTTTCCAGGTCTGCAATACACTGTTAGGGAGAGTCCCGTTGACTTCCAACCTGGTTGGAGAATATGTCAGAGAAATAAGAAATCAAACACTGAAGCACTTGAGACCGTTTTCTCCCAGCTGGCTTTCCTTGGCTCCTCGCCCCGCCTTTGCCTCCAGCCAACGCTCCATTGTGCTTCTCTGAGCCAAAGTGGGACTTTGGTCAAGCAGATATCTGAGAGACCAAAAAAATATGAGCAGCTTTTGCATGAAGAAGATGCAAGGCCTGAAGCTGCTCGGGTGAAGTCACTGACGCGCCCTGCCTCCCTGCCCAGGGCGGGAACACTTGCCCATTCATTCAGGTACCCATAGAGCTGTTCATTCAAAAATGACTTACTGAGTGCCACTGAGTTTATGATCTCTACCTAGCGTCCCAGGACCCAAGGAGAAAAATGGTGACCAAAATAAACATGGAATCTACCTCACAAAATTGACAGTCCAAAGAGCTCTGGAGAAAAGCATATTGACAAATAATTACATAATACACGAACTACTGCATATGGGGATAAGTACCATTAAAGAAAAGGTAACAAGCTAGCAATGGGAAGTTTTATTAGTAGCTCTAGATTTAGACTGGACACTCAAGGGAAGGCTTCCCGGGCTGATAGAAGAACAAAGGGAAGAGCAGAGAGAAGGGCATCTAGTCAGGTGGAACAGCACTGCCAAGACCCGGGGGTGGGGGAGTCCAAGGTGATTGAAGAAAGGGGGTCAGGAGAGCGCAAGATGAGCCTGGAGAGGTGGGCAGGGGCCAGCCACACCCAGCCCAAGAAACCCTTAAAGCATGAAGCCCTGGAAGCAAGGAGGAGTTTTGAGAAGAGTGTCCAAATGCTGCTGAGATGCCATCTAAGTGAAGGACTGAGACCTGCCCACTAGCTAAGCAGAGGCTGTGGGGCACTTTAACAGGAGTGTGGCCAGGAAGTCAGGCTGGAGCAGACTAAAGTGGGTGGAGGAGAGGAACTGAAGGCATACATAGAAAATTCCAGAAACAAACAGTTGATGAGTTTTAAACTGCATGCTGATTTGGGTCACATGTTGAAATCTCACGCCATTTGCTCTTGCCACTTGGGACTCCCATCATCCCTTTATTCGACACATCCAGGCTCTATATCCCATCTGCCTGTTGGTCAGGACCCTCTCTGTGATCCGCTGCACTGTCACAGTATTTCAGTGCTTATGTTCAGATAATGTGTACAGTTCAGTATTGTCCTGTCTCAGTCATCCATGGTACTCTTGGAATACAGACCTCAAAGATATGGGGCATTGAGGCTGCGGTGAGGCTCAGTGGTAGAGCCCTCCCTAGCATGTGTGAGCCCTGGGTTCCCCCCAGCACCACATGAATATAAATAAATAAAATAAAGGTATTGTGTCCCCCTACAATGGGGCACTACCTGGTATAAGAATGGTGGTATTTTTTTTGCTTTTTAAAATTTTGCTCCCTGTGTTTTCCAGTGCTTTAGAATTTACCAGTTTATAGAATCGCCTACAGATCTGAATAATCTGAAATTGGAGCAGTACTTTCTCTTCTGATAATTTTACCACCGATTTCAAATTAATTTCACGATTCTTCCTTCCTTCTGTGCTTATTGCCTTTTGGGTTGCTTTTACTCTTTGACCTCATCATTTGAAAAGACCTTGATTGTCTATGTGTCTTTTCTGGTGTGCTTTGTTCTGTTTTGATTTATAACTAACTACCTGTCACAGCTCAGTCTGCCTTCGATTCCATTTTTATAGAATAAATTATATGGAGTTGGAATCTTTCAAGCAAGCCCACTTGCAAAAATATCCAAATATTTTGCCTCCTGTGTTTCTTGCCGCCCCCACTCCCACTGGGGTAGCATTTTGGCATTAACTAGAATGTCTGGTAGTAGATTTTTCCTTTCCTTCTCTTCCCACTCCTGCTATTTGCCTGCTATTCACCTGGTCCCTGCTGCATTCATCTCTTGGCCTTGGGTCACTTGAGTTTCTGCCCTGTGTTCAATGCTTGGGTTCTCCCTTTCCTTTCCATAGTTATTCCAAATCCCTGCCACTTTGCCCTATGTACCCACAATTTTTTTTTCCTTGAGATTTTGAAGCAGAGGAGCACTCAGGTATGAGTCATCTTGTTTGGGGCTCATAATTCCACACCAAGTATCTCAAGAAATCAGGAAGAATGCGGAAGGGAACTCATGTGCTTTGAGCATCTGCCTATATTGAGCATCTTTCTTAGTCTGTCTTGCACAAATTTTCATAGTGATTCTGAGGTAGGAAATGTTGTCCCCATTTTTTAAATAGATAAACCATCCTCCAGAAAAAATCATTGAGTTTTGAGAACTACCCATAAATCTAGTTTTCTAGAGGAAAACTAGAAACCATCCTTCTTTCCTGTCTAAAGTTCAAAGTGGCTGATGGTTATCTGTGCAATATGTAGACCCTCATGAAGCTGAATGGCACTTGAGGTGCAGACCTTGCTCCTCTGTGCTGGGCAATGGCTCTCCCGGCAGGCAGGCATCTTTAGTGCTGGAGTCCCCACAGAAGATGCCTTCACCACTAGGTGGAGATGGAGCAGCACTGCAAGTGGGCACAAGGCACGCAGAGCCTTCCAGAGCAAGGGCATGCAGACTTGAAAAATAAGTGAGGCGAAACACATATCGTTAGCCATTGTCGAGTGACACTATGGTGGCAGGTTGTACATTCACAGTGTTGTACAGCCACCACTTCCCTCTCATCCCAACATATTTCCACCATTCAAGTAAAACCCTTAACCAGGAGACTGTCCCCCACCACTCCCTCCCTGTGGCCCCTGACTTCTTTCTGTCGATTTCCTTTTTTGGATATTTCTTTTTTTTTTTTAAATATTTTTAGTTGTTGATGAACTTTATTTTATTCATTTATTTATATGAGGGGCTGAGAATCAAACCCAGTGTCTCACACATGTGAGGCAAGTGCGCTACCACCGAGCCACATAATATAACTTTAATTATATTAATAATGTTGTAAAAGCCCATCCACATTAGAGCAGGTATCCTAACAGCATTCCTTTATGCGGATGAATGGTATTCTGTTGGCTGAATGATATTCCCCTGGCCGTATGAAATCAAGAAGGATGAGGAAAGGAACTAGCATTTGGTGGACATCTGTGAGCATTCGTGCACTGGTGGACATTGAGCTGTTTCCACCTTCCAACTACTGTGAATAGTTTTGCTGTGACCATGTATGTGCCTTGTTTGAATACCTGTTCTCATTTCTTTGGGGTATATACCTAGGAAAATTGTGGGGTTATTTACTAGTTCTATGTTACTTGAGGAACACCAAACTATTTCCACAGCAGCTGAACGATTTTTACCTTCTCACTAGCAGTGTATGAGGACATCAAACTTTTTAAATGATAACTCACAATAAGAAATACATTTTATATTGAATTGCTGCCACCCAGCATTCACATGTGTGTATATATTTATATGATGAAAGTGTCATAAACAGTATTCACCTTTACTGTGTCTGATGTACTCTAATATATTCCATTTCATTAGAAAGATACCCTGGCTTCAGCTCACCAAATTACCTCCACAACTCAAAGCAAAATGAATTTTTAAATGGGATTAGCTATTATACCAGAGTATTATTTTAATTGTATTTAATAATATAATGAAGGGCTGGGGTTGTAACTCAGTGGTAGAGCGCTTGCCTCGCATGCATGAGGCACTGAGTTCGAGGCTCAGCACCACGTAAAAATAGATAAATAAATAAGGTAAAAATATTGTGTCCATCTACAACCAAAAATATTTAAAATAATAATATAATGATGTTTCTTTCCCTTTGGATTATAATGAATTCGAGATTTTTTTTTGTCAATTGGAAACTGTATGTGTGTGTATGTGCTCTTTGAAGGAGTTTATTGTGTGAGGTTGCCATTTTATGTATCATAGTCTCAAAGAGAAAATGGAGATCATATTCAAGTATGAGCAATACTGCATGTGCTTGATATGCTCTGAGGCTTGTAACTGGCTGGTATTCTATAATCTAGCGTCAATTTGGGGGACAAGTATCACACCTATGTTTTCCATTTATTGAATGGTTCAAGTATTTAAATATCACTTGAATATCATAGAAGTGTGAGATGCTGAAAAGCACGTGTGGACAATAGAAAAAGTGAGTGACATAAGTGAAAAAGAAGTAGAATCAAGGAAACTTGGGGCTGGAGTTGTAGCTCAGTGGTAGAGCACTCGCCCAGCGTGTGCAAGGCCCTGGGTTCGATCCTCAGCACCACATAAAAATAAGTAAATAAATAAAGGCATGTGTCCAACTACACCTTAAAAATAAATATTAAAAAAAAAGAAAAGAAAAGAAAAAGAAAACTTGAAGGAGAGTGGGCAAAGCTTCTCAAAGTTGCAACAGTTATTCGTGACCATCCTCAAGCATCCTGTGAAGACCGAGCTCTCTGGAGGGAGTGGTGCTTTGGGAGCAGCAGGGCATAGTAGGCAAAGCCCAAGCTCTGGAGCAGCTCCACGGGTCAGACTGAAGGACTTAGATGGGAAACTGTTACATTTCACTTCTTACTAACTCTAACTGACACTTAGTATTCTCTTCAATTACAAATATAGGCGACAAACTACAATATTATTAATAGCACCAATAAAAGCAAATATTATTTGCTACCAATAGAAGTCAGGTATTTTCATCACATTACAGGTGCTTTAGGTTTATGGAAATTTTATTTATGCTTTTAGATATTATTTTATTTAAAATTTATTATTAGACCTGATTCTGGATTATTTTATTTAAGGCACTATTAAAGAATTTGTGTGTATACAATACCACAATTTTATGTTTTTAAAAGAATTTTTTAATTATGGCTGGGTTTGTGGCTCAGTGGTACAATGCTTGCCTAGCATGTGTGAGGCACTGGGTTCAATCCTCAGCACCACATAAAAATAAATCAATAAAATAAAGGCCCATAAAGAAAGAAAATTATAATTACATTTTAAAACAATTCATTTTCTTTATAACCTGTGGATTTTATTTTATTCATGTAAATTTAGTCTGAGAAGGAGCCATAGGCTTCACCAGACTGCCAAAAAGGTTCATGACACAAAAATTGTCAAGAAATTTCTAGAGCTGCGCTGTTCAATAAGAGAATCACCAGCCACTGGTAGCTATTATGCCCTTAGAATGTATATAGAAGTCACCAGCCACTGATGTGCATTCCAAGGACAGAATAGCTATTCGTGGCAAATGCCATAAAAACTTAGAGGTGCCGTAAAAATTGCATCAGATTTCAAATATTTAGTGCAAAAATATTAAATGTTCTACTAATGATTTTGATGTTTATTACATATTGAAATGGTAATATTTTCAGCAAACTGGATTACTATTGGACCTCCATCAGTTTCAGTTTCCTCCACTGTAAGAATAAATAGGAGGCCAATGGAGAGAGTATTGCTAGTTTAACTCCAGGTTCAGCCTTTCACTGATCTATTTCTCACATAGCCGCCCCTCTCTTACCTTTCACCCAAAATTCCCAAAGAAGGCCATGTACATGGCCCTTTCTCTGACTCTTTTGCTACTCCTTGTTTTAATGAACACAGTATAAATTAGACACATGGAGAGTAACACACAAAGGTAAGGATATAAGAAATCATAGACATAATTAATTTCTAAAAATAATTTAAAAGGATAAGAGAAAGGAAAAATTCCCCTGGAGAGCAAAGAAGGTGGAAAATAAGGCTAGAGGTAGGGTGGAGTATTTCTCCAACTGCAGTTACCACCCATCCTGTATTTATTCAGAGAGGCTGGAGTAGCATTTGGATAAGACCCAGGCAAACCACCAGCACATTCCTGGAGTTGGTGAATGGCCACTTACAGAGCAGGACACCCTGGGCATGTCCCTAAACCAAAAACTGAAAGTCCAGCAAGCTGGTACAATGACCAGGGAGGTACCAGTGTGTTTCTTAGGAAGGAGGACTGAAGGGGGTTCACCCGCCATCTTATTTTCTCACTCATGCATTAATGAAGCCCTGAGCATCTCTGATGCCAGCACTCTGGGAATACAGAGCGCTTCCATCCACAGAATCTCCTTTGAGATCATGGAACAGTATTAGGTAGAGGGCAGGTAGGATAGTATCACATACACCCTATGAATGAGAAAGGAATAGGTCAGACACATAGGTGGAAAACTGGTCAGTACCTGGTGGAGCAGGCCTGGCCTGACCAGAAGCTTGAATTTCTCTATGGCCAACACCACGGGTCAGAATCATGACCCTCCAACTCCATTTCTCAGAGTGACCTCTCCCAGCCTGACGGTCTGCAAAGCTCATTACTCTCCACCTCACTTCTGAACAGTTGGAATTGCTCTCCCCACCAGCCTGCGGAGCTGCAGCTGTCCCTCATTCCGTTTTGACAGCCTCGCCCTCCTACACAAAGCCCTGCCTGTCTGGTCAAAGTAGGGTGGTGATTTCCCACCCTTTCTAAAAACATGCCTTGCAGGACTTTCCCCATCCTGCAAAATAGTCTCCCCTTCTCAGTTACATTTTCTAATGCTTCTGAACAAGGCCTGAGGGTGGAGAAGGTAATGTGTGTGCTTCTGTATTACCCGGAGCCTTCTAAAAGGCAGGAACCAGGGGGATTGCACCAGGCAGCTCTGTGAACAGATGGCCATTTGGATGACTTTGAAGGTGAAGTCAGTGCTGCTCAGTGTGGTAGACAACTTCCTTTTTAAAGTGTTAGCTCCAAATGAAGGGATGCTGTCCATGTCTTCAATGCCCTAGTTCTACTGTCCTTAATCCCAGTGTTAATAACCTGGCTTTGGGCTATGGTCTCTCCATGGCCCCCAGGACATGCCAAGTGGATAGTTGCTATCAGTTTTAAGCTCATCAAAGCACTTTGCTATTGCTTCATTAATTTCATAGTAGATGACTTGGTCATTTTCATATCGATTTATCCCTTTCTAATCCCCAATTATTTTTTGGTCCCCTGACAGCTTCTCCTGCCAGTCAGCCAGTGGGTGCTCTTTCATGGATGTTCTTATTTTATCAAAACATTATTGAGAAGGTGAATCTGTTGCCAAAAATTTAAATAATGCATGCCAAAAACTTCCATAAAATAATTTATTATCGGGGTGGAGTTGTGGCTCAGTGGTAGAGCATTTGCCTAGCATGCACAAGGCACTGGGTTCGATCCTCAGCACCACATAAGTGTAAAATAAAGATACTGTGTCCACCTAAAAGCTAAAAAATATTAAAATAATAATAATAATAATAATAATAATTTATTATCCAGCATTCTGCTTTAGCCAAGCCATGGTTCTTCCCTATAGTATGGGAAATCTTAGAACCTGCCCTAAGAAATCATTTTTTAAAAAAATATTTTTTTAATTGTTGATATACCTTTATTTTATTTATTTATATGTGGTGCTGAGAATCGAACAGTGCCTCACACATGCCAGGCAAGTGCGCTACCGCTGAACCACGGCCCCAGACCCCTAAGAAATAATTTGATAGTGAAAAGGAACATTTTTCATTTTGTAGAGAAATAACTTGTCTAAAATAATACCAGGGTCAAAATAAGAAGAATAAGGAGTTTCCTAATTCCCAATCCTTCAACCTTTGTTGGTAGGTAAGTGTAAACAGGCAGAAAAGGAAACATTTAAAAGAAAAGAAAAAGTTGAGTATATGTGAAATTTGTATCATGGGTATATAAATAAAATTAATCAAAATTTTTAATTTTCCCCAATTTTGTGTTTTTAAAATTTCAGATTTTAGTAAGTGGTGCCTTTGAGCAAAATTGATCTGTTCCCTGTGACTTACACTGTAAATGTTTATTTTTGAGCATGAAATTGGGAACACCAATGAAATAAAAAAATAGAAATAGTGGCTGTAGCTCTATAAGGTACTTAATTTTTATCACTAACTCGTAGTCACAGCTTATCACCCAATAACTTCAATTCCACCATGACAACGCTCCTTTTTTGTGTTGTTGGATTATCATTTATACAGAGAAGAACCAACAGTTTCTTAGTTCTCTGTTACATAGTAAATGTTTGGGAAAGAGTGATGATATAAATTGATATAAACATAATTGGTTTTCATCCTGCTGAGCATTACCTATCTGTGCGTTTTTGGTAAATACTGATATGCAAAGCAATATGGTTTTTGGCTTCTTCAGAAAAGATTTAACATGTAGTCTAAGATGTTTTAACAGTTGGCTACTTACCATAGCTGGTTACATTGAACTTATTTGCATCTGCATGTAAATAACTGCTTTCATGATAAGGGGCGATGGAAAAAAATACATGTTTTCTTCTTTGCATAGACATCCATAAATACAACATTAAAGGGTTACTATGCCAGAAGTGTTCTGCAGAATTTGAGGTGAAACTTTTGTAAGTATAAAGCATATATGGACTGCAGCATCTCCTCATTTGGGCGCTAGGTTAAGAATATGCAAATATGCCAGCCCTACGTTGAGAAATTGATAGGACTAAATCAAGTAAATTTTGAAAAGATGCTAAACTAACAAGAACCTCTAATCACATAGTTTACCCCAGGCCTCAAAGTTGTCTGTGTATATGTTTAGGTTTTCTTTGCTTGACAAACCTTCAGCCATGTTGGCAGATCCACCTCACCTTGGTAGCCGGCTCTGCACAGGTGGCTATAAGTAAGGATCCCTCTGCAGAAGGATGGTCCCTCTCCCTCTTTCCTAACACGAGTGTGAGCTTCAGGGGACATCTTGTGCTGAATATTCTGGGTTCATTGGTCACTACAGATCTGGTACATAACACTTGTCACCTGCCTTGGCACTCATTTAATTTTTAAACTGTGGGATAAGCCCTAGTTCACAGACAAGGAGACTGAGGCCACAGTCATTCAACAACTCTGCCAACACAGCTCCTGTGCCATAAAGGAGGGATCAACTCTAGGATACAGTGTCACTCCCCTTCTAACTGATCGTCTTTGAATATCGGTTCCTGAGGTCACAATTCAGTTGTCTGGAATGCAGTTTAGGAAGATGCCCTTTCTTTATTTCCCAGGTTGGAAGCCTGGGATAGCTGACACCACAGTTCCGTTTTATTCTGTGGATCTTCCAGTGCCAGTTAGAGAGGTTCCCAGCAGGTGAGCCTTTCGGTACAGATTTGGCCTCTGAGATCCAGCCTGGCCCAAGTCTTCAATATTAAGCACTCAATTAATGTCAGTTCCTGCCCAGGGCGACAATGGGCATCTGGAGGGACCTTCTGTACACAGAGCAGAGAGTGGTGTGGTTTCCTGGCTTTCTTTCCCCTTGCTCCCCGCTGTAATGTTCTGCGTTCTGTGTCTTTTATTGTTGTCTGCTTGTATCCTTCAAGGGCTTCCCCTTGCACTGGATGATCACTCGGCTCCTTTGTCTTGGTGCCTTATAAAATTCCTTTGCAGAGGAGCTGAGTAGCAAAGGAAACTAAAAAAAAAAAAAAAAGGTTCTGCTGCTATTTTGTTTTGAATGAAAAACATTTCAGGAAACATGATTTTCCTTGTTTATGTCTAAATCTAGGCTACAAGCTCTGAAATTCTGTTGCATTCAAGAAAATTTAATGTATTTGTCAATCCATTGAAAAAATTATTTGTAGTGGATAGCAATGGAGTAAATGTTTTCCAAACTTATGGAATCTAACTTTGTGAAGACTTGTGTCTGTGGGTTGGGTTTTTAAAGGAAACAATTATTACCTTTTATGCTTATGACGTGAACATCATGTGGCATCTTTTTTTTTCCTCTAATATTTCTTAGAATAGGATAGAACAGCCTGAATTTCTGCTGTCACACAGGTCAAAAGAAAAGCATGCTATTTATTATGACACTTTCTTCTTTAGGTGATTTCTACACCTCTTATGAATGCTACTATTTACAGTAAAATGAAATTCTTTCTCTATACCTGTCACTGTTGATCTCAGCTGCTGTCCATTTAACTCAATCTAGGAAACACTTCATTTGCTTTGGAACAGTTCTTACAATGCAATGTACAGTCGTGGTGATATAATATACTTAATACTTTTGGAATTTGAAACTGCTGATCATTTGAAACTGCTGATCAAGAACGGATAAAGCCATCTTTTTCATACACTAAGTGAGTTTCCTTTGTTTCTTCAGGTTGCTTGTGAAGCATTTCTCTTGTGCATAACACATTCTGTTCATGAACGTGCATGTCACTCTGTGACAGTAATTACACATGGGGACCCACGTGCACCCATCCATAGGGGAAGAGGGTGGACTCCAACCCTAACCCAATCAACTCCATCAGATGTTTGAAAATCATTATTAGGTAGTGTCTCTTGAGATTGGCAAGCATCCAGACTGTTAGTGTAGCTTTGTTTTTACATTTTATTTTTGAGCACCATGCATTTTAGTCTCAAAAAAAATGTCTGAATTGCTAGGAAAGTATAAATGAAATATAAATTAAAATTAATTATTCTTCTGTTGCACGTTTTCCCCCCAGAGGCAGCAAATAACCTAGACAGGCATAACGAGCCTATTTATTCACTCACTCATCATGTGAAGACTGACTGTGTGCTGGGAGGAGTGTGGGGATACAAAACCCAAAGATACAGCTCTTTCAGAGGGAGAGAGAGATGGTTCTAATAGGAATCCAGGCAGGAGAAGGGCGAATGCCACCGATTGTGAGATGTAACCCAAAATACTCTCTACCGCTCACACCCCATGTGGCTACTCAGCCAGCTGGAACGTAAGGGACCAGTTGGGCCATCTCTTCTTGAAACACCATGCTCTCCTGATTCCTCCTGCATAACTCAGAGTTCCTACCAGCTTACTGTGCTGGTCGACTTTCTGTTGCTATGATAAAATACCCAACAAATTAAAATAAAGAAGGAAAGATTAATTTTGGCTTACAGTTTCAGATTTTTCAGTCTATGGCCAGCCAGCACCATCTTTGGGCCTGAGGAAAGGAAGAACATCATGACTAGGAACATGGGGCAGAGAAGGATGTCGGCTGGGAAGAAGGGGCAAGGACAAAATATGCCCCTCAAAGGCACCCGACTAGTGACACCTGTGTCCTTCAGCCAGGTCCCACCTCCTAAAGTTTCCAGAATCTTCCAGTAGTCCCTTAAACTGTGAACCTATCAATGGATTCATGCATTGATGAGATCAGAACCTCATAATCCATTCACTTCCCCAAATGCATTGGGGAACTAGCCCTCAACACATGAGTCTTCGGGCAACATTTCAGATCCAAACCATAACACCCCCATGGTGTCTTGATCACCAAATAGACACCCTTCCCTCTGGATTGAGTCCTGGGATGATGCAGCCCCATGTCCGGGTAGACTGAGCCCATTACCAGCCCTTGACAACATGGAGAATAGATTTCAGACAAGATTTCCATCTGCGGTTGCCTCCCTTCAACTCCAGGTCAGGACACAACCTGTAAGATAAATATGAAAAATAATGACATTCTTTCCTAGTTTCCTTCAGGGGACTACAGTAATTCCTTACCCAGGCAAAAGCTGGGCAGTAAGAAAATGAGTAATTTGGGAGAGAGAGCTGGCAGGACTTCACATCTGTGATGAGAAGAGTGGTAAAGAAGTTGATTCTCCTGTTGCTTGTGATTTGAAAATAATAAATATTAATGATGATGATGATGATGATGATGATGATGATATTAAAGTTAGGGGCTGGGGTTGTGGCTCAGCAGTAGAGCGCTCGCCTAGCACTTGCGAGACCTTGGGTTCGATCCTCAGCACTATATAAAAAATAAAATAAAATAAAGGTATTGTGTCCATCTACAACTAAAAAATAAATATTAAAAATAAATAAATAAAAAATAAAGTTAGGATAACTGGTTCTAAAAATGGCTAGACCTAAATTTTAACAGGTATATGACTTTGATCTTATTTTTTGCCCCTTTAAGCCTCAATTATCTCATCTGTAAATTAGGCTAGCAAGAGTGCTTACCTCATAGGTTTGAAGTAAGGATTAAATATAATTTTGAAGTGTGTATTTCAGCACAGTATTAAAGTTCAATAAGTATAGATGGTCTCATTAATCACTATCATGGGTCTCAGGCTACTTTCCTTTTTCCAGTCTTCAATACCATTTCCTGGGACCGTTGGCTTTTCCTATACTACTGTTATCTTTCTCTTAGTCCCGATGTCTAACCCTAATTTCTTGCTTAAAGATTCATGTATAGTTTCCCAAGACTTTAAAGGAAGAATACCCTCATTTTGTATAGGTATGAAATCTAAGGTACCTCGAGATCATCTTAAATGACAACTGAAATCAAGAAGAAAGCCAGGGACAGGTTTGGATTTTATTATTGTATTTCAAAGTACCTTTGTCCGGGTGCCTCCTCTATCTCTATTTTTTTATAAGCCCCCCCCCGCCCAGAGATAAAGAGAGAAAGAGAAAGAGGAGACAAAAGGGTAAATGTTTTATCCCAGCTTGCAGCAGGTGTCATTCTATTTGATTTGCAGGCCTTTCAGCAAAACAAAAGGCCCTTTTTGTTCTTGTACAATATATGTTCTCTTTAAAGGTATTCAAATTAGAAAAAGAAAATAGCATGCACTAGATAGACTAGAGTTTTAACAGATAGAAACGGGACTCTTAGTTGCTGATTCACTCTTCATAGGGAAAATTAGAGGCCATATAACACATTCATTTCTAAATAGCATTTAAATTTTTATGATAGTTTCCTTTGAAATATATATGAGTGGCATCCTCAGGAAGTTAGTACATTTATAGTACAACTGAAAACTTTTGTAAAAAGAGAATAAACATTCAGAGAATCTCTATATATTTGAGTACCAATATAGAAGAACATGTTTGCTTATTACAGCTGATTTTAAGTGTCTCCAACCTGCTGTCTCTAAATAGTTCCTATTGATGTTCAAAAGTAATATGCCTTCTCAGTCACATAAACAGTAAAAATAAATAAATAGATAGATAATCTAAGTTAAAAACAGTTCTGGAGTCATTCAGAGTTCATAATATTAATGAATAAAAATAATAAAATGTGGGGCTGGGGATGTGGCTCAAGCGGTAGTGTGCTCGCCTGGCATGCGTGCGGCCCAGGTTCAATCCTCAGCACCACCATACAAACAAAGATGCTGTGTTCGCCGATAACTAAAAAATAAATATTAAAAAAATTTCTCTATCTCTCTTTAAAAAATAATAATAATAAAATGTGATTGTTTACTATGTACAGTATTCTATATTGAGTACTTTTCATACATAATGTCATTTACTCATCCAAACTACCATAGGAAGTAGGTACAATTATCCCCGTTTTATAATTGAGCAAAGTAAGGGTTAGGGAGGTTAAGATTTTGCCTTAGGTCTCATGGCTAGTAAAGGCTGGTGCCAGGTAGGAGCTGGGGCCCTGCTTTGAGAACGTGTCCATCATTCATTCCAAAGTATCCTGTGATGTCCCTGTTATTCATTGCCATCTAAGGTGGGAGAGGCCCCAGATCGGTGGACACAGGTATTACATTTGCTATCAGATATAATAGTTATTTTGAAGTAAAACCTTTGGGTCCTATTTTACCTAGAATCTATACATTAAAGTATACATAATAAAAGAAAATCAGCGCTTCAATTTTAGTTTGCATATGAGTTAAAAAAGAAGTCAGTCTGATGAGAGATTTCATGAGAATAAAAGGCTGTGAGTGGAGTTAAGAATCTGAGTGGTTGAGTGCTTGCCTTTGTCTAAGTGCAAAGTTTGAAAAGCTCATTATATCCATAAGGTAGGACATTTCAGGACACAGTTTTAAAAATGCCATTTAGTGTTGAATTTTTTAAAGTCTTTGTCTTAAATCTTTCCCTTCCATTTCCCAAATGAACTGTTAATCTAGGAAGTCCAATTTGTTTGTTGATGGGAGGGGGTTGCCCGACATTTGTTGTGTTAAATAATGATCACGTAATTTATTAATTCTTTTTGAAAACATTAATCACAAATGTACAGGGGAGGGAGAAGTATCCCATGGCTTATGAGATGGTTGGCCAAATCTCACCAGCTCAAATATAGCCTGTCATTATTAAAATACAATACTGGTATTTAATCTCCTAGTCAAGCTAAATGATAATGTGAAACAAAGCTAACCCATATCAGGACATCTGATATCAAGAATTCATGAAGTAAAATGCCATCGAACAGCAAGGAATCTAATGCTTTTGTTTCTTATCTTTTGAATACAAATAAAATGAGCTTTATTGGGCTCAGTAGTTCTCAGAAATGAAAGGTTAGAGATAAACAGATCTTTGGTGGGATCTGCATGCAGCATTCTCTAAACAAGCAGAGTAAGCAGCTTGTACTGCCTTGTCCCTTTGGGGTGCACACGTGGGGCTCCGGTGCCTCTCAAAAATACTGCATTTCTGGGGGGTGGAGAGAAACACAAAATGCAGATTACACTGTGCCCATGAAAGAAAGGGAAGAAAAGCCCAGGCTGAGGTGTTTTTATCAAGCCTCTGTGCTGCAAGGAGGCTGCCCGGATGGGGTTTTTTTCAAACGTTGCAGCAACCAGATGCAAGGGTGCAGCTTGGATTGCCGCAGCGGGCTGCAGTTGTGTATGTTTCAGGGACTGACACAAGGGGAAGCAGCAGCCAGCGCATACCCGGGCTGCTGCCTGGAAGCCTTTCTGCCCAAAGAAGAGCCACAGCAGCTGGGAAATTCCTCCTCCTCCAGCCGAGGCGGAGGCTGAACGGTGGCTCAGGTTGAGGCAGGGGCAGGGGCGGCGCTCCCAGCCCATGCCTCAGCCCCGGGGCTGCTGTGTGGGCAGGGAGGCCTCCTGCCTCGTGTCGGGGAGGCCGGCCAAGAAACTCTCCCTCCCCAGAGAAAGCGGATCCCAGTTCAGGTGGGGACTTTCTGGGTACCGTACCTGGCTGGAGCAGAGCCTGCGGGCGGGCGGCCGGCAGCAGGCATTTCTGGTTACGGCAGCCCAGAAATGAAAGCAGCAGCGGCCACCGCCTCTGAGGGCTGCAGGGAGATCGCACCCAGCAAATAAGAAGCAAGTCCTGGCCCCGGAGGAGGAGGAGCGGCTGAGCATCTCTCTCCCGCTCCTCCGCGTCCTTTAAATGAGGACTCCCTACCCGAGCCGGAGGTGGATCTGCAGAGCCTCCCTCTCGGCGCCTGACCCCTCGCTTACATCACTAACCTGTGACAGGCACATCTCCACCCCAGTACCTGCTCCTCCAGCGGCTCCCAGTCCTAGGAGCCTCTTTGTATGCTGCAGACATGGCCAGCCAGCAGGATTCGGGCTTCTTTGAGATCAGTATCAAATATTTACTGAAATCCTGGAGTAATAGTGAGTAATAGAAAATAACCTTTTTGTTTGTTTGTTTGTTTGTTTGCTGGATGTTGCGTAAGGTTCGAGAAATAATCAGATCTCAACTGGACACATATGTTTGTGAGCCAAGGAAGTTTTTTTTTTTTTTTTTTTCGCTTCCATCTGCTATGAAAATCAAAATGTCAGAGACTGAACTAGCTTTGCTCCAGTGCAAAGGCTGCAGTGGAATGACAGTAGATTTTGTTTGCTTAAATTTTCAAGTGAGATGGCCCTTCAGACTCTGGTGAGCTCAGGACCAGGTTTTCCTGGCTGCCTCCTTTGACTGGGTGTTTATTTGATTTGTTCAGGCTTCACCTAAATATTTTTGTGAAGTGCAGTTTAATCAGAGGGGTGTGGCAGGGTTTTGGAGTACTTTGTAATTGTTTTATTAGGGTATTGTCTGAAGACACAAAAGTACTTAATAGTCCAAAACCTAAAATTCACCTTTTTTCATACATAAAGGCATCTGAAGATTTGTTTGATATCTCCCCTATCCATATGGATGATATTTAGAATGCCATTTAATATCTGCATTTTTTTTAAAAAAAAAAATCCTGATGCTTGATGTAGTTCAAATAACGTGCTTTTCTGAAATGTAAACAAGTGAAATTTTGACCCTAATCGTTCATTAGGTTATCAGAGTATTATGGCTTTTGAAGTTCCATTTCTGACCTACATAAAGATTTTAGCAATATGCTATTTCAAAAAGACAGCCTCTAAGCCACCCTGAATCTGAGATCAAATTAAAATGAGGCCTTCAGGTGATCAGTGATGTCTTATATTTTTATGAACACTTTAAAAACAAAGTCTTCTCTATTTCACCCACAGCTTTTGTGCTTGCTTTGGATAAAAGACCAGCAGGTATTATAGATCCTTAATTGTTTTAAAATTTTTCCACTAAAAAACTTGATATTATTTTATGGACATACTAATGAACCTACCTATGCTCAAAGAGGTGGTGACTAATTATCTCCTCCACAAATGACCTGTGGCCAAGATTGTTCTTATGTAAACAAAACCTGGGCCAGAGAACCTGGGCTGTAATTGTTTTGAGAGAAGAGCCAAAGTACCTTCTGCCTGGAGGTATTCAGGGATATGCATCTCTAAATGATATCCATAGAAACCATTTTTTCCAGGTCATTTTGCACCACTGTATGCACTGTGGGGCTTGTCTGAAGCTGCTTTTCTCCAAAGTGGGGAAGCCATTTGGGAGCATTCCTTTATTCGTTATGGCCATAAATCATTTAACTTGGATTCATTATTTGTATACTTCACACTTCACACAAGGATGAACCTTTCTTTGTCTCTCTACCCTTTGATTAATGAAAAGAATTAGACATATAGGGTAGCCTACAGAGCAGTTTTCTTACTAGCAGAAGAAAACTCACTTGTGAGTTTGATACCTATGTGGTTTTTAGTCACCATTTGATTATTCGAAAGCCAGGCTCTTTTCTTCCATCAATTTTTTTGTCACTATTTTATTAGATAGAAAATGATGTTGTGCTGAAACTGAGCTCAGTGGGATTTCTTTTAAAATCTCTCCCCTTGTGTATTTGCAAGTGACTCTAGACAAAGTATACATTTTTCCATCCTTCCTAAAGCTACTCTCCCTCTCCCTCCATACACATATCAGGAAATAGAACAAAGTGTTCGTTTCCACTTTGAGAGTATCTATGACAAAATTTTTGAATTCTTCCAATTCATTCAGCAAAGATTTACTCAACACCTATTCTGTGCCAGGCTGTAGGGCTATAAAAGGTGAATAAGATACGGTCCCCGCCTTCTATCTTAATTTCTTTATTTCACAGTAGTGAAGTTGGTGAGTCTCTAGTGTTCCTTTGGGGGCAGAATGTTTTTCAGTTTATTCGAGAGGAAGAGGAAATATACTTTGAGCTTGTTACAACACTTACCTGCTTACAACCGGCATAGTTCTCATTGCTAAGTTTTACATATTTTCAGTAGCAAAGGGAGAAAGGAATTTGTCTATGTAGAAGACAAAGTAGAAAACAGAAGCCTTAGGGCTCAACCTACTCAGTGTAACCTTGGCTGAGAGGATGCACCACGGGGCAGGCAGCTAATTGTCCCTGCACACGCATGCCCAGCATCACAGGCTTGGGAGCATGGATAGTGCCCACATACATGACTGGAGAATCAGCCCCTAATTATATGGTGGTGCTTGTTTATGAAAGTGCCACTATTAAAAAGCAATAAAACAAACTATAACTATGGCTGACTGCTTTGCTAGGCGGTAGTCAGAGGAAAGATGATTTTATCAGCATTTCCAAGTTAAGCTTTCCATTAAAAAAAAAAACCATAGCACATTGTGGGGGAAAATATAATTTTCTATATCATTGTCTCTTCAAAGAATGAATAAGTTAATTAAACAAGTCATCCACTCACTGACTGGCAAGATGTATTGGCTTTTTATTCCGTGTTCATTTTGGCATTCTCCTCTCTCGGCATGTCCATTCTGTCAGGCCACCCTTTGGTTTGAGGAGTTGGGGACTTGAATGGGCTCATTGCCTGGATGCAATGTGGAACCTTTCCTGTGGAGCCTTTCCTGACCTCCCCCACCTTGGACACCTGTCCTGTTGCTTCTTCCTCACTCATATCCACACCTTCTCCAGCTGCTCAATGATGCTCACAGCTGCTGCCTTGGTGCCCATGGGCCACAGCCATCCTATGCCCTTCTCAGCTGAACCAGGAGTACTCAGTGGTCCCTAATGGTTGAAGGATGCTCTCCAGCCCCTTTCCTCTGAGTGTCAGTGGTCCCCAACCAGGGCCCTCTTTGGGCTCCTTATCCATCCTCTCTTATCCTGTTTTCCGGCTCCAGCTTCACCTGCTCATCCTCCTCTGCATGCCACTGATTTTTCTCCCAAATCCATGATTCTTTGTACGACAGCCCCCTAATCTGGCACACCCTCACCTAGATCACACTAGTGGCAGGGCCAAACAAGCTTGGCTCCGGTCTCTAGCTCTTGCATTTGTGTGGCTTTGGATAGTTAATTAAGCACTCTAATTCCACTTCATCATCAGTAAGATGGAAGCAAAAATAATGGGAACCTGATAGGAGTAAATGAGGTATTAAGATGTAAAGCTCTTAGGATAATGTCTAGTACATTGTGAGTGCTCTATAAGTATAAAAATAATATGAATGTGTTCTAATGCTCCCCTCCCTTCTAAACCTACTTAGACCATGTCTTTCATTAGTCTTGGCATACTTGGTGGATTATTTTATGAGTAGTCAACACTTGCTACACCCCTGGAGAGGGCAACTATATCGATAGATGCCAAATGTTGTTGCTTACTCTGGGCTATCTTTTTCCAGGTGTACTTTTTAACTTTATCCCTTTTTCCACTTTAGTTATTATCAGAGTATTCATACCTTTCTCCAAGTGCTTGTCTTCCAGTAGCCTGAGAGTTGGCCTCGGAATTATCTCGGTGGCTGAGACTCACCATGGCCTTTTCAGATTTGCCATAGAAAAAAAGTTCAGAGTGGGAAGTTCCAAGCTATTTCACAGGAAAGGAGAACTTGCCTTGTATTACTGCATGGAGCTGGTGTGTGGGCTCCCACACCAGTCTGACAGCTCTGAATGGCTTCCTTGTGGTTCCGTCCACCCCATGATGCCCAGAACACTGGTTCCAGTGAATGAAGGTACATTCAGAATCCCTTCAACACCTTGCTCTTTCCAGGGCAGTGCACACCCTTCCTATAACATTTGGCAAATCTTGCTAAACCATTGAGGAAAGCTATTGCATGCCCATGAGCCCTTTCAGATATTTAGAATTCTATTCACAAGTTGCCTACTGTGGGGGAACTGAATAATATCTCTGCTATAGGAAGGGGTTAGTGAGCATTGCAAAATGTACAATGTTGATCTTCAAAAAGTCGTATCCACTGAGAGATTCTCCCAGGTGTTTTGTGGTGAGTTAAATTGTGTGTGGTAGTGAATTAAATTACATTGAAAAGGGCAGTGTCCATCCAACATGGAAACGTAGGCTCATATGGGGTTAGCTCTGAGGCCAAAGAAAAATCACTGGGGAGTGCAGATGGAAAACTTCTTCTGTTGGCTGCAGAGCAGTACTTATTGGGAACTCTTCATGTGACAAGTGAACCTCAAGGGCACTATGAGAAATGCTTAAGAAAAAATTCAAAACTGTCGCTCATTTTAACCTTTGTGTGTGTGTGTGTGGGGGGGGCGGATACTGAGGATGGAGCCCAGGGCCTCACACATGCTTGACACAGGCTCTACCCCTGAGCTGCATCCCCAGCTAACTTTTATTCATTCCATAGAGGACCCAGCATTGTGCAGGCACTCAGTTGGGAGTTACTGCAGTGTCCTTGTAGCTCAGTAGATGTTTGATGGTCACATACTCTTTAAGCCTCCTGGGATCACTTTGGCTAAAGTAGTTTATAGCCCTCGTGAGAAACAAATACCCAAATCAGCATCCTTGCCAAGTAGAAAGGGGTTTGTCCCTGGCTTTACAGTCCAGACAAATCAGGGGAGTTGTTTTTTTTTTTTGTTTGTTTTGTTTTTTTTAATTTAAATGCACAAACTGTCCTAGAATAACAATAACTGTCATTCTGTGTCAAGTAGGTGCACTTGGTGACTTATATATAGGGCAACCACATAATTATTCATCCAAACTGGGACACTTAAGAGTGAAAGTTAAAAATTATGATGGAACACTGGATGTCAATTGGGAGTGCCCTGGGCAAAGGGGGGGCCACTCTGTTTATTACCTTTGTTCTTTCTAGTAACCTAGTGAGGTTAGGTTTTATACACATTTTACAAATGAGAAAAAAAAAATGAGACTTAAGAAAGCAATTTGTTCAAAGCCAGGATGCTAGGAAGTGCCATAAACCCTTCCCCCAAGCCAACTGATAATTGCATTGTTTTTGTAATACCCAAAGGACCAAAGGATCCAGAACATTGTTGGGAACTTGATGCTTTATAAGTATTTTCATTTTTATTGGCTGATGCTTCTGCCAGTTCTCAGCCTCCCCGACCCACCCTCTCTTTCTGTGTGCCTCTGAAGGAAACTGTCATTTTGGCTCTTTCTGGCTGGAGAACAACGTCCCCTTAGCATGAGTTTATTGGAAAGGCCTAACTATCCACCAGTCTTCTCATAATCATTACAAATACCACATAGGCAGTTCTGCCACCTGTGGTCTTTTAGTTAGGCACACTCACAAAGTAGATTATAGTAAAATGGTACATTCTTTCTATTAGGAGTGCTGTGTGTTGATTTTCCCCAGTTTAAAGGTGTACATTGACTCCAGGGCTAGGAATGTAGCTAAGTATCAGAGCACTTGCAAAGCATGCTCACAGCCCCGCGTTTAATCCCTAGCACTGCAAAAATAAATAAATAAAAACTCCAGTAAATAAAATGCATGTATGATTTTT
This sequence comes from Marmota marmota marmota, assembly GCF_001458135.2. Lineage (NCBI taxonomy): Eukaryota > Metazoa > Chordata > Mammalia > Rodentia > Sciuridae > Marmota > Marmota marmota. The sequence continues at coordinate 27,128,418 of NW_025999932.1, forward strand.
GCTTCTTTTAGAATGGTGGTTGCTGAGATTTCTCTGCTGGGTTGTAGTTCTGTTTAGGAAACAGTGGCAATTTTCCTAATTATCATTAGCAGCTAGAGCAGGAGAATCTTTCCAGGGATAATGGAAATCTACCTGTAATTCAGGTATCTCCTTTTGCCTAAGAGCTGCAGCCTGCTCCTCCATAAAACCATGTACAAAGCTAGCTGCACAAAATGAATGAACCTCGTCTTCTTTGCACTTTTACATGCTGCTTGGTGAATTTGCCAACAAGAATTGAACAAGTCAGAAAGGTAAATGCAGTAGGCAAGGAGGAGAGATGGCCTGGCTAGTTTACAATCTGGGAACTGCACAGAATATTTGAGAAAGTTGGCCAATATTTAGATGTTTCAACTGATACAGCATGCAAATATTCCTTTTATTTAGGACATCTGTTTCAAAACATTTTAACAGTCATGACTCATTCGCTTACTTCTGGGTACAGTTCAAGGAATTGAATAGGTCACATATGTCCTGAGTACCATCTTTGTAACTTCTCCATTTTTGAGCTTTATGTGATATTCTGAATGAGCTGTGCTCAGATGTGAACTTGGGCCAATGAGAAATGACATTTTACCATGATTGATAGCCCCATCAATAAACTTTTGTGCAAATCTCGTGCTGGTGCTAAACCTTAAATTCATGTCACCAAGTAATTTGCTCAGAAACTTCAAGCACACCACCTCATTTGATGAGTGGAATACTTTGATTAAAAATAAACCAGCTGCGGGCTGGGGTTGTGGCTCAGTGGTAGAGCGTGTGCCTAGCATGTGTGAGACACTGGGTTCGATTCTCAGCACCAGATATAAATAAATAAATAAATAAAATAAAGATCTAGCAATAATTAAAGAAAAAAAAAAAAACACAAGAATAAGCCAGCTGCTTCTTCAGTGTGCCTGGTGAAGGACAACCAGACTGAATTCTTCCTAAGTTTAGTCTTTGTGGTATGAGATTGGCATCATGTAGGTATATTTTGTTTTCAGATCATATTTAAATGAACAAATAATTTTCTTAGTCTACACTCTTTACCTTTGAATGGGACTTCTTAAAAATGCAGTGTAGTTTGGTTTTTATCCCATGAGATATGCAGAAGTGAGTCTATCCAACAACTATATACACTAAAATTTTCTGGATTTATGTGCCCCCAACATTTCTCCTAGCCTTCTTTACTGAACAATTAAATGTTATAATTTTCCACAATGTGGTGCTTCCTGGGAACCACCCACTGTAAGCACACTACCCTCGTGCGGAGGTTTTAGCAAGCAACCACTTTCTGGAAATATGAATGGCATTTGTGGAACAAGGTAGTACACAGCTTAATCATGTTTTTTTTTTTTCCTTAACACTTGATAGATCCCATCATGTTAATTTGAATATTGCTATATTGTAGACATGTCATCTAAATAACTAGAGAATGCTCTTTCTTTGGACTGAAATATTGTCTCTCCCAAGGATTAGAGGAGTAATAGGGAATAGCCTTTTCCATAAGAACATCTTTACTTACTTTTCAATGCTGGATTCCACTAGAAAACTTACTACCCGAGCATTAGTTTTTCTTGGGTACTTCAAGCATGTACCGCAACAAAACTTGGGTATATGCTTGCTATGAGTCAGAGAAGCAAGGTGAATGCTATTCCAATACCTGTGTATTGAGCACCAACTGCATACCAGAAGCTTTTTTTTCTGGAAACTAACAACATCAAGGCCCTCAGAGCATCCCTCTTTCCTTGTTGAATTTAAAATGCAAGTATGTTAATGCAGAAGTTCTCAAGACTTCTAAAATCCTGTGGAGAATTATCCATTGGTGTTCCAGAGATGGTGTAGGCCCTATAGAATTTTATTTGGGAGAATGTGTGATAGATTCTATTAACTTCAACTTTGTGGATTTATTTTTTCGCTATATCAGAGAACAATTGGAAGTCTGATGTTTGCAGGCAAAGTTCTTTAAGAACACTTTGAATATTTCTCCCTGGCAGAATGGCTAAAGAAAAAGATATGTAAGGCATTGACATTAGACCCAATAGGAGCACTTGACTGAATTTCAGTAGATGAGGTAGTAGGCATTTCAGATAGACTTCTATATGAAAGCAACATGAAGAGGAGTTGCCAGGGTTTTCAGATCTTTACATGTGGCTGAGCACTTGCCTAGCATGTGTAAGGCCCTAGGTTCATCCCCCAGTGCCACCAACAAAGTAAATACATAAAATTTTGAAGATGAGACAAATTTAAAGCCAATTACCCTAACATTATGAGTGGTTCTCTAACTCTTCAGCACACTGGGGATTAAAGAGAAGGGGTGCGTATGGTAGGGAACAGAATGTATCACATATTTTCATAAGTTAAATTTAATGATCAGATATATCACCTATGATCCTACCAGTACTTTCTCTTTCACAGAATATACAAGCACAAGCATTTAAATGTTAGTCACCCAGAACTCCAGATGCTAAGCAGTGAAAGTTTATATTCTGCCAGCATATCAGACTCTGTAATGAGTCTGATTTGGTTTAATTCCTTTCTACTGTTTAGTCATTTGATGAGCCACAGATGGAAATGCAAGCCAGAGCCATAACATTTCGGCTAATACTTTTTATGCTGCTGTAAGAATTTGTTGTCATGTCAATTTAAGGGAGTTAAAATCTTTTTTCGAGAAGGCATTCAAATCTACATTAAGTGCTTTTATCTACCCTGATTTGATATACAACTCTGACTGCTTCTGCCGTTCTTAATCAATTGCAAAGTACAAAGTAATTTAGCAGTTGAAGACAGCTTTGAAATTCCAGGATTTCTCAACTGGTGCCCCAAATATAACATTTAGGATATACACAATTAAATTTCCATTAATTTTTTTTTTTCTAAGCTTGAGAAACACTAGGCTGAGTTCTTTGAGTTTAGCCTTAAACAGGTAAATATGTATTTTGGCAGCCACGGGAAGGATAGGGTATTAGATTAACTAGGGCAATACTTTAGTAAAATTCCATTTGAATGTTATATTAGTACAGAAGGGATTTGATCCGTCAATAAAATGGTTTGTTGTGTAAGAGTGAAATCAATAAAATGCTTCAACTGTGCAAACAGAAGATTGGGTTTTTCTTCCCTGTTTTCTGTCTTTTTTTTTTTTTTTTTGTATGTGTGTGTGACCTCAGTCGCCTCCTCTCACTTCCTCATGAGAAAGAAACAGACCTGACCCTTTCTTTCTTGCTGGTGGATGGTGGTTTTGAATAACTCCACTGGAAAAAAAAAAATGAGGTTTATGTAGACCTACACCATTAAAGCCAGGTGGAAGGAGGTTTAGCTGTATGTTATTGAACTTGACTGATAAAGGCCGTGTCTCAGACCTGCTTTCCAAGCCCAGTCAGCTTCTCAAACTACCTTGCTTTTCAGTAAGCTGAATAAGAAAAAAGTTGTCACCCAGCACAGTCTATCACGTTCTTTTTATTGGTGTTCCCGGTAAAATGCCTATGTCTAACTCAGTGCATTGAAACAGGGTTGTCTCCAAACTGAAGTGGCAGCATTCTTGGTCTGGAGTCACACATTTTTTTTTTTTTTCCTACGAAGTTGAAGTGTGACCTATATACAAATGACTGGCATTCTGGAAGTTTTAAAATATATGATCATAGAGCTGAAGGATACTTACTCTCCTAGGTTTTGGTAGAGATCATGTTTCGGTGAAACCATATTGAAATTGAAAAGGACGTAAGGATGTTAGTTTGTTCTAGCGTTCACTTCATGCCTACAGCAAGATAGAAAGCTCTGAGGCAGCATTAAAGAACTTTAAAACTAAAAAATAGTTGCTCTACGTGAATAGATTGCCTGGGACTTAGCAAATTGTAAGCAGTAAGTTTAATATTCATAAGTAAGAACACCAATTACAAGACAAATTGCAATGTGCCTTTTTTATAAAATCTACCTTTCAACTTGTAGGTTCTGAAAATCACGTTGTTAGTGACTTTTACCCCAAAAGAGGCCTGGCAATGGAAGCACAATGTGGTTTTAGCTACAGTACCTTCTCACTGTTTTAGCACCTCCCAAATTAATCTCCTACTTCTAAATGAGAATTTCAGCTTCTTTAGGGGTGTGTGAGGGCCACACACAGAGCAAGTAGCATTCACCTTCCTCATGGCTGGGTTGCATCCCTTCCAGGGCGAGAATGAAGACAACCTGTCTCCTTTCCATTTCCTTTGAAAGCTTAAAAAAATAGAAAAATTAGAAATACTTTTGTGTCTTGTCTGCTGATTTTTTCATCCATTTCCTAACACACCTGGAGTGCTTCTCTTTGTGGGAAGACTAATCCTAGTTTATGCCAATTGAGTTCTCAGTGTTGAAGGTGTTTGAAAACCTGACTCCATCTTTATGGTGAACTAATAAATCCAAGGGCTTGAATTTGAGGAAAGATCAAAATTATAGAAGAGACTGAAGATTCTAGGATATTTTAAACATCCAGGAATCTATTTTATCCTAACTTCTTTTTCTTTCTCTTATTAATCCATTTTCTCTAGCCATTTCTATCCTTATACCATTTTCTTTTTTATTATTAATTGCTTTTATTTTTAAAATACATGACAGTGGAATGCATTACAATTCTTATTACACATATAGAACACAATTTTTCATATCTCTGTTTGTATATAAAGTATATTCATACCAATTTGTGTCTTCATACATGTACTTTGGATAATGATGTCCATCACATTCCACCATTCTTGCTAACCCCTTGCGCCCTCCCCTCCCCTCCCATCCCTTTGCCCTATCTAGAGTTCATCTATTCTTCCCATGCTCCTGCTCCCTATCCCACTATGAATCAGCCTCCTTATATCAGAGAAAACATTCGCCATTTGTTTTTTTGGGATTGGCTAACTTCTCTTAGCATTATCTTCTCCAACTACATCCATTTACCTGCAAATGTCATGATTTTATTCTCCTTTATTGCTGAGTAATATTCCATTGTGTATATATGCCACATTTTTTTAATTCATTCATCTATTGAAGGGCATTTAGGTTGGTTCCACAGTTTACCTTTTGTGAATTGTGCTGCTGTAAGCATTGATGTGGCTGTGTCCCTGTAGTATGCTAGGTTTTTTTAAATATTTATTTTTTGGTTTTTAGGTGGACACAATATCTTTATTTTATTTTTAACTCTTTTGGGTATAGACCGAGGAGAGGGATAGCTGGGTCAAATGGTGGTTTCATTCCAAGTTTTCCAAGGAATCTCCACACTGCTTTCCATATTGGCTGCATGAATTTGCAGTCCCACTAACAATGTATGACTGTGCCTTTCCCCCCACATCCTCGCCAACACTTATTGTTGTTTGTCTTCATAATAGCTGCCATTCTGACTGGAGTGAGATAGTATCTTAGAGTAGTTTTGATTTGTATTTCTCTAATTGCTAGAGATGATGAACATTTTTTCATATATTTGTTGATTAATTGTATATCATCTTCTGAGAAATGTCTGTTCAGGTCCTTGGCCCATTTATTGATTGAGTTATTTTGTTTTGTTTGTTGTTCAGCTTTTTGAGTTCTTTATATGCCCTAGAGATTAGTGCTCTATCTGATGTGTGAGAGGTATAAATTTGCTCCCAGGATGTAGGCTCACTATTCACCTCACAGATTGTTTCTTTTGCTGAGAAGAAACTTTTTAGTTTTAGTCTATCCCATTTATTGATTCTTGGTTTTAATTCTTGCACTATAGGAGACTTATTAAGGAAGTTGGGGCCTAATCCCACATGATAAAGATTGGGGCCTACTTTTTTCTTCTATTAGATGGAGAGTCTCTGGTTTAATTCCTAGGTCCTTGATCTACTTTGAGTTGAGTTTTCATTTTCTTAGAGGGACAAAGGAGTTGAAATTCAAACCATATCTTCTGCAGTTAGTCAACTGTTTACCAAAGAAAGGAAGAAGGAAGGGAAGGAGGGAGAGAAGGGAAACAGTTGATAGAAGTGGGGTTCTAGCCAGGTGTGGTGGTACATGCTGTAATCCAGGGACTCCAAAATCTGAGACAGAAGAATCACAAGTTCAAGTCCAGCCTCAGCAATTTAATGAGTCCCTAAACAACTTAATAGGACCCTGTCTCAAAAAAATAAAATTAAATTAAAAAGGCTAGGGATGTAACTCAGTGGGTAAGCACCCCTATATTAAATCCCCAGTATCAAAAAATAATTGGGCTAAAGATCAGTGACTTCCACTTCAAAATGCTTCTTGTTGCTAATCACAATACAGTAACATGCTGCTCACTGGTTTATTATTATGGTGAATACATAGAACATATTTTGCCATCTAGTAATTTGAACTGTGTGTCATTGTAGAATGCTTTTGCTATAGATAATAGAACAACCTCATAAAGGCTGAAAGGATAAAGTTTTGATTAGCTTGCTCAACCCACAGCCCAAAGAGGGAGGTTCTGGAAATGTTAAGAAGAAAGGCTTGAATTTTAAGGAAGATCAAAATTATGAATGAGAGTCAAAGGTTTCAGACCATCCGATCTGAGATTTGTCACTGTGTGTTCACAAGGTGACCACCTCAGTTCAAAGAGCCTTGCTTCAGTGGTGAGTCAGGAGGAAGGAGAAGTCCCCAGCAGACTTCCTCTTGGTCTCTCATTGGAATTGGGTCCCAGGCCCACCCCGAGGCTCATCACTGGCAAGGCTGACTGGAATTGCCAACTTGACTTGGATGAATTCTGGTTCTTACCGTGGCGCTAGGCTGGGTCCATCTTCTCTGAGACCAAGGACCTCCACCTGTTTCCTTTTGATAAAGTGGATTCCTTTACCTGGAAGAGGAGTAGGCAAGCAGTAGTGCCACCAGTCAAACTGCAGAGTACAGATGTTCTCCTTTCCACTTGCACCTGCTGTGTTGAACACCCGCACAAAGGGCAGGGCAGTAAACTCCACAAGTGAGTCATTTCCTGTAGTCTTCACCATGACACAATCTTACACCTGGGAAAAGATGAAGGACTCCCTTCTAAATGATGGAGCTAGGACTTGAACTTAGACTCTGGGAGAAACACTGACCTGCACTGCCTCTCCTCATTATTTGCAAGGTAGAGACATTGGCTAACAGTAGATGAGACTGATGGACATGTACTCCCCACTAAGTTATGACACTGGTAATTGTGAGAGAGCAGTGGCAAAGCATTTTGTGAGTAGCCAAGACAAAAAAACCTGTATCTTTTTGTCTCTAGTTTCCAAGAGGGAATCATTTCCTGATGTCTTCATTCTTTTGCTCACTCAAAAAGAAATTAAGTTTTTTAATTGCTTTTTTTTTTTTTCCGGGGGGGGGCGGGGGCGGAGGGAGAGTCCCAGGGATTGAACTCAGGGGCACTCAACATTGAACCACATCCTCAGCCCTATTTTGTATTTTATTTAGAGACAGGGTCTCACTGAGTTGCTTAGCGCCTCGGCGTTGCTGAGGCTGGCTTTGAACTCGCGATCTTCCTGCCTCAGCCTCCCAAGCTGGACAAAATGTTTTTGTCTTCAGATATTTCCATTTCATGGAAATATCAATATTTTCCAATGAAGTTCATATATTTTTTAAAATATTTATTTTTTAGTTGTAGTTGAACACAATAACTTTGTTTTATTTATTTATTTTTATGTGGTGCTGAGGAGTGAACCCAGGGCCTCGCTCACACTAGAAGAGTGCTCTACCACTGAGCCACAACCCCAGCCCCATGAAGTTCATATTTTAACTTTTTGCTCAGATGTAGCTATCAACTAAAAAAAAAAAAAAAAAATTACCATTCACTGACTTTACTTTCCCATGACCTCGCTAAGCTAGGTCTTGCAATGGTTTAACATGAAGAAATCACTAGTGTATATGAAAAACTACTATATTTTGGCCGCAGTGCTAAATCCTACCTCATGTAAACTTCATCAAATCCTATTGAGGCAAGTACCATTTGACAGTTAAAAAAACCAAAAATCTAATAGATGAATAACAGATTTTCCTTCAGTTGCCATGGCACATGCCTGTAGCCCCAGTGGCTTAAGAGGCTGAGGCAGGAAGATCACAAGTTCAAAGCCAGCCTCAGCAACTTAGCAAGGCCCTAAGCAATGTAGTGAGACCCTACCTAAAAATAAAAAGGCCTGGGTATGTGGCTCAATGGTTAAGTGTCCCTGGGTTAAATTTCTGGTAGGTAGGTAGGTAGGTAGATAGATAGATAGATAGATAGATAGATAGATAGATAGAAAGAATATATTCCCAAGGGAGTACACCAATAAGCTATAATGCCTTGTTTTATATTACCTACTTCTAACTCCAGAACTTCTTTTCTTGTTAGTAGCTCAGCAAGGGCCATTCCCACCCCCTTCTTCTCTGCTCATTTCCTTCTAGAACACCTGAAAGAGCCAGGTACCTACAATTCAGTTACTGGGGAAACAAGAGATTTTTTTTAAACTGAAAATAGAAGAAATGCATCTTTTGCCACCCTGACTGACTTGCTGCTTCCAGCATTTTGGACACAGTTTTTGTAAACAGCAGAAAAATAAGACAAAATACTAATATTCTCAGACGATTTTATTCTTAATCTGAACATAAACCAAATTCCTGACTTTAAGAAGAATGTCAAGTGAAAGAGATCTACTTAAGTCAATAATTACAATAAAATATGAGCTGTCTTCCATGCCAAGAAGTATCAGTTGTGTATATGTGAGTGATGATTATTTGTACATTAATATCACTCACTGGCTTCTCAGACCAAATTGTCCCCTGTTAACTTCCCTCCCTTGTTGATTTGCATCTCCCAAACGGGATCTTTTCTCGCCAGCCCTGTGAAGCTGTGACTCTTTCCTCTTTCCTCCAGGGCCTTTAGTGGACTCAACTTCCTCACACATACCGAATTTCACTCCAGTGAGAAACTGGAGATCCTTTCACCCTTCCATTGTTGGTCATCCAAATCACCCCTAAAACTTGTCATGCTTTCCTTCTCGAATGGCATCTACCATCTGGATCTGTGTCACCACTGCCTCTGCCAAGGCCCACATCCTGGTCTTCATCACCCACCACCTGGAGCACTCAAAACTCCTCACCAGCTTCTGCTACCATTGCCTTTCCAGGATGGCCCAGTCCTTCCCACAGTTTTGCCTGTTGACCTTCACCCTTCTTGTGGTTGCGTGATAGCTCTGAGAGTGAGGCTTTTGTAGGCAGGCGGGCAGGGATTGCACATCAAATACTTCTAATGTTGATGGTTTTGCAAATGCACTAAATAATTAAAATATCATTTGGAACTGGAAGTCATCATCTGAATTAATCCTCTTGAGGATAGATATCCAAACCATTTGTTTTGGTAAATTTAAGCCTTCTGTCAGGTGCAGAAAAGGACTTGATCCCTGACCCATAGTCTATAATCTGAAACCAATGGCTTCCTCAAGAGTATTCATCATGATCATTGGCCAGAGATGGTATAGAAGTATTCTTGTAGCACTAGGGTAAAGTGGAATAACACCTACTGTTCTATATTTTTATGCTGGGAAGATTTGAAGAAACTGGATTTGACATGGCATGATACAGAAATTGAGGACAAACTTGCTGTAAATTAAGTGAGAAACCAAAGGCTAAGTCTAGTATCTGGCTAGTGTATTAAATGAGCTCAGGCAGAGGCTATAACTACTCATGAAGTGCACACCCGCCAGGGATGGAAGACCCACTCAACAATTCTCAAGTGTCCCTGGAACACAAAAAAAGCAGCCATCAAATATGAGCTCATTAAGTATCATATTGTTCTGCCAGACAAGGCTTTTGTTTTAGGGAGTGACTAAGAGACTGTCACTTCTTGGGCCAGGAGGATGAAAATGCTCTTTAGGCTCTGGGAAAAGGATAGAGAGAAATTGTTAATACTGGTCCTAGGACATCCTCCCATTTCAGTCTGTGTCTATTGTGCTGTTTTATGGTGAGTGGTGACTATCGAGCTGATTTTAGTCAACTCCATGTTTTCATGAAGTTTCTGCTGATGAGCCACACAAGGGAAAGGAGGGTAAAATGTTCTCTGAATGGTGTTAAGTTGGTGCCAAAAGATCTACCCTTGCCTGGTGCCGCCAGGGCTGGCAAAGTTACATGAGCTCAGAACTTGAGTCCAAGCCTCCCATCTTCTCCAGTTCAAGTGGAAAGTTAACAGAGTCTGGAAGAGCCAAGAGTATCCCACTTGGGTTATTTGCTTTCCTTTTTTTTTTTTTCTTGCTGAAAACAGAAGTGAATCACACTCTTTACTGAGCCCTGCTGCAGAGGAAAATGATGCAACAGTGGTCATGTGGCACAAAGAAGAAAGGCCCATTGTGCAAACCTAGTTCTCCATTGTCTTCCCATCTACACCGAGGTTCAACCCCCCTGTGGGGAAGCAGCACAAAGTTGTGCGATTTTTTTTTTTGGGGGGGGTGCTTTTTTCCCCTTCTCTCATGGTACTGGGCATTGAACTCAGGGCCTTAGGCATGCAGAGTACTCCCTCCATCACTGAGCTCCATCCCCAGCCCAAAGTTGTAGTTCTTAATCTTGGATCTTTCTGTGCATGATGGTAACCGTTATTATTAATTTACTTAATCATAATTTGCTTTGTTTCTGTCACTCCCTTAATTTTTCTGACTTTTGTACCACAAGATTAATTTGTTTTTCGTTTTGTTTTGTTTCGTTTGAGATACTGAAGATTGAACCAGGGGCGCTCTACCACTGAAATATATTTCTAGCCTTTTTTATTTTTTATTTTATTATTCCCCAAATTGCCAAGAATGGCCTCAAACTTGCACTCCTCCTGCTTCAGCCTCCCAAATTGCTGGTCATTAATTTTCTTACTGTAATACAAAATATTAAAAGAATTGATCCAAGTTTGTTTGACATACCTTTGATTGAATAAGAGTTTTCCTGTATGATTTGGGAGTTAGGTTTACATGTGCTTTGTCTTAGCCACATGTGCCCTTAAGCAAGTTACTTAATTAAATTCTGATTCTAAAAAAGGTACTAATATAAACAGACTACATATGGTATCTGTGTGTATATGTATTTATATATAATATAAATATGTATAAATGTATGATATGCATATCACCAAATGTATCTCTATAAATAAATATGTCTACCTACCCATAGAGTCATAATAAATTAATTAGTTTGTACTAAGTGTTTGGTTTACTCACTATCATAATTGCTTAGTAAATGGTAACCATTATTATTAATTTACTTAATCAATATATGTCTAAATCTTCCTATGAGTTAATGACACATCACTGAGACGCTATGACCAGGAACCAAAGGCCCCTGGAGTCTCTTTGTGACATCTTCTTGTCTTGGTTACTTGGGCTTGACCACTCCCTAGAGATGACATTTTGGTAGACAGGTTATGTTTCTGGAATCTCAGAGAATAAATCATCTGAAGATGTCCAAGATGGAACACCTTCCTTCTGAATTCAGAGCTGGTTCCCTGCCTGATAATGTAGCAAGGGAGGACTAAATGTTATACATAGTTTCAGCATTTTCTGTGTGCTTCACCTGAATTAGACCTGAACCTGGGTCCAGATCCTGTCCCAAGTATGAGTTCAAGTGCCACCTCCAGGGTGAAGTCATCTGTGGTGCACCCACTTCCCCTGCCCTTTCCACATACCTACACTGTAGCAATGGTGACATTGTTGTGCAACTGCGCCTTGCCTAAGTCCCCCCTGGGCTAAGAATTAACAATCTTTTCATTTTTACATTTCAGGGAACATGTTTCAGGGAACATTGGCTCGCTCTCCTTAGTAATCTGTCAAATGTTGCCTGAGTGAATAGAATTATGTGAATGGGTGTAGGAGGTTTATGGCTAGACTTCCCTATCAGCAAGCAATAACCAATGTTTTGTCTTTGGGGTTCATTCTGTGTTTGACTACAAGAAGGAGCTCAGCATCTAGCTATAAAGTCTCCTTCCTCTATAAACTTCACCTGGTTTCCTGAGTGGGTTCAGCAATCTAAATGTCATGATTGTGCTCACAGGACTTTGGCTAAATGTGTCACTGAAACTCAAAATGAAGTTAGAGTGAAACAATTTTTTTTTTTTTATGTATGCAATCAGCCACCTTGAGAGAATATTACTGAGATAAGATTTTTGTTTGATTTTTAATCAGTTGGCACTGTCAAGAATTGCTCTTGGTAAAAATATTAACTTATTCCTACATTTGCCCAAATGTCATTTAAATTACATGGATTTAATTTAACTTTACTTTTAAACCTTCCGACTTCTTTTGCCAAGTTGGAAGGAAACCATGCTCAGTGAAGTCTACCAAGCTAATTTAATTCTTTACTGACTGATTGAAGTCTATTTCCATGTGGAAGATGCTGCTGTTTCATATTTATTTGGAGAAATTGTTTGCTTTAACTAGGAAAAAACGTAAGTTCCAAACCCAAAGATTTTATCACAATGATTAAGGTACACAAGCTCAAAGTATCCACCCAAGTTGGACATGCCTGAATAAGCTGTGGGAAATGCCTGAGAATGAATCAACCGGCTTCCCTTTCCCTTCTGATCCATTATTAAATGCTTACAAGTGTCCAGCATGGTGGCAGAGTCCATAGTGAAGCAGCAAGCCCAGCTCCTGCCTTCTGTGGGCTTCACAAAGACAGCCTAGCTTGATGAGAGGGGAGGTCTAGGGAAGTTGTAGAGAGAACCAAAATGCTTATTAAAGAAACATTTTACCTGTGCCAGGTGTGCTGGGACCCAGAAATCCCAACCTCAGTCATCCTCCAGGGAAGGAAGTGATTCATCATAGTAAGTGGGAGGGAAGAGGCAGAAGAATAGTTCCCAAGGACTGTGACATTTGAACTGGAGGAATATTACAGAGCAGAAGAGAAAGGACAGAGGGAGAGAGTCATTGCAGGGAGGTGGGAAAGTGCCTGAGCATTTCAGGGAGGTATGGCTGGACCCCAGGGTCTCAAGGAAGAGTGACAGTTGGTATTCAAAGGCTGCTGAGTCAGATGACCAGGAGCCAGAGGGTCCTGGCTTTTTCTTGATAGCACTGGGCAGCTCCTAGGTTTTTAAGCAGGGAGCAACATGATCCCATCCCAGCTTGGACTGGGAGTCTTTCTGAGAACGGAGGTAGAGAGAACCACTGTCAGTACGCCTGGGAAGAGATGACCAGGGCTTATGGTCAGGGAGCAGCAGGGCATGGAGGGAGGGAGCACACCCAAGCCCTTCATCTGGGTAGAGCCCTCAGGTCATGGCGTCCTTTTTTAGATCCAGCCTGTGTTTTATCTTAACATAGGATATTTTTAAAAATATGCTATGTTGTTCATGCCTTAAAATAAAAAAGAAGGAATTACTTGAGGGCTGGTGTTTTGAAACTATATTTTGAATAGGAAATGTGTTCTTTAAAAAGAATATTGTTGAGAGTAAAAGGTGATAGTAGGCTTATCTCTTGGTGATCCTCGATTGATTTAACCACCAGAGTTACACAAAGGCCTTTGCAGCTGCTGCTCAGCCCCTGTTGCATTCATCTCACGGTCACTGTCAGGATAGAGATTGGAAGAGGCTGTTTGCTTTCTTTTTGGTGTTCAATGAAATATATGATTTAGGTGACCACATAACTTTGAACTATTTAATTATCTATTTCTTATCTGTGTGTGTGCTGCTGAGGATGAAACCCAGGGCCTTGCGCATGCCAGACAAGCACTTTGCCACTGAGAGGCACCCGTAGCCCTTCTGATTTTGAGACAGGGTCTTGCTAAGTTGCCAAGGCAGCCTCACATTTGGGATCCTCCAGCCTCGCTGGCCCATGCCCAGCCTTTGAACCATTCAGGTGTCAAGTAAGCCCCTCATAGATGCAGCAGAACCTTCTGGTTTGCCTTGGAGTGTCAGTGCCTCTAAGCTGTCTAATTACTTTTTACATATGAAAACCAGGAAAGTGTAGTATAATTTTCACAGGAAGTCATAGCATCCCAAAGACAGCGCTCCTTAAGACACAAGTTCAAGGTGATCTCTGCCAGCTGCCTTTTTTTTTTTTTTTTTTTTTTTTTTATTCATAGGTTACATGGTTTGGTTCTCCAGTGACACACAGGTACCTTTCTTTCTGCCTCTGGGGAGAATGGTGTGCTTTCCAGGACCAGGTGCACCTGCACAAATTCCTCTAGGAGAAAATACCTGCTGGTCTCAGATGAATCTATGAAAGTCTAAGCTCTTGTGTTTTTATGCCAGTTCTAATTCCATCCCATGAGGAAACATGAACATGTGAGGAAACCTCTGGAAGTCGTAATTTATTTATTTATATATTTATTTATTTGGTACTGAGGATTTAACCTAAGGGCAGTTTACCACTGAGCCACACTCCTAGCCCTTTTTTAATTTTTGAGGTAGGGTCTCGCTAAATTGCTTAGGCCTCACTAAGTTGGAAATTGTAATAAATTTTATGGGCTATCAGGGCCCCCCAAACACAGCGGCAACTTCAGAATGCCAGAGTGCCCTGGTCACAATTAATAAGTAATGGCATGTGCAGTCATCACACTGACTTGTCATAATAAACAACAGGTTTTAAAACCTTATGCTCATACTCCTTTGTGTACTCCCAATTCTCTGAATGAATATTGCAAAATACTTATATTAATTTTTAATTACACATCCAACATAGATGCATTTCAGGAAGACCCATCAACATGACATAGCAGCCTGTCCACAGTTTCTGAAAAAGCTGCTTGCTGAGGATTAGTCAAGTAGAAAAACCTGTGGCCACACAGGTGAGGAGAGGTGACCATGCCACCTGCCCTGTCTCAGAAGCACTCCGTTCACGTGAGTGCATATTTAAGGCTTTCCATTCCCCTTTGAATTGGGATGGGAACTCAAAATGATTTCATCCCAGGATGTAGTTGGGTGAGGAAAATAACCATTTCCTTTTTATTTAGTTAAGGGAGGTACCAGTGAGATTTTTGAAAGGTCTTTGAAGGAGAAGATGGGTTGGTAGGATGGAGGGAAAAGTCATGTCAAGCAAGAAGTGTGTAGTTGGGAGTGATGGAAGCCAAGGAAGGGAGTGGCGAAGTGGCTGGCAAGAGCAGATGGAAGGGATTTCAAGAACGATCTACTGGAATGAAAGGGAAGCCATGGGAATATCCGCCAGCTTGCTTTCTGCTGTGGTGGGCCTATTCTCCCCGTGCACACATCGCGCTGAGTGTTCAGATGGGCATTAGCTCTGTGAGACCCCTGGGCTCTGCACACGGCATCAGTGACAAGACTACAGCACTGATGGGAATCAAAGCAACGACCTATTTTGCTAGTGCAAGTTTGTATTAATCATTCATCATTTTTCAATATAGTTTTACCTGCTTTTCCTCCCACATAGATGTGATTTTAAAAACTGCAGAGGCTGGGGGCGCAGTTCAGGAGTAGATGCTTGTTTCAGCAGGTGCGATGCCCTGGGTTCAATCCCCAACACCAAAAAATAAATGTAAATTTAAAAACCATAGATTTCCATGAATACTCATTGAGGACCCACCATATACAGAACGCTGCCGGAGAAAGTTATGGGGAATAGCCAGGAAGCAGGAGCTGCTTTCCAAATTCATGTGATTTATGTAAATATACTCTATACTTAAAATATTTTTTCATGTATTTCCAAGTCTATAACTGCATACATTTATTAATTTATAAATACACAACTCTGTGGCTTTTTCATAACACTTTTCCACATTGATCCACATGGGATGTGGAAATGTGGAAAGAAATTCTTTCCCATGTGTCTGAGCTTTATAAAATAATAATTGGTCTATAATAGTGTGTCTGGTGGAAATATAATACAAGGCACATATGTAATTCCAAGTTCTTCAGTATCCAATTAAACAGTATTTATCATTGTTTTTTATTTCATATTTTGCCATGTTTTTATTGGTGCATTTTAGTGGTGCATATCAGTGGGGTTTGATGTTACATATTCATACATGCACACAGTATAGCAGCATAATTTGGCCAATATCATTGCTCAGTTATTTCCCACCTCCCTCCCTACCTCCCACCCTTTAGTCCTTTTCCTCCACTGATCTTCCTTTAATTTTTAGGAGATCCATCCCCACCCTTGTATTCCTTTTTACTCCCTAGCTTCTGCATATGAGAGAAAACATATGACCCTTAACTTTCTGAGTTTAACTTATTTCACTTAACATGATGTTCTCTAGTTCCATCCACTTTCCTGCAAATGCCATAATTTTGTTTTTATTTATGGCAGAATAAACCTCCACTGTGTATATATAACACATTTTCTTTACCCATTCATCCACTGATGGACACCTAGGCTGGTTCCATAGTTTGTCTATATGCTATAAACATATGCATGTATCACTATAGTAAGACGACTTTAATTCTTCAGGATAAATACTGATCATGTGGTGGTTCCACATCTAGTGTCTTGAGGAGCCTCCATACTGTTTTCCATAGTGGTTGTACTAATTTCTAATCCCACCCACAGTGTAAAAGCGTTTCTTTTTCTTCACATCCTCTCCAGCAGTTATTATTATTTGTTCTATTCATGGCTGCCATTCTGACTGGTGTGAAATGGAATCTCAGTGTAGTTTTGATTTGCATTTTCTTAATTCCTAATTATGTTGAACATTTTTTCCATGTATGTGTTGACCATTTGTATTTCTTCTTTTGAGAAGTGTCTATTTAGTTCACATGCCCATTTATTAATTGGGTTGTTTGACTTTTTGATTCTCTGTCAGACGAGTAGCTAGCAAAGATTTTCTCCCATTCTGTGTGTTCTGTGTTCACATTCCTAATTGTTTCTTTTGCTATATAGAAGCTTTTGAATTTGATGCTGTCCCATTTTTCAACTCTTGGCATTATTTCCTGAGCTTTAGGGGTCCTATTGAGAAAATCATTGCCTATGCCTAAAAGCTAGAGTGTTAAACAGTACTTTAAAACATCTTGAATTAATTTGAATAATTTATTTACCAATCCAGCATATCTAAAATTAATATTTCAACATGTAATCAGCATAAAAACTATTAAATATTTTAACTTCTCTTTTGGGGGGACTAATTGCCTTCTACTAACTATGCTTAGTAGTAAATCTGACACTGAAGTTTTCATTCTGCCTGCTAGATTTATTAGGCCTCCTTTGAATAAAACTCTCTAGATGAGCTAAAAAAATGTGTATGCACTTCTAAAATGATGCAATTCAATTTCATTTTTTTTTTTCATGTGTGTATCTGAATTCATCATCTTTGCAGAACAGTCTGGGTCTCAGGCTGCTTCACTTTTCCAAGGCCTCATGGCTAGATAGTGACAAAGACAGCCGTTGTACATGGTCTTATGGGTCCATGCCATCATAGGGTCTGCACTTTGCTTCATTTAAGTAGAGATGGGTCTCTGATACACTGCTTTGGACACTTAGATTCTTACCCCAAAGCAGACCCTTTCTTGGTCTGATATTTTTAATTCTCAAAAATATCAACAACCCAAAATACAAGATGGGGTTTGGAGAAAACATGATGTGGATTGAGCTATCTCAAAGAATCCTTCTTGGGTAGAGCAGGATCATGAGATGAGGGTGGTGGGGAAAGATATTTTCTTCAGTAATAGAAAACTGGCTCTATGCTTTCTCCCTGTTTCTTTGTTGCATTTATAAAGGCCAAATTTAACTTTATAGAAAAACAAATATTATAGGCCTCAAAATAGTGGTGCTGTTACTGTGCACATTTCTATGTATAAATTTCTCTTTTTGATTTTCTTCTAAATAAAACTAGTAAAGATAATTTATAAGCATTTGGTACTGAGGTGTATGAGACACAGTGGACCCCTCTTATCTGTGGTTTCACTATCTAAAGTTTCAGTTACCCAGAGTCAATCACTGTCTGAAAATATTAATGGAAATTTCCAAAACCAATTTATAAGTTTTAAATCGCCATTCCAAGTAGTGTGATGAAATCTCTTACAGTCCTGCTCTATCCTGTCCAGAACATGAATCGACTCCTGCTCAGCGTATTCACACTTTATACGCTACCCACCCCGTGGCAGTCGAGATAGAAAACCCACATCCCTGTTACTTTTATTGCAGGATATTGTTATAATTTTTCTAGCTTATCATTAATTACTATGTTAACTTTAAGATGTGCCTGATTTGTATATTAAACTTTATTTTTTTCATTGGTTTTTCAAAACATTACAAAGCTCTTGACATATCATATTTCATACATTAGATTCAAGTGGGTTATGAACTCCCATTATTAAACTTTATTATAGGTATGTATATATAGGAATAAACATGGTATACATAGGGTTTAGTACTATCTGAGATTTCAGATATCCACCAGGAGCCTTGGAAAGCACCCCCTGGAGGGGATCTCCTGTACTTTGATGAGTGGTTCCCTAAGATTTGTTGTATCCAGTTCTTAAATACTGGTGGATTTTATATACCTTCTTAAGGACTGGATAAAAGGGATGTGAATCAATTTTCTGTACTCCTTCACAAAAATCATACTTTAAAGAAAAGGTTAATTCATTTGTTGATAGATACCTGGGCTGGTTCCATAGTTTGGCTATTGTGAATTGTGCTTCTATAAATATGAATATGTATGTATCACCATACTGTGACGACTTTATGTCTTCAGGATAAATACTGAGAAGTGGTATATCTGAGTCATAAGTGGTTCCATTTTTACTCTTTTGAGGAACCTCCGTACTGATTTCCATAGTGGTTGTACTAGTTTACAATCCCATGAACAGTGCGAAAGCGTTCCTTTTCCTCCACATCCTCTCCAGCATTTATTATGGTTTGTATTTTTGATGCAAGTTCTCCCTCTGAGTCTCCGACATGCAACTCAAGCGAGCTTTCTTGGTTTGGTTTTAAAACCCTCAGCAAATTGGATACAGAAAATCAAAAGGCGATGTGTAAAAATGATCACTTAATAAATGCAACAATTCTAAAGAGTNTGTTGTTGTCATTCATTATGTAAATGCTCTTTAGAATTGTTGCATTTATTAAGTGATCATTTTTACACATCGCCTTTTGATTTTCTGTATCCAATTTGCTGAGGGTTTTAAAACCAAACCAAGAAAGCTCGCTTGAGTTGCATGTTGGAGACTCAGAGGGAGAACTTGCATTAGTCTAGGTGTGTAAAGTGTATGGATTTTATGACACTGGAGCAGAGAAACGAAACCTACAAGGTTGTTTAAAGGTAAGAAACAAGTTAAGCACAGCATAAACAAACCCTAGGTATTTTTAGTTTACTTCCTGATTCTTCCTTATGTTTTTATTAGAGGTAAGGTTACTAGCTAGATTACTCTCTTCAAGATTGTAGCAGTTTTAAATGCCCCTGTGTGTTCCTCTGCCTGCAGAGTTTATTGGATTCTTAGTTAGGAAAGATTGAGTTAGGAAGGATACATGGAGAACTGGGGGGATGTCTATAAGCCATTAAGTGGAAATCATCAGAGAAAACCTTCTGGAGAAAAAGCACTTCAAGCATTTCTAACACTTTGCTAACATCCATCTACTTCTGAGTTTCCCCTCCAGGCCTGGGTTAAGAGTACCTGGTCACTTACGTAAGTTGATTCTTGGAGGTTGAAAGTGGGCCTCTGTGCAGGTTCAGGCAGTCTGTACCTAGTAAGCATGGCACACCTGGTTGGTAGAACACTGCTTTACCAGTGGCTCTCTTCCAGAGGCATGCTCCTGGTGCCAAAGCAAACCAGTATTTTCCTGGAGGTGCTCCTGGTAAACACTTTGAGGGTGCGTTTGTTTGCTGCGTGGGTCTTTAGGTAATGACTTGCTTGGCAAATGCCGCATGTGGCTACAAGGCTATTTGAAAACCAGTAGTTACCAGCACAATGCCACATTGTCTTTTAAGGGCTCTCTGCCCTTGTCATGATTTCCAAGAGGCAGAGGCAAGGTTGTAGGTGATGTTTGTCCATATTGTGCTCCATTTGGTTCCTGAAGGCAGCCCCAGAGGCCCCTTGGCCCTGAAAGATTTATTAGTTTAAATGAATGAATATATTCTGTGCCGTGCTATGTCATGGAAAAATAGTGAAAAGATAAAGTCCTTTTGGCACTGACATCTGTTGTTAATTGCCTTATTTCTGTGATGACATTTTAACACTTGTATGTACTGCAGGGCTAGGAAGACTAACTGATTATACAAATAAAATGTAACAATTTTATTATTGAAGTATGTCATCAACAATACAGAAACTGGTTCTGAAACCACAACTCAGAGTTTATAAGTTTATGGTTTATAAGACCCATGATGAAAAAAATAATGAAAATTATCATCAGCTTACGTTTCTTCTCACTTTTGGGTTTTGAATTGCATATGGAGTGTTACAGTATGATCATTTTAAATGTTAACTTTTCCTTCAAGCTGGAAAAATTTTCTTGACTTGGTATCTAAGTGATATTTCTTGCTTCCCATAATGTAACAGGGTGGATAGACTCTACACTGAGGAGATGGGTGGAATCCAGTAGGTTCCATTTACTGAGAGTAGATGCGTGAGAAAAGGGCAGCTGAGCATGATCTAACTTCTTTCTAAGCAGCTATCTGTTGGCCAGTGGTCCAAAGACAGCCCTTCCTAAAGGCAGTTACATGAATAAACACACACAGGAGCTTCCTTGCACCTTCTAAACCTGTGGTGGTGGAGGCACTGGCTTTGACTTTCATTTGCATTTAATAAATTTGCAGTCAAACTACAGGTTACACAAAGCAGAAAGAAAATTTTTATGAATATCAGATTAACTGTTCAAAAAATCAACTTTAAAGTCATTCATTCAGTTAACATTTGAGGGTGACTAATGGAACTATCAATTAAATTTGCCAACAATCCAGTGTATTTTTAAAATTAAATGCAAATTACATTAGTATATTTATAGTACATGATATTTGTATAGTATCATAGTGATAAGTGACTTATGAGTAGATTTCTCGCATTGTGAAGCTTGTCCCTTGAAATATCAAAACATTCCATTGTAATTATTAGGAATAGTGCTCTTACTAAACCATGTTTTACTATTCTTTATATGTGTCTGTAGTATTAAATAGCATCATAATTCAGTCACGTCTGAATGAATTCAGCTAGATCATCAAGAAATATATATTAATGATTCAAGATTCTGTAATACATGGCTACCTTCAAGGTTCTTGAAATATGAAGAATTTTCTGTTTTTATCCTAAAATACTCTTAGGCTGCTGCCCTTTGTGAGTATTAAGTCTGCTCCTGTTGTTATCTGATTTTACTGCCAGCGCAGGCATCAGCTGACAACTGTCTCGTCTTCATCTTGTCAGTGTACCGGACTTTAGGATCCCTCAACTGTCCATAATCTGTTGCTTGTAATCTAATAAGCATTGAGGTTTGTGGGGACAAGGTTGTTAGAATTATGCTAAATGCAGGAGAAAATAGGGCCTAAGTTAGCAACGGGCTAGATAAGGTAGAGGACATCAAAGAAATCACTGTCTGGAAGTCAGCTAAGTTTTAGATGTATGAAATTTCTGCATTAAAAAAATTGTTTGAGGGTGACTCTTAAATGCATACAAAGAAAAAGCTCTAAGTTACCACTGTTTAGACATTTCAATTCGTATTAAGGAAAGTACTGGAATAAATCTTACCACATATAGCGACACTGGAGTCTGATTTGAATGACTCGGGGCAGTCTTTTTATTCTTTTTTCATCGCTCCTCCATGGAGATGCTCTTACCTACTTTTCAAGGTTACTGTGACATGGGTTTAATGAAATACTGTGTGGAAAGAGTCCCACCTAGTCTGAATCAAGTTCAGTGTCCCGTATAGGTAAGTTCATTCTTCTTTCATATTTCTTGCATTTCCTTTAAATGTTGTTCGGTAATTTATAAAAAGAAAGAAGAAAAATAAAATGATAAAGACTTTTTCCCTATGTCTGACATTTGTTGATCAATAATAGCACTAGAAAACCTGAGACTGACAAAGTACACATTTTTAGTTGCTTTTCAACTCCAATTTAGATATAACAAAGCAGACTAAAAGCTGCTCCAAACACAGAGACACCTCCATAGGCAACATATTGTCTTAGAATTCTTTTTTTACATGCCAGTCATCCCAGCAGCTCTAGAGGCTGAGGCAGGAGGATCGTGAGTTTAAAGCCAGCTTCAGTAAACGTGAAGCGCTAAGCTGCTCAGTGAGACCCTGTCTCTGAATAAAATAAATAGGGGCTGGGGATGTGGCTCAGTGGTCGAGTGCCCCTGAGTTCAATCCCTGGTACCCCCAAATACCCCCCCAAAATCCTTTAAGTATAAACAGATGCCACATCACTACTGCAGCCCCCTCTTCAGAAAGATATTCTAAACTTGGAATATGTGAGATACAGGGGTGCCATGGGGCATCTGCGCTGGCCCTTAGCCTGCCAGAATCACTCTAAGTGTCCATTTTGGTAATTTGAACATTTTTTTCCTCCCTATGAAATGTTTCGGTTCATCAGCCAATTCTCCTTCCACACTGCTTTGTAATTCCAACCTCCACTACTAAAGAAAAACCTTCAATTTTCCCAATTAAATCAAGAATAGAAAATTACCTGGGTTTCCTGCTCTTCACAGTTGTGAAGAGCTAGATTTTCATTGACCCTTACAGAATTCTTCTGTCAGTGATAACACCACTGAAAGATCAATTAGTTACACTTTTATTTTGTTTTTAAGTAACTTTGCATTTTCTTTCTCAATCTCCTCATGAGTTTTCATTGGAAGATGGCTCATCTAACAGAGGCTACACTTGGCTTCTTCTTGGAGTCTTATTCTTGGTTTTTATTGTCAACTGGGGCTGTGTCTTTTAAAATAATATGAGTCTAGATTTGAATCCAATCACTTTTCTGTATGAGTTATGTCAACAGATGTTCCATGTGTCATTTTCCTTCAGGGTGTATCATTTCTCACTGACTCTTGGCTTCAAACAGGAATTCTCTGCTGTTGGTTTTGTCTGTAAGAATATAAGCTGTCCAAAGCTGTTGGTGTTTGTGGCCAAGAACCCCTAGCTCCCAACGCAGCAGTTTATCACCCACCGAGTGTTATCGCTGCCCTTGCCCTTGCATTTCTCTGGGGCAGGAACACAGCAGTAGCTCTGTGGTCTAGCACGTGTGTTCGGTATGCACGGACTGTTTGTGACGAACTGTGGGTCGGGCTCATGTTCCTGGAGTGCTTTGAGCAGCTTTACTAATCTGTCAGCATAGTATGTTCTTGTGGATAAATATAGACATACGGGCACTCTGCAACTTGTAGGTCACTGTCTTACTGTGCAGCTAAAAATTGTCGCGTTGGTATGAACAGTCTGCCCTGGGCAGAAGACCTGTTTTAGTTTGTCTTCTACTGTAGGTTTTTTGCAACCTGACTAAAAATACACCTTGCACCAAAAATATAAGAGCCCTACTTTGTGGCCAAGACGTCTATGGTGGCAGTGAACAACGGAATCATGGAGGCTGTCATTATGTTTTTTTGCTTTGGAACCTAGTCTGTGTAGCTGTTCCAGACTGCTAGTTTGGGTGACTTTTCAGGCTCATGGAGATTACAACAGCTTGTTGGAGACGATCCTGTGTGATCAGCTTGATCAAAGGGCTTGGTAGGTATGAAAGGCTGTTGTGGTGTGGAGTGGGAAATTGGTAATATTAAGCACTGAATGGGGGAGGATTGGCCCAAAGATTTCAATGGATGGGGGCAAGGGGAGAAGGTGCAGCTGCATGTGGAGATTGACTTAGATTGCCATTGCTTGGAGCCTGGGGTAATGCCTTTTAGGTCTTACATTTGGGATTATAATGTATCTGGGGTAAGATTTAGTCCTTTCTGTATCTGGGTCTACTAACTGCTGTGATGTAATGGAATTTTTCTGTGCACTCAACTTTCACTAAAAGATTTGGTATGATTAAGCTGGTAAGTTGCTGATGTGTAAAACAGCTAGTGTGTATTTGGATAATAGTTTATATTATCAAATTTAATACTCCAGCAGAGGTAGGGTTTATGTTTGATTTCTTCTAAATATTGATGTAAGTATCCTCATTTGTTTGGTTGTAAACATGGCAATTGGCCTAAAGCAGTTTTTCCTTTGCTTTTGGCTTGGGCTCCTTCAACATTTGAAAACAAAATGTTTTCTTTTTTGTTGATGGATTAAAGAACAGGACTGTATGTGTTAGCCAACACTAAATGGGTCTAAACTGCATGCCCCTGGTCTTTCTTCCTTCGTCAGAGTTCTAGCGGTTACATCAGTTCGAGTCTACCATTTTCAGCAATATTGTACATCAGTTCCAGAAAATGAACAGAAGGAAACACCCATGATGGAGTTCATTACATGCATCTTAGATATTGACTGTCTAACTTTCTATTTAATGAGAGTAGAAAAAAGTTGATTTGTGAGCATTAAAGGCACAACATATCGTTCTAATAGAGGAGAGACATTTTGTTTATTAAAGATGTGGGAGACTGAATTTCTTGTTCATTACTCCCCTTCACTATCTTTAATGAAAATATCAGATACTAACATGTGATAGCATCTGGTTCTAGGAATCAAACCCCTATTAGTCACTATCTTGTCTCTTTTGGTAGAGCACGCTTTAAAGAATGATTTTCTTTTCTCAGTTTTTTAAAATGTCTAACAAACGTATAAGTTAAATGATAAAACTTATGGTTTCAGATATTTAGAAAAATATGCTGCATCATAGTAGATTTGTGTGAAGTACTTGTTATTTCTATCGTGTAGTATCTCTCAAAGATGTCATTGACCCTTGCAGTGTTTTTGGCTAAGCAGACCTCTCCCACGGTCCAACTGACTTGACTCCTTTTGGACTCAGTGACTTTCTTGCTCATAATATTTAAACTACTTTTAGAAGAGATCGGTAACAACTAATCTGTTTCAGTAACTTGGTAGATCAACACCTTAGATTACAAACTTCTGGTAGACATGGAGTCAGAAAATTTTATATAGTCATTATATATCTCCAAAACTATTTAAGAATTTCATAAAATCTAAATCATTTTATTAAAGCAACAGGCCTCTACATAATGAAGCCCATATTAACTTGAAATTTATTAAATAAAATACAAACCAGACCATGAAAGAATTCACTCAGTTAGTTCATTGCACATATGTTTATTGAGCTTATATTGTATGCAAAGCACTAGAAGTCCTTTGCATGCTACAATGTTGGAAATGTTTCTGGTGTTATATAGTGCATATATTTGGCATCTGTTTTACACATATGCATATGTATATTGTATAATTATATGTATATTTTTGTTTTATACTAGAATGCATATTGTAATGCATGTTGTACTTGTGTATCGCTATATAATTATATAGTATAAGGCATATTATATTAACAAAGGCGTATATAAGATTAGACTCTCCTGCAAATCACACCTCACATAATGTAATCCCCCAAGGGATCATGAAGGGGAATAGCTATAATTTCGGTCTTCAATATTTATTTGTCAAACATGGTGTAGCTTCTAGCCTAGAGTAGTGGTGTACACCAGTAATCCCAGCTTCATGGGAAGCTGAGGCAGGAGGATCCCAAATTCAAAGCCAGGCTGGGCAACTTAGTCTGATCCTGTCTCAAAATTTAAAAATAAATAACTTAAAGGCAGGGCCAGAGATGTAGCTCAGAGGTAGAGACCCCATGAGTTCATTTTCCAGGACTGGAAAATAGATAGATAGATAGATAGATAGATAGATAGATAGATAGATAGATAGATAGATAGAATGTGTGAGCATGTGTATTTATTTCAGCAGCTGCAGGAACTGCCTTTGTGGCAGGTCCTCGCACACCTGGTCTATACAGTCAGTCATCTGTGTCCCTTTATGTTGTTGGGTCCCTGTGTGATGTACCTACAAAGTCCACTCCAGAAGCACCTCCTCCGAGTTGTTTCACTTGCCTTCAATGCTTAACTTAAATATGGGTCTAATTAAATAGCTCAGGAAGCTGGTTTGTCATTTCTGGCAGGCCCCACAGAAGCCTGTGAATGACTTTAGACCATGACACATTTTGCTCTGAGACCCAGAACATGCACACACATTTGTAGACGCAGAGACTGAAAACAAAAGTGTTGTGAAGCAGGGCTTCTCTCACCATGCAGGATGCTGGTACTCTGCTATTTTCTTTTCTCATCTTCTCTATTCTGTTTCATAAAAATCAGACTGAGCATCACCTACTAAATTGGTCCCGTGGTTCAGTAACAGGCTACAACCTGCACTTTGACAAATTCTTCTTTAAAGATTCCATAAGCTGAGCATTTCCAATACAGCATTAGTTCCATTCTCAGAGTGACATGCTGATATCCTTGATATAATGTTCTATGTTATATCAAGGGAATATTGGTGCTATGTGTGGCGGAGGGCACTGCTTGGTTGAGAAGTAGCTCTCCTGGTATTCCTGATGAGAACCTTGGGTTGAATGTGGGACTTCCAAGCTGGAGACAGCCCATGACCTCTGCTTCTTCATGCTTCTTTCTCCTTCGTGCAACTAACGTTTGTTGAGTCCTGTGCCTTAAGCCCAGTTCTGTGCCAAAAGGTGAGGATACAAGAAGAATAAAACAAACTCCTTGCCCTTGTGGCACCTAAGTGTAGTTGTGGAGATGGATAGACAACACATGTGTCCTCCTGTCAGACTGTGAGCAGGGGGAGGTACCAAGGAATGGCTGGCCAGAGCAGCCTCTCATAAAACTAGAAGGACATGAGCAGGTGAGCCACCAAGGAGTTTCCGTTCCCCCTTGTATCATTCCCACCACCCTCTCTTCTGCCATGAAGCCTTCCCTAACTGCATCTATCATCAGTTATTTCTAGGTCTCAGTGTCACTGTCACCATCCCAAAGAATCCAGATCTAATGTCCCACAATCACAGATTGTCTCTCTTGCAGCAGGCTGTGTAGACCCACACCCCCACACCCCCCCACCCCCGTGCAGTTCTGTTTCTGTGTGTTCTTTATGGAGCGCCTGTCTCCCCTCCACACTGCGGGCAGGAGTCATGCCTGTGGTCCTGCGGCAGATAGCTGATGACTGAATAAATGAACAAATGAATGGATAAATGAATAAATGAATGATCTCCTAAATCTCATGTGGCTTCCATTGGCAGTTCAAGATCACTGTTCATCCTTTGACTATTCAAACTGTGCCAGCTTGTGACTGAATATAGCAAGTTTTAAAAACCTTTCAAACCTTCTTTTAAAATATATCTTTATAGTCTCCACAGAACTTTGCACACAGTGCCTTCTACATGTTAAGCCCGCAATGTCTAATGCATCGATTAGCTGACCACATTCATAACCTTTTGAGACCAAAAATATTTCCCAAGGGACCCAACTGTACAGTAACACAAATGTGATGAAAGATGACGGTGTCACTGATACCTGCCCGCACTTGTGCTCGCTGTGTGTTGTAAATATAATCACTCTGGATCCTGCAGCTCAGTCCAACATTCAGCTTGGCTGTGGGATGTAGGACCCAGATCTTCCATGAATGCTCTTGACCCTCAAACCCATGTGATTTGATCTAGGTTACAGCTGGTGTCCAATTTTTCTTCTTTTCTTTCTTTCTTTCTTTTTTTTAAAATTTGTTTTAATTAGATACACATGACAGTACAATGATCTTGACATATCGTACATTTGAATCAGATGGGGTATATTTTTTCATTTTTCTGAGTGTACAGGTTGCAGAATCACTTTGGTCATGCAGTTACATATATACATACAGCAATAATATCTATTTTATTCTACTCTCTTTCCATTCCCCACTTCCAATTTTCTATATAGTAATTTATTTTTTTTTTCAAATTGCAGTTCTATAGTAGCTTTTCTTCATTACTGCTTTTATAAGATAGACAACTTTTTATAAACAAGTCTTATCTTTTTAAAAATAGTTGCTATTTTTTGCATCCTGTCCAAGAAATCTCAGTCTAACTTTAAGGTCACAAAGATTTAGTCGTGTGTTTTCTTCTGAACGCATTATGATTTTGGCCTTCTCATTTAGGTCTATGATCTGGCCAATTTTTCAGTAAAAGTTTATATCAGTAAAAATGTTCCAAGCTTGCATTCCCCAATGTATATAATGTTATTTGTGGATTATATAATTCACTTCTAACAGTAGCAAATCTTAATAAAGTTTTTTGGTTTGGTTTGGTTTGGTTTTTAATTAGATAACCACTCACGGGTTATCTTGTGCTCAGCCTGGAGTGTAGCACCCAGCTCTGAACACTTTTGTCCTAAACCACCAAATACTAACATTTTTGACAAATGCTGATAACATTAAAGATCAGTGTAAGCAAATATGGCTAGAGTTGACCAAGTGTGAGCAGGACCCTGTGAGCATGTCTGCCACAGTGGAAGAAACCCTGAGTTTACTCTTCTGTCCCCTTACCTGACTTAGAGAGGTGTGACTTGGTCAGAGCAAAGACAAACTCATCTTTGGTTGCTGAGTTAGGGACAGTACTTATGTTTTGTTTGTTTGTTTTATTTTTATATTTTATATTTATATTATTTTTTATATTTTTATATTTTTATTGGCACATTATAATTATCCCAATTCATGATGCTATATTCATACATGTTTTTGACATCATTTGATCACTCTCATTCTCCAGAGCCTTTCTCTTTCCCCCTTCTCCTCCTCCCTCCATACACTTGCTTTAATGTGCTTATCTCTCTTCTATTATTATTTCTAAAATTAGTGCCTTTTAATTGTATATATAATTATAATAAAGGTTTCATCTTGGTATATTTGTACATGGACATAGTATTTTCTTATGAAACTTTTCAAACACAAGAGAAAAATATAGTCTCTCCAACAGTTTTCAAGATTTAGTCATATTTGGTTTGCTCATACTTTTTTTATTCTCTCTGCTAAAGTATTTTGGATCAAATATAAACATCATTTCATTGAATCCCCTGTAATCAGTATGCATTCCAGAAAATATATTTTCTTACCTACCCACAATGCTATTATCACAGCCAACAAATTTAATATATCCTCTAACATCCAGTACACATTCAAACTTTTTTATTCTCATAAAATATGTCTTCTAACAACTGGTTTGCTGGAACCAGGAGTCAAATAAGGCCCACACACTACATTTGATTGTTGGTCTCCTGAGCATCCTCTTTTTATCTTTTCCATTGATTTTGTAAAAATCAGTGCCATTTTTTAATAGAATGAACTTAATTCTGAACTCTGTCTCTTGCTTCCTTGTGGTGGCATTTAACCGTTCCCATTGATTCTTGTGCAAGGATGTCAGCTCTAATGTTTTGAAAACTTGATGAATGTGGACACAAGGTGCCATATATAGACCCCTCCCTTCTCTAATGCCAAAGGCATCCCCTTCTTTTCCTAGGGGACTGAAAGCTTTGCTGTCATTCCCAGGGGTACATGGCCAACAGTTTTGAGTGTTTGAGTACAAAGATTCTACCAATATCCTGCCAACGTATAGGGAGTTTTGAGAAAGCTTCTTTTATTAGTAATCTAAAACAGCGTCTTAAATACCTTAATCATTTTAACATCATGTCAGGGAATAAGTCATGCATGTTTTCTTTGTTGGGAAGTGGATGAGAGAGAATCTCACATCCATTTGTGTGAGATGTAAGGTCTTTTTCTGTTCCAGCCGGCACCTTCCAGGCTCCCACCGACATATTCCTCTCATGGTAGGTGCAGCCATCTTTTAATTTGTGTTGTCCCTCCAAAAAGCCCCGTTTTTAAAATCATCTTACACAGCAACATCAGATCATCATTCTTCCTAGAAACCCTCTGGTTCTCGTTCCTTCCAAATAAAGTCCACTCTCATTGACTTGCCATTTAAAACCTTCCTTCTAAGAAGAATTAAAAACCTACATTTCTTAGGACTTAAGGGCTTCGGGTTTTTGCATCCCTCCTGGGTTATTATTTCATCCACACCAACACCATATAGTGGTTGGCTGAATTCTTCTCAATTAGTATTAAGTAAGCACAGTTATCCAGTTAATGGTGCCAGGCGCTGTGCTGAGTGCTTGGGATAAAGACAAGACATAGTCCTGTTCATAAGGACACCCCAGTTTCTTGGCAAAGATAGTCTGAGCATATACACTAAGATGGGGAGGTTGGTGAGAAGGTGGTTAGAGGAAGGGTGGGACAGACTTAACAGATGCCACCATGTACCTGCTCTTCCCTCTGCCTCGGCTGCCCCTTTCCCATCTCCATCCAGCAGAATCTACCTGTCCTTTAAGACCTGGGTCAGCTGCTACCTATTCCACGGTGTCTGTCTATTCAATGGCCAGAACAGAGACAGCCTAACCACAGGGATTTTGAAATGCTGGCACTCCATATTTGATATCTTTTTAAAGACAATTTAATGTTAAAATGAGTCTTGAATTTATAGCAGGAATACATACAGCCTGCAGTGAGGGGGTTTCCAGTCTTAAACGGTAAATGGCACCAGAGAAGTGGAGGTAGAACTGGAAAGGCTGGGATGTTTGTAAGGCTTTTCTCTGTAGACAGGATAAATGACAGAACCTCACTAATGCATATTAATTCAAGGGAAGGTGAATGTTCAAGTCATGGAAGTTTAGAGTCGGTGATACATTTTCAAAAGTGCCTATTTTTATACCGTCATGGAATATTGGAGCTGAAAAGCATAATCTACCTCAGCCTCCTAAAGAATACCAACCAGGTAAGTGTGGCATAAAGAATCCCAAAAAAGAATCACCGATAAGGACCCCGAAGCACATTTGGCTCCTAGTTCAGTGCTCTTTTTCATTAACTTCATTAGTGAACAAAGCATATCAGTTGTGTTGTAGACAAATGAAATTGAAAACAATTTTATTAACTGGATTACAGGTTCTCCTGTGCTTTTCTATTTGTTTATATCTGGGATCAGTGTGAGAGCTCTGGCATTGCCAGGAGTTGGTTAGAGTCTCCAGACCCATCCAGGCCCTCATCCTGAACCAGGAACCCACCTTTCAGGCAAATACAATGTGCTAAAGATTCTGAACACCAGCAAGTCTCATTGGAAGTCAGCAAACTTTCTTTTAAAAGTTAACATTCCAAGGGCTGGGATTGTGGCTCAGCGGTGGAGTGCTTGCCTGGTACCTGTGAGGCCCGAACCCAGGACCTCAGCACCGCATAAAAAAAATAAATAAATAAAACAAAGGTATTGTGTCCAACCACAACTAAAAAATAAATACAAAAAAAAAGGTTAACATTCAAAAACTCAAGACCTTTTCCAACAGTATTCATAAATTCTGAGTTAATGAGATTTAGCTACATAAAATGAATAAGTAGAAAAAGGAAATATAAAGAAGAAAATGAGAGACACACAGGAGAGGAGGGACACATGAATGAGAGCAGTTTGTCAGTTCTGTTGGGGAGAAAAAAGGAAGTTGAAATTCAGGATTATCCTGCCTCTAGCAGGTTATCCGATCTCCTTTTCATGAGAAAGGACCTTGAAATGTCAGTGTAACCTCATCTTCCTTTGCTTACAGATCTTGGCAGACATTCTTTCAGGCTCTGATGACAGTACCCACTTTGAAAATCGGGGGAAAGTCCATGTAATTGCATCTTAGCAGATGACAGACACTTAGAAAAGAAATCACTGAAGTGTTACTGTCATTCCTCTAAGATAAAATACTGGGAGGCAGAGGAAAGAAGAAAAGCAAACAGGGCAGAGACTTGATGCTAACTTTGTCTTTACTGAGCTGCTTAATTTCCTTCAATTCTTGGGAAGACCCAAGGTAGCAGTGGTTTTTAGAGAGATGAAAGTCAACAAGCCCTGGGCCTTCCGGCACACCCGCTTCTCGCGAGGACAGCAGGCACACAGGTTCTCTCTCCAGAGTACCTAGGGAAGAACAGTGTGGGGGCTTTTCTAAGGTATGTGGTCGATCAGATTCCAGGTGCTTTTCTGGATCCTCCATGTTTGGTCCTCGTTTGTACAGTGGTCTTTGCCAAAGTCCCTGCAATTGCTAAAATGTGTCATTTGTTTTATTTATTGGGTAGTACCACAGTACTGGGGACTGAACCCAGGATCACTGTACCACTGAGCTACATCCTCAGCCCCTTTTTATTTTATTTTATTATTTTTTTTAAATTTTGAAACAGGGTCTCGCTAAATTTGTAAGACTGGCCTCAAACTTGCAATCTTCCTGCCTCTGCTCCCAGTTGCTGAACATAACAAGCAGGCACCACCATAGGATACATGGTCATTTTAATTAAAGAGGTCAGACAGCTTGGTGGGAAGGACCTTCATGGCTTAAAGATATGCTAGTCTTTCTAGAAAAGTCTCCAGTGGTGCAGGAGATGGAAACCAGAGCCTCACAATGCCCCCCAAGCACTCCTTCCACTGAGCTATACTCCCCACCCACCACACTTATTTTTTTATCCTTCTTTGAAGTCACAAAAGTAGCTATGCCCGAGCAAATCACAAGGATGAGGGGAGTTATTTTATTTTATTCAGTCTTCATCATAAGCAGCTGATGGGAAAAAAACAAGGTAGAAATCTTGCCTGATGCCCCTATACCAATGAAATGAATGAATAACAAAAATGGTGTATATGTGTACAATGGAATATTATTCAGCTTTTAAAAAGAAGGAAATTCTACAATTTGCAGCAACATGAATGAACCCTGAAGACAGTAAGCTCAGAGAAATGAACCAGCTACAGAAGGATAAATATTGTATGATTCCACTTATAAGTTACCTAAACCAGGCAAATCATAGAACCCAAGGATAGGATGGTGTGGTGCTTGGCAGTACTGGGAATGAACCGGGGAGTTGGGGGAGGGAGTTCTGAGCTACATCCTCAGCCCTTTTTTAATTTTGAGACCGGTGAGGAAAGAAAATGGGCAGTTGCTAATCAGTGGATATGATATTGTTAGTAAAGCAAGCTGAATAAGCTCTGATGATCTGCTGTACAATATTGTGCCTATAGTCAATAATTATGCATCTTATACCTAAAATAAGAGAGCAGATCTCATGTTTAGTGATTTTATCATAATAAAATTAATACATTTTTTTTCAGAAAAGATTGGGTAATGTGGAATGTTTACAAGATACATTGTCATGCAGACACAGGCTTGGATCCTGAGTTGATTGCTTTGTGACCTTGGGAAAGTCATTAAGCCCTCTGAACCTATATGATCTCACCTTTAAAAAAGCAAATTGTTAGGGTATGTCAAATTAGGATTATATTGAAGACTAAAGATACCAGTTTTTCTGGAGATGTCTTGTGGACCCTAAAACTACACAATTTGAGAATTGTAGGAGAACTAAATAGTGTAAGAGAGAAAGAAGGTATGTATTTAATCCATAAAAACAGAGTTACATTGTACATTATCAGAATTTTATGGAAACTAATTAAAACAGAACTTAATGTGCCTTTGGATGTATTTTTCTTCTACAGCCAAAATTATTTCTGGTTATTTTTTTTACCTGACATTATTTTTTCCTTGGCCTACTTTAAATTATTTACAAGTCATCTGTCACTTTATTATGCAACCTTTTTCTGATGCTCAAACTAATTGTTTCTTCTTATCCCAACATTTTTCATTTCTTAATACAACTGTTCCGAGGAAAATAACTCTTCCTATCATGTGTGGAGACTGTTTTCTTTTTATCCTAATTGACTTCACATGACTTTGTAGGTTTCTAGTCATTTTGAGAATTTGCAGTACCTTTTAGCATGCCATTTCTTAAGCACGCTCATAAATACATTAGTGGACAATTTGTTATTGTTATATACACAGTGTGACATGTTCTCATGGTAGCTGCGTCATCCTTGGTTTATTATGTTTTATGAAATGTTCCTGTAATACCAGTAAATAAAATCAGTCTTACAGGAAAAGAGGGACTTGGGAGAGAAAGTGGTTCCAAGGAAAGATCCCAGTTATCAATAACAAATAGGGTTCACCCTCAACACCTGCAAAACGAACAAGGTACTTAGAACTGGCAGAAAGAATAATTTTATATCCAACTGTGAGTAAAGAAATCTCATAAATTTACTCCTTTGTTGAAAGGCAAGTTTACATTGTTCTCTGGAAAGAAAATTTGCTTAATCAGACCCACATTTCTAGGAAGAAGACCTACCGCATACTATGTTGGAGGCATTTTTAAAATTAAAAATAAATAAATAAAGGAAACCATCTTCTATTCCAAATGTTCAGTCAGATTCCAGTAAGAGGAGCATCAGAGACAGCATTGGGTATTTTGAACAACTGGGTGTGTGCTTATCTGTCTTTGCAAACTGGTGAAAACAGGTAAAAGTACCTCTTTTCTAAGGCACTTACTTGGTGAAGGGAGATGCGGAAGCCATGTGTCTGTTGGGCATTTTGATTCATGCCCATCACAGGCTGGCTGAAATGCCCATCTCCACCCACACTGGCACACAGACAGAGGTCAGGCCAAAGGGGTGGATTGGAAGAGCAGACCTGCACCAGCCCAGTGGGTTTTCTTTGAATTCAAGAATATTTTGAGCTTCCATTCCCCTCTGTGGCAACCCCAGATCACAGCATCCGAAAGCCCTCAGGCAGGTATAGAAGAGCAGGTTCCTCTAGCCACTTATTCTGTTTAATTTTTCTTTTAGAACTTTTGCAGTCTGACACAGTGTGTGTGTGCTTACATAGGAAACGGCTGATCACTGCCCTGCCTCTGGGCAGTGTAACAGGCTCTATTGGCTGCCATTCTCCCAGCACCTAGAACAGTGCCTGACACCTCGGTACTCACTAAGTAAATAGTGTTAGAAATGAGGGCGTGAAAAGAATGATACCCTCTAGTAAGAGATGGAACTACTTTTCTGAAAATCTAACCAAGAAAACCAGTGGCTTTCCTATCATATCCACTTCCACCTTTGGCCTCTGGGGCTCTTATAGGAGGATACCCAGGTTGGCATTTTCTTTCTGTCCAGTGTCATAATGAAAATGTAACTGAACTACAAATTATGGAGGGGAATTTTTCTTGGTGCTGAGATTAGAAGGTTAGACATTCCTGGAAATGGGGGTAACTTAGGGAAACTGTACCAGGGACCTGAGAGCAGGCAGCCTGCAAGTGAAGCTTTTAATCAGTGAAATTGGGGGGAAATGGAGTCACGTTCAGAGGTCATCACCTGTGGCCAAAAATAGAGCTAATAAAGAGGAAAAGAATAGAGCCTAAACCAACTTTGTGTAGATAAAGGAGTAGATCCTGCTTGATAGAAAATGTGGAGACCCGGTAAAAAAGGGAAAATATCTAAAACAATTCAGAAAAAGACAAGTGGGAACAAAATTTGGAATAAAAATAATAAAAGATATTAATCAAAAAAAAAGGAAGAAGAAGAAGAACATTAACAAAACAACAGAATGTAATGGAGAGAAAGTCCAAGATTAAAATGTAAATAAGAAAACAGAGAAAGGAAATTTTGAAAGGGATACGTAACTAGAGACCTAATTAATGTGTGAAAATTGTGTCCTTCCTTTCCACCCACCTCAGCCCCATACCAGGAACATTCATTTCTAGGCATCTTGAGCTGTTAGGTGAAAATTGAAAAATGGAATGAAGAAGGAAACAGGAATGAAGTGAGATGGAGTCGAAGCTAAAAAATTCATTGCATGGATGCTTTTGAGCTGTACCCTTCAATATAGCTAAGATGATGAATTCTGTTATGTGTACTTTATCCCAATTAAACAGAAATAAAATAGATAAAAATCCTCATGTGCAATAAATTTAAGTGGGAGAGGTTTTTAAAACAACAAATTAAAAACTGTTCCTTCAACAAATTTTTAGAAGGAGAAGGTGTGATGTAAATGACCTGCCAGGACACTTTCACTGTGAGGGATCCATATTTCAAGAGACCCTATGGTACAGGAAACTGATCCTGTCCTCTTGGAACAGTAGGGTGACTGTGGAAACCAGAGACCCTACAATGACAGGTG
The DNA here is from genome assembly GCF_001458135.2 of Marmota marmota marmota. NCBI lineage: Eukaryota > Metazoa > Chordata > Mammalia > Rodentia > Sciuridae > Marmota > Marmota marmota. The sequence goes on from NW_025999932.1 coordinate 27,164,233, forward strand.
GAGGCAGGAATATTGACCCTGACCCTGAAGGCTGGGAGCATTTGCTTGCCAAGTTGGGTTGAAAGGAAGGACAGCATCCCAGGTAGAGAGGAGAAGACTCCAACCATCACAGCCTGCATTTGCAAAGCTCAAAAGTGGAGCAGAAGTATGGCTGTTCCTGCATCCATGTCTTATTTTATTTGGTTTTATTTTTCAATCAAAAATAAATTTTAGTTAAAATTTGGATCTAGGAAGAAAGAGGTTGAATTCTTGAGAGCTGGATTCCTGGGGAGAGTAAGTTTATACCTTTTGTACTTTTATCTTTCCCCTTCCTTACCTTACCTGTCTGTACAGGGACTCAGAGTCACCATCCATCATGAATATTAATCATGGCCGTGTGCCTGATGGAGCCAGCAGCCATCCAAACCCGTGAGGCCATCAGGTTCAGGCAATTTCCTCTGGTGACTTTCTGGATGATGACATTTCCTTTTCATCTTTTCCTTCTTGGGTAGCTTGAGTTTCTACCTGTAGGAAGTTACACCCTTCCCTTATAATTTTCTGCTTCCAGACTATCGTGACCTTAGAAATTAGACAAATGATTGGAGTTAGAGGTCCCAAGGGAGGGCCTAATGATTTTTTTTTTTTTTTTTTTTTTTTCCTAATGGTGATGTTTAGACGAGGGTGGACTTTGTGGCTCAGTTTTGATGATTAGGGAACCTGAATTTCCTAGTTCTCAAATAGATCCTCACCAAATAAGTAAGTTATTGACAGGTACCATGTCATGTTTCCTTTTGAAAATTATGCCGGCTAAGGGTAGGATTTATTAGGAATTAATTGTGGTGAGAGAAAGAGGGGTTACTGAAACTTGGGAGTGGATGCAGTTCAAGGACTCTCACTCCATCACACTTTCTCTGTGTCTCCATCTTCCCAAGCCCATCTGCGTGGGACTCGGAGGGAAGGGTGCCATCACTTTGATTCTGCTGTGCCTGGCTTGAGACCCAGCTGCACTGGGATAGTTCCAGCTCACTCGGGAACTATGTGCACAGACTTTTGTACTCACAAAGACATCTGGCTTTGAAATACAGGTGGATAATGTTTTTTATGATAGCAATGAATTGGTACTTTGGCCTTTTATACGGAAGATTTATCTGAAAGGTATTCTTGTGTCTGGATTTCAGCTATCAGGTTCAAAATATGGCTTTGCAGGAGGACTGCCAGAGGTCACTGTCATGAAAATCCTCACTAGAGTTATGACATTTTGTCCCAGGAGTCTTGTAATTATGGATCGGGTCTCCCAATTGTATTTTACATCAACTCAATTATTGCTGCCATCTAGAAGTGGTTTCAACTCTGGAAAACCAAAGATAGTAAGAAGTTGTACTCCAAGTGGACGTTTTAGGTTTATGTTACAGTCTCCAGTTCTGTGGCTCGATGCCCAGCTTATAGGAAGATGCTTATGGGGCTATGATGTACCTCTGTAATTTGGAGTTGGGGAGGCGTCCTGCTTCTACAGGGTCCCTGCATTGAGAGTGGGAGGCAGGGGAGAAGGGTGGGCAGCACTTTATTTTTGTCACCTGACTTCACACAGGCCCCTTTAGAATAAATAGTATCTTTCCATAAGCTGCTTGTGGTGCTTTTAATGACTCTTATGTCACAAATAGTATGCCCTGTTCTTTAGAGACTGTGACATTACTGATTCTCCTAATGTATCTCCCACCCCATGAATCACTCTTAGACATATACAAATGAAGTAAGAAGCTATGTTTAGTTAGTGATTTAAGATTTATTGAGAATTATCTGTGCAAAGACCTCTGTGTAGTCAGCTCTCTACATCCACAGGTTCCACATCTGTGGATTCAGCCAATCTTGGATTAAAAATATTACATCTCTACTGAGCACATGCAGCTTTCTGTTGCTTATCATTGTACCATGTAGCAACGCTTTACATAGCATTTATATTGCACTAGGTATTTTAAGTCACCCAGAGCTGATTTAAAGCATATGGGAGAATGTGCCTAGGTTTTATATAAATACTGCATGTTTTACGTAAGGGAGTTGATCCTTCTTAGATTCTGGTGTCACCAGGGCATCCTGGATTCAATCCCCCATGGACACTGAAGGACAGCATATTACATCTGGCAAGCTGTCTTGTTAGGGAATTTTCAGGGATACAGCTAAAACGATTATATGACTCAATTATAGGGGCCAATCCTAGGCAAACCACTTGACCAATTGTAAAAGAAGAAGATTAGATGGGCAGAGAGGGATGGCAGCAGTAAGAAAGAAAGAAGGGAAAATGTACATAAGAATAGTGTGCTCCCCGGACAGTCAGGGTTTCAATGGGTCTTTGATGCAGGGAGGCAAACTACTAAAGGCCTTGAGGCCAGTGTGTTTGAGGCTTGATGAAGATAACTGGGAGCTATTGAAAGTTGTAAATAGATAAAAGTTGTGACGGAAGCCATGTAAGAAAGAGACCGGTTGGGTATGGAAAGTAAATGGAATAAAGTCAGCTGCTGTTATAATCTTGACATAGATTTCCAAAGGCTGAGACGAGGAAATGGCTAAAAAGGAATAGGGAGGTGAAAAGAAAAACTTTACAACACATTTTATTTTATTTTATCGTTCTAACTTGAGAAGCCATATTCTTATGGTGTGGTAGTAGCTGAGATCTGGAAAGACCTCCTGAGATATAAGGAACCCCTGAACAGGAAAAATGAATTGGAGCAGATGGGGTAGGAAAAATGAGGGAGAATCATCAATGTGCAATTGGATATATGCTTGTAAATTCAATAAAATAAAACATTTGTGTGGCCTTCTCAGAATTGGGCTTTGGATCCAAAGCAAGAAAACACTTGCATTCGTTTGTAGTTATGAATATTCAGCTTTCATGTAGGATCTTGTTTTCTTCTTCATTATCAATGACACCACCATTCTGTTGATAATTAAACCCACCTCCAAACTGGAAATTCACTTTTCTCATGACTCTTTTCCTTAATCTCTGTACCCAGTCATCTGAAACTGAATGCTGCCTTTGAAAGTCTACTTTGTCATTATCCTGTCCTTAGCATTCCTAATGTCTGTCCTAAGTACATTTGTTCTTACATTTCTCTCATTGGATATTGATGCCTAACTTCATCAGAAGTATTTGGCTGGGTGCATGCTGGAATTGAACATAAAGAACAGAGACATGAAATCTGCATTCTGAGCAGAGACTACTACTCACTAGGAGCCCTGATTGCTGCCCCTGTTCAAGATCTGATCCAAGTAGGGAATTTACACATTTTATAAAGGACAAGTGTTGGGGTTGTGGCTCAGTGGTAGAGTGCTTGACTGGTATTCTGCAGGCCCAGCACTGTTAAAAAAATAAATTTCATATATATATGAAAACAGATACATGTATGTATATATGACAAAACAGGAATATCTATTATGTCTTTCATATATTTTTATATGTGTGTGTGTGTGTGTGTGTGTGTGTGTGTGTGTGTGTGTATATATATATATATATATATATCCCCAACACACACACACACACCTAAGCAAGGCATCCCAACTTGAGCCAAGGGTGATGGGAGTGAAAATTTAAGTTCATCCTTTGGATGGCATGAATAGCACTGCCTGAGGCTTTCTAAAGGTACCTCCCTTTTGAGAGCAATAGCCAACTGGATCTTGGAGACTTCTAGAAGCTATGACCCCAAAATCTTTTCCATTATTCTGCTAAAGCGCAGAAGACAGAGAGCTCCTGCCATTAGAAAAACTTGGACAAGAAATCACTTTTTCTCCCATATAAATTTTCTCAGTCCATTTTCCTGGCTTCTAAAAAAGAAACCAAAAGCATCTTATAGATTACAGAATTCATCAGCTGTATCTGTCTGGTAACCAAAAGAATTTTTTAGATTGTCAAATCTGTGGTAATGCAAGCCTGATATCATAAAAGTAAATTTTATCACCATTTCTAAATAACATTGCCAAGTTGTAATATTAAGTGCTACATTTTTAATATGATTCATATCCTTATATTTATGATTGTACACACCCCGACTGAATATTTATGATATTATTTTCAGCCGGTAAGAACATCCATTCTGTTTTTCAGCTTCTCCAGTTGGCAACGGCTACATCAAGCCTCCGGTTCCACCTGCTTCAGGCACACACAGGGAGAAAGGGCCGCCAACCATGTTACCCATCAACGTGGACCCTGACAGCAAACCAGGAGAATATGTCCTCAAGAGCTTGTTTGTCAACTTCACCACTCAGGCCGAACGCAAAATCCGCATCATTATGGCAGAGCCACTGGTGAGTCTGTGCCATTAAACCTGCCTTTTTAAAACTTCATCTGTACACGGATGTAGTCAGTCCTCCGTGTCTGCAGGTTCCACATCCAGGATTTAACCAAACTCAGATCAGAGGCTTGGGGGGAAAAATTGCATCTGTACTGAATGTGCTTAATATTTTGTGGGTCATGAACAATGCAGTTTAACAACTAATTACGTATCATTTGCATTATATTAGGTATTGTAAGTCATCTAGAGATTATTTAAAGTATATAGGATGATATGTCCAGATTAGATGCAAATAGTACATCATTTTATACAGGGCACTTGAACATCTGCAGATTTTTATATCCAAAGGGGATCCTAGAACCAATCCGCCCCCCGCCCCCACAGATAAGGAAAGATGGCTGTTTACCAGATTTTGCCATTCTGGCAAAGAATAGATTTGTTTTCTAATAAGTTGTAATATTAAGTGCTACATTTTTAATATGATTCATATCCTTTTACTTTAAAAAACTGTTTTTCCCCCTTTTAATCACAGGTGATATAGGTAATTATCAAAATCTTAGTTAGGTTTCCTAATTTAACTCATTTTGTTCCATTGTCCAAGATGTAGAACACATAAAAACTTAAGCTGAGCAACAAATACCACACACACATGGTTACTTTGAAATAAATATTATATTTTTATAGTTCTATTCTTTTAAGAAAAATAATAGGTGAAGGATTAAAGCATTTGAAAAATTTGTATATATACACTTCCATATATACTTAAAAATATACATAAAGGATTATAAAAGATACATAAGCTCTAGGTTATAATTTCCAACCTATTTTAATGCACCTGTGTCAATTTTGTTGAAAAACTCATGGAACTGAAGACTTTGGGACTTAATGGGTTAAAGGAAAAAAATTTGAGTGTAGAGAATTTTAAAAGTGATCTTCAGTAAATCAAATTCAGTAGCCCACTTCACTGCTGCATTCAGGACTATAAACATAAGCTAAGAAGAGTATTAATTATAGAAAACTGTGTTCAGAGTCTCTGCTATGTTTATATGCTGAAGGCAAAAATTTTCACCATGCTTTTTAAAATTTGTTGTTGTTGTTGATGTTGTCAATGTGCCTTTATTTTATTTATATGCAGTACTGAGAATCAAACTCAATGCCTCACACATGCAAGGCAAGTGCTCTACCACTGAGCTATGACCCCAGACCCTCACCATATTTTCAAAATAAATGAGGGGGAAAAATCATTGCTTTTCAAGTGGCTATCTGGACTTCCAGCTTGAGAACATAAGGTTCTCCGAACTGTATTGTCAGAGTTCGTGTTTTGTCAAGCAGTTGTGAAACCTCACTTTAGTTTCTGATAGTTGGAAGATAGGAAATTCTTGACTCACCTTTAGATTCCTTATTAGACAGATGATGTCCTTGGGCGTCAGTGTCTTTGCAGATGCTTCTGTTGGAAAATAAGGCCTGGGTCAGCCTTATGTTAATTGCTTTAACAGGGCTCTGAGGACTGCGAAATCATGAAAGGACACTCAGGAAGGAAGAAAGTGCAATTGGTAGATTCAGATTACTTGTTTTCTGACCTTGGCGTGGCCACACACAATAGGAGAGAAGGAAAGGAATTCCTAGTGACGCAGCTGTTCCTATGAAGGGCTTTGTGCCTCCTGTGAGGATACTGGAGCCATGAGAAGATACTCTGAGTTTGTTCTGTAGAATCATAGCTTAAAATGATCAAGAGCAATATTATTCAGCCCACAGCATCATCTCTGGAAATAGGTAGTAGATGAAGCACAACATCATTTGTTAAAAATGACTTGTAAGAATCACCGTTGACAGTTTGGTAGTCAAAATTCAAGTTCATGTGTTAAGTGTGTTTACCTGGAAATTATAAATTTTGCACTTTAAAGTTTTTATTAGATCATTGGAGCTCATTTTTATACATTCTTTTCATAAAATTTTAATCATTTATTGAATTTCTATTATTATGGAAACATTTCTTGTTTTTACAATTTAAATTACTTAAAGAGCAGCACCTTTTTTGCAAGCCTCTTATGTTTTTATATTTCTACTACTCTAACTACTAGTAGTAAATAATATTTATGTTGTACTTACTGTGTGCCAGGTTGTGCTTCACTTATTATCTTTACAATGACCTGAGGTCTTTTGCCATTTACATATGGGAAAAGTTGGCACAGAGAGGGTTAAGTAATTGCTTAAGGTCACACCTTATTGATGGGTGAAGTCAGAGCTTAACTCTGACCTGCAGTAAGTGCACTCTGTTGCCAGTCTCTGCAGGAACATCTTCACATAAAGATATCTTCACTCACCTTACAGACCAACACAAAGCTCTTCTGTGATCTGAGTTAGCCAAGTCAAGTTCTCAATTCCTTTTGTCCAGAACAATGTTGATCCACAGCAAGTTTGGCTGCCTAGGAAGCTGGGACTGCTCCCAGGTGGAGGGAGGAAAGTTGCCTTGGGGTCCATAGCATATGGAGGAGCCCAGGGAAGAAGGCACAATGAGGATTAATTTCACTCAACATCAGAGAAGGATGAAAATGGCAAGTTAAGGGTCTTAGAAACTGAGCATCCTGGTGACTTTTCCCCAGGAACTGAGAAGTATGTACAATAGCTGAGAGAGATTCTTTTTTTTGAGCCACCCATATTTCCAGAACAATAGTTCAAACACTGTCCTTTAAGGATTCCTGATGTGACATAGATTGGGTTTAACTTTTTCTTCTTTACTCAGCTCTGAATTTGTCTACATGGCCTCTTTTCTTGTCTGAGTAAGCATTAGGCCTGAGAAACTCAGATGTGCCCCAGCATTCTTCTAATTAGAGGTAGGCTCTGTGTTCCTTTCCATGAGCAACTGAAGTATTCCCAAATGAGAAAAACGAAAGGGGACGGAATTTAAAAAAAAGCACAAGACTTCTTCATCAGACAGTTGTCCTTGGGTGCCTAGTCGGAGAGCTGGTAGGTGCTGATGGCTTGGAGTTTTTACCTGAAGAAATATATGCAATCAATTTTTGGTATTGTTGCTTTTTATAGAAAGAAGCTATTTATTCCCCTTGTGTATTTTGGCACAGATATAAATTTCTGTGCCCTATCCATTTCTTGTCTGTTGAAAATTGCTTAGTAATTTTTTGTCCTTATACTTGCTTCCTTATAGGAGAGTGACCATAATGGATTCTGTATCTTGTTTCGTTATTTGATTCAAAAAGTATAAATGTGCACTTGGCATTTTTGTTCTGCAGTCACAGCAAGAAGGATTCTTTGTTTTTATTTGTTGTTTGTTTCATTGCTATTGTTGTTTTATGCGGTGCTGGAGATGAAATCCAGGGTCTTAAGCATGATAGGCGAGTGTTTTACCATCGAGCTATACCACCATCCCAAGAGGTATTATTTTTTATGTTATGTAGAGTACATACTCTAATAGGGGAATTCTAATAAAAGTATTCTCCTATTTATCACCTCATTTAGAAAGACTGAATTGCTGGGCAACATGGTACACGCCTATAATCCCAGCAGTATGGGAGGCTGAGGCAGGAGGATCTCATTCAAAGCCAGCCTCAGCAACTTAGTGAGGCCCTAAGCAACTTAGCAAGACCCTGTCTCTAAATAAAATATAAATAGGGATGGGGCTGTGGCTCAGTTATTAAGTGCCCCTGGGTTCAATCCCCAGTAATCCCCCCACCAAAAAAAGGAAGAAAGAAAGATGTTGAATCCATTAGAACTCTGAACTCATATGTGTTTGTATCAAATCACAAAATTGTATTCCATTAACCTTAACATAACTAAAACTTTAAGCAGCAAAGAAAATTTTCAAAAATTTGGAAGTATAGCTTTATTATTTGGAATACTACATAGGAATCTGTATTTTTCAATTTTACATGACTAAGAATCCCATACCAGTTTAACAGACTGTGTACAATAGGTTCTACATTACATTACATTAAAGTTTAAAGTTTTATTTATGTCAAATAAATAAAGTTACCCAAATAGCTAACTTTGATGGGGGGGGGGTGTGACAAATAAAAATATCCTAGCAAAAGAAAATTTTAGATTTTTTTTAAATAAGTGTATTTGTGAACATCTTTTACTTGTTCAGCCATATTGTTCTTTGTACCCAAAAGATATTCAGGTCATATTCATTAATATTTATGAGTAAGTCAATAATTTTCTTTTTCATTTTCTTCTTTTCTTTTTGCCTCTTGGGAATATTTGATATCCTTTGCTCTTGCTCCGTCACCATTATTTCACCTTTCCCAAGCAAAATATTCTAAACAAGCTAAATGAGTTATTTATGCCTGTTTAAAGTTATTTTTATTTCAAAATAAAAAATACAGAAAGACTCAGTGGGTGATAAATAACTCAGTCTTGTTCATCTCAATGTCCTATTTCCCCCTCATTTATCAGCAGTGGTTCTCTGGGAATGGAATTCTAGGTTCACATTCATTCTCCTTCTAGACTTTTGAAGTTATATTATACTCTGTTACTTCTATCATTGCCATTGAAAAGTCTGCAGTTGATTTATTATTTGTTCACAGATGATGTCTTTCTCTGCTTTTATGTGTTTGGTGTTCCAGTCTTTCACTACACTGCATTGGATGGGAATTTGTTTTTATTTCTTGTTTCTTGAGTTTGAATTAAGGATTTATATCTTCCATCAATTCTAGAAAATTCTTAACTATTAAGTGTATTAATATGCCATTTATCCATTTATCCATTACCCCATTCTCTCTTTCTGGCACTCCTATTAGATGTATTTTGAACCTTTTCATGTTATACTTCTTCTTTTATCTATGACATTCCAAGTAATTTTTTCAGATCTATCTTTCAATTCATGAATGCTCTCTTGAGCCATTTCTAATTTGTTGCTTATCATTCCCATGGAGAATTTTAATTTTGACAACCTCATTTTTCATTCCTAGGGGTGCTGTTTGGGCCTTTTTTAGAATGTCTTTGGCATGTTTTTCCTCCCATTTTGTATTTTCCTTTCTTAAGTATACAACTTTATTTTATGTCTTCAATCACCTAAACATACATTTTTCTGTCTTTGTTTATATTATTGTTCTATTATATCAGTGTTTGGGGCCTATAACTTCTGTCTGTTGTATCTGATAACTTTTGATAGTGGTAGATTGTTTTTTATATACGTTGCAAATTTCCATACCAATTTTTTAGTGGAGCTTCTATTTCTATGAGTTTCACTTGCAGTCATTATATAGGAGTCTTTCTCCATCTTTTTTTCTGCTTTTGCTCCTTTTTGTGGCCCTAAAGTTATTGCTATCTAGAGACAGATATCTATTGTTTTCTTGGCTTAGAAAGTTCTATACTAGTATATAATGCAAATGTAAGCCCCCAGCTCACATAAAACTGGGTTTTGTGGTTTCAAATTCTTAGGTGTGACTTGTTTGTTTGGTTGGTTGGTTGTTTTAACCTAGAACCCACTGGAATAGCTTTTCACCTTCCTAGATCAGTGTGTAGACTTTTTTTTCCCCTACTGGTTCACTGTTTATTGTAAAACATCTGATTTGTCCAACATCCCAGCCCTCAAGGCCCACAGCTTTCTCCATATAGACCACAAAAACACCTTCAGGATGGTGAGAAAAACAGCCCTCCTCCTGGGCTGCCACTTTACCTTCCTGCTCTTCCTTATTTTTGCCTAATCCATCATCCTGCCTACACTTCTGCAGAATTCTTGATTTACTCCTCATGCAGATAAAGCCAGGGTGGTCCTCTGAGACTCTGGTGTAAGCAGATGTTCCCATGGCAAGATGGGATGTCCCCGGGGTTAATAAAAGGAACAGTGCGGGGTTTGTAACCAATTCTCCCTCTGATTCCATCTAATAAATCCTAGTACAACCCTGTTCCTTACATTTTTTGTTAGAAACCTTTATTTCACATGTTTTCACTTTTGGACACAGCCTAGCATACATCCTCCATGTACCATGTTTCTTGCCTGCCATCATGCATTTATGTGTGCCAAAACCTCTCCCTAGAATGCATCTTAGCTGCTCAGCCTACCTGACATACTTCCTTGACTGTAAAAGTTTTTAGTGTTAATTTCTTCTTTTTTTTTTTAATTTTTAAAAATTTCTTCCCTGGTCTCTTGAGTCTTGCCCATATCTACTCAAACTCCCATATGCCTTTAAATCTCTCCTTCCTCAGAACAACCATATCATTCTCTCAAGCAAACTATTCTGTGTTCATTGAATTACAGGAATTAGAAAAGACTAGGACCGAAAATAGCAGAGGACATAGATTTTTAGGGTAAATATTGTTTTATGAAAATTTCAGTTAAATGTATGTAAACTAGACCATAGTATAAAATGTATTTTTGGGTTGGGGGCAACAATTTTTTAAGTAAAAAAAAATACGGTATTATCTTATAAGTTATTTGGGGACAATACTTGTGTCTGCCGCATCTTGCCACACACATACACATGCATGCGTGCTCACACACACCATGTTTCCACGTTTGGGACAATCATACAGTACATAGTAAATTTTTTTGAAAGAAAGAATGAAAAATTTTTTATGATTGAATGAATGAAACATTAATGTAGCAACATGAAAGGAATGTCTTTGTATTAACCCATGTGTTTCCAAAGGTCGTCTTGCCAATCTCTATATCTCTATTCCAATAAGGATTTTGTTCTATCCTTTGTACTTGGCAGCTGAATGCCCTACAATGTGCTGAGTACATGAGACATAGATTCACAGCCTCATGTCTTGGAGGCATCTAAGGATACTTCATTACTTGATATGGCCACCTGCCCCATAAGCTCACTCCAGCAAAAAATGGAGAGTCAGGTTGACTCTTACGGGTCAGATACAATCTCTCAGAATACAGTCATTATCAGCAAGTCTCTATTTAATAGCATCAGTCACTGTAGTCACAGGCCATTAGCTTCTTAATAAACTCTTCAAGAATAAGACTCCAGCTTTTCAAAATGCAAAAGCTTTCATCAGTTTTGACTTTGTGGATTGAATGAACAAGAATAAATAAGGTTAAAGACAAAAAAAAATTTTTGAGACTGATCCAGATTTGAATCCTGATTCTCTTTAGTGTCTCGGGCATTGAGCACCAGTAGCTTCCCTTTTTTCTTATTTGCAGAATGGAAGGAACAGTACCTAGTTCACAGGGTGATTGAGCGTTCAGAGGGAATGTGTGTGGAGTGCCCCGTGTGATCCTGAGCACATGCAAGGTGCTCAGTCATCTTCATCATCACCACCACCACCATCATCCTCATTAGGGAGCTGGGATCAAGTAACCCAATCTTCTGGTATATTTCTTTCAAAGTCAGCCTGGTGCTTCCTGTCTTTGTGTTCACTCCAACAGTAGAGAGGCTTGAGCTGGACAATTGGCTGTCTGCCATGGCATTCACCAATACTGTTGGATGCTTGCCTGAGCTCAGCCATGTCACCAACAGAGGTATAGCCAAAGCTGCTAGCAGGCTCAGTTGGGGTCCTCTGGGTGCTTATGCTTTAGGATGTGACAGAAACAAACAAAAATACACAAGGAGGGCAGCACCTCCACCTAACTATTTCCAGCAAAGTATCTGAGGCTCACCGAGGTATAAACAATGAGGATCCACGCAGGGAAACCAGCATTTGAGGTGAGTCCAACTTTGACGATTTTCACTGGCATTTAAAGGGGAGATTTCAAAAGTTCTTAAGGTTAGGGGTCTCAAAGACAAGTAGCAATAGCAGATTTCTAGGCCACACTGAGAAGTCAGCTGTCCCAAAATGTGAAACTAAGTAAAGAAAGTTCAGAAAATTTCAAGACTTTTCAATTCTTCTCAGATTGCCTCTTTTGTCTGTCCTCCTTCCTGTAACTTGTTTGATATGCAAGAAATGCGACTTTTCATCCCAGGCTTTCCACCAGCCTGTACTTCTTGCAAAATCACTTAGATGTGATCCATCATTGTTTTTACATCTATAAAATGATAGCAGCCAGGCAGCCAGTTTTATCTCTCATATATCTAACAAATGGAACTATTAACTCTTGCACTGATGATTTTGTAAGTCATGGCTTATTGAATCTACTTTGGTTTAATCTTCCACTGTTCCTGCATGGAGCTGCAGTGGGAGCCAAACTGGGGATTAGGCCAGGAATCCCATGTGAATCAATAATCTGAACATAAAATATTAGTGGCAAGAAGAAATTCTAACTCTCCTGACAAAGAAGAGAAAGAGAGTAATTTGTTCTCTTTTGACTTTGAAACCTGGACAAAGGGAAAGATCTACATGATTTCCAAAGACAACACACTTAGTTTTCTTCTTGTTCTTCAGCAGATTGAGATAAGTAGGTAGGTAGGTAGGTAGGTAGGTAGGTAGATAGATAGATAGATAGAAAGAAAGAGAGAGGGAGAGAGATGCTCATCTTCTGATATTCAGGAATTTAAAAGCACTTTTATGAAGAAATATGCTACAGAAATGGGGTTTTCATTATTGTAATTGTTTGGGCCTGGATAACCCTGCTTGCAAAATGCCTCATGGACAAGACCAGGCAGGGTCATTTAGATATTGTCCCGGTGCTGAGTTTGGAGCACAGGTGGGGGATGGAGAACAAGGTAATAATTCTTAAAGATGCTATGTCGTGCTGGATTGGAGGTTTAAAAATTACACAATGTCATCTAGCTGACATGAAAGAAACAATGAAGGGAATTTCTGTTTTAAAATAAGACTAAAAGTAAAGTAGAAGTAACACAAGCTATTATTCGGGGGGCCAAAGGCTTTGAAGAATCTAGAATTTCTAGAATGCCAAATTCTATTGCAACACACTGCTTGAATCTGTAATGAAATATGTCATGACTTAAGACTGAACCTGTATGAACACCAGTCATAGCCAGCTGGTACCAGCACTGAAAGACTGAGCAATTAACCAATGACAGCATTACCGCATGCTAATGTTGTTCCAGGTTCGGTCAGTAATGCCTATTAACATACCTCTGCCCCTGGCCCTGGTCTCAGGTGGTTGCTCCTCTTGGATGCTGATGTTAGAGCTCGCAGCAGGACAGTTCTGCAATTCACCTGATATTAAGTAGGACCCTGTGCCAAAGAGTGAAACAGGTGGCCCACCATCAACAAACTACATAAGACAAGCGGTTGCAGCATCTCTGATGAATTTAATTGTGGCTCTAAGTAAGCAAAGCTTTTGCAAGTGGAAAGCTCACACCAGCATCTCTTAGATCATATAGAACAAGAGGTAGCAGACCCAGGTTAGGTTACACTCTGTTTGAAGTTATTAAAGACCTTTTTGGCTAGGGATATAGCTAAGTGGTAGAATGCTTGCTTGCCTAGCATGCACAGGTCCTGGTACTAAAATAATAAGACAAAATAAAGTATATAAAAAAGCTGTTTGTCACGTCTGGACCATATAGAGATTAAACATGCAGCCATAGTCTTGCCTTTCACCCCTGAGGTCCCTGTCTGGTCTGCAGACTTCTAGATACCAGCAAATATTGGGTGCTTTTACCTAGAACCGTTTCTAATATTTAAGGAATTTGTGAATTCAGAACTTCTTCTATACTGAATAACAGAATTACTGCCTCTAAGTTTGGGTCTTTATATGGTGGATTGTCATAAAATTGACTATAATTAATCTTGTTCATTGCTTTATAACCATTCATTAACCTTTGCCATAGTATATTTCCTATAATATTTCATCATGCCCGGGTTGGCAACCTGGCACATCATATGTGCCCGTCATCCTACACTAAGCAAACATTACATGTCTGTTGACTAAGGATGTGTGAACAGCAGAAGCACCACCTTCATTTCTCCCCTTGCTGTGACCTCAAGTCAGTTTCCCAGAAGGACAAACAGCTAGTCTTTCTGGTCAAACCCCTCTTGAAATAGAGGCTTCTATTAGTTCAACAAACCTAGTAAGGAAAACATAAAGAGAATAAAAATAAATTCTAGATTTAGCTTCCTTATGAGTATAGTGATAGCAATCAAAGTCCAGATGTCCAGAGAGGAGCCTAAGAAACAGTGCTGGCCAGAAGGGGAGTGTTTATATCACACTTGATAAAGTACTACCTTATTTTCAATCTATACATAAATAAATACCTTTGAAAATAGCTGTTTCTTAGCCAGGCAGCTCAGCCTGGTACCTCCCTTATTTAATCTATAAAAATATTCACCAGAAACACGGAAGCTCACCCTAACCCAGAAACAAAGCATTGCTAATGGCTAAAACCAGAGATAACCATTGGAAGGTTCCATTTAGTGGCTGGATGTAGTGGTCTTTTAGATGAGCTCAAAAACTCAAAAAAACCTTTCTTTTTTTTTTCTGTGAACAGTCCAACCCAAAGTTTGTTTTCCTCATTATAAATATCCTTAGAATCATAGATGAAAAATGTTTCTTTTGGGCTCCTAAATGGATCTTTTCAGCTACTTAGTGTAATTTAGTGAAGCCCCAGAGTCTGATTGAACTGTATAGCACATATATCTTGTGAAAAGTATTCTGGAGTAAAGAAAAAGAAAACAACAAAGGACTTTTCACTTCACATAAAGTAGTATTTCATCCGCCCGTGTGTAAGGCCATAATTTTTATGTCCAGTGACATTATAAGATTATCAGACTTTTCTCTTTGGGGAATATAAAACCAGGCAAAGGCTATTTTCCAAGATATTGTCATTGTAATTCGTTCTGCTTATGTGTTTCTTTTCACCATTTACAGGGATATCATTTTTAACAAATAAGAGATTCTTTGAAAGTACATCATCATGTTTTATAGTGACTGAAAATGCCAACAAAGATGCATTCCATAATAATGGCATAGGACTGTGCCGTGGAGAACTTGCCTTTCATGTGCAAAGCCCTGGGTTCTGTTACCAGCACCAGGAAAAAAGTAAATAAAAATAAAAATAATGGCATAGTACTGAGTCGTGAAGGCTCCTTCCTTATGAACACTGTGATATAATATTGCTGTTTTCACATAACATTTTGCATTTTGACATTCCTCAAAGTCATCAGTGAAATTTTAGGCAGCAGTAATTTGTACTGTAGTACTGTAATGATTTTAACTAGTGCGAGTTTTGATGCCCACGGATCAATAATAAGACTTATGTTTTATTAGGTACCTTTATTGTTGCTTACTTATATATCTAGTACATTTTTACTTTAAAGATGTCTTTAAAAAACAGTATTCCATTGGTTGTTTCCTGATGTCTTTGGAAATTTCTACTCAATTCCTAGGTTGTTATTACCCATGCTAAAGGGAGGTAGGTCGGAAGGTTCAAGGAGGCTTTCCCAAGGTGATTCAGCCCTGGGGAAGGCAAACATTTAAGGAGAAAGAGTAGCTGTTTTAGTCAGCTTCTTCACCACTGTGACCAAAAAGGCCTGACAAGAACAGTTAGAGGAGGAAAAGCTTATTTGGGGCTCACAGTTAAAGAGGTCTCAGTCCATAGACAGCGGGTTCCATTTCTCAGGGCTTGAGGTGAAGCAGAACATCATGGCGGAAGGAAGGGTGTGGTGGAAGAAAGCAGCTAGGGACTTGGCACCAGGAAACAGAGCTCAGCTCAAATAAGGACACATTATATACCCCAAAGGCATACTCCCAGAGACCATCCTCCTCCAGCCACACCTGGCCTGCCTACAGGTACTATTCAGTTAATCCCATCATGGATTAGTTCACTTCTCAGGCTAAGGTTCTCATAACCCAGTCATTTCACTCTAAACTCTCAGGCATTGTCATGAGCTTTTGGGAGACTCTCAGGCATTGTCACATGAACTTTTGGGAGACACCTCTATCTGAACTGTAACACTAACCTGTGAAGGCCACAGAGAAAGAATGTGTAGAGGAGCAGGAATCCTGGAGGGAGATGGGGTGATTCTAGTGGAAAGAAGGGAGTGGTCAATAGTGTGGCATGCGCTGAAACTCGAGGGAAAAAAGTACTGAAGAATGGCCACCAGATGTGCCATTTGGAAGATGACTGGGGTCTCTAGGGTCTCTATTTTTAGTGTAAAGAGAGAGAAAAGCTAGATGCAGTGGTTGAGGGAAGAAGGGAAGTCAGAGGGAGACCACTGATTGGACAACTGGATACGAGAAGAGGGTAGAAAGGAAACGCAGCCAGAGTTAGCTATGGAGCCAGGGAGGCACCAAGGAGAGCTGGGTTTAAGGATGTTGGTAGCTGGGAAAATAGACAGGAGAGAACGGGAGATGGAATACAAGAGATGTGAGGAGCTGGCTGTGGGACAAGGTCCCCAAAGAGGCAGCAACAGGTTTGTTCTCATGTACTGAACGTCCACTTGGTGTCCATAGTAGCATGCACAGATGGAGGAGTAAATTGAGACCCAGGAAATGGAAAATACCAACAAAATAGAATGAACCACAGAAACGAAAGGAGTGAAGGTTGAGAGAAGCTGCTCTTTATCCAATTAAAATGAAGATGAACTTTGTAGCCAAATTTAATTGAACATTCCCCTCCACTGTTCAGATAATGGATTTGTACTTGGGACTGTAAATTTGGCAGAGAAATAGGCTCCGCTGAAATGAGCAAAGCCAGCTGCAAATAGGACAAGTTAACTCAAGTGTTTCTAGTGTAGAAGCAAAAGTGCCAAAAAAGTGTAATGGATTTGGATCTACCTTCATGTTCCGTATCATAGAATCCTGCGTGGCATCTGACCTGCTGGCACCTTTGACTTCTCTGAAACCCTTTCTGTATCATTCTCTTGAGCTTGAGTTTTTTCCCTAAATGTTTTGGGTAAAAAACATCAGCATATATTGTTTTGCTTACTGACTAAATGGAATAAAAGGGAAATAGTTTTATCAGTTTCTACAAGTCCTTCCACAGAGCTCTGAGGGTTTTAACTATTGCGCATCAATTCTTACTAAAAACCTGGTCAGGAAGTCATGGAGTGACATTTCTTTTTCTCTAGGGACAGTCTGAGGTAGGCATCACAGGGGCACAGTCTTCCCCCAGAAGTTCAGTGATTCAAACATGTAGTCAAAACGACCAGAGTTATGTGTGTCTTCAAGACTGTGCACATCTCTGCACCCCTGACTGCCCCCTCCCCCTCATGGGGGAGTCGTTTGAGGTGAAAGGTCAGTATTCAGAACCATGTGTCCTCAGGCTTATTGGACATGTCTCCAAAGTTGAGTTAAAGCTGGCACTTTTTTATATGAAGAAAGAAATATGACACACATGAAAATATTTTGAGCTCCAGCTTTCTTTGGTTCAGACTGAAGCAGGGTGTCGGCTGCTGGGAGCTAATAGTTCTGGATAAAATGTTTAAGTGGCATTTCACAGCCCTCTCCCCTGGGGACACCATCACCATGGGACAGGGCAGCAGATCCCTCAGCATCCTGCCCTAATCCAGTGAAGAAGAAAGATCCTAACTGTAGTGGTTTGGTTCTAAAATTCTGTTCTAAAATTCTAACTACTCAGACCAGAAGTGTATAAATTTTCACTGCTGATGGCATTCAAAGCCTTCAGTTGGTTATGCATAAACATATTCTCTTAATCAAAAGCACTTGTAGTCTCAAGACTTGTGAAGTCTAATGGTTGGTTGTTTTGTTGATGTTATTGTTGTTTTAACTTGGTTGTTTTTATAGCCACACCACCATTAAATTAAAAGTTTTCCTCTAAATTGCCTATTATGAATAATGTTAAGCTTTTTGTTTTTTAGGAGACAAGGGCAATTACTCTTTATAATTTTTCCCCCTGTTTTCTATAATACAACTTTCTGGTTACACATGGAAGCTTCCAGGAAACTGAATGTAAGGCCTACATAATGTTAGGGGAAGCGTTACTGCTTGGTATGTTCTTCGGTTGAGTCTTTCAACCCAAGTTCTCTGGTTTTCTCAAGTGAAACCTCCACAGGTCTCTCCCTAGACCTCCAGCTGCCTGTGACCCGTCCTGCATGGCCATCTTTCCTCTTAAAGGTACAGAGACACCTGATAGGAAAAGGCTATGAAGCGAACTGTAGCTGGTTCACACTGAAATTGTCTGGGGATTGAGGTGGAAGTTGATGGTTTCCTCCTGCCCTTCTTTTTTAGAATTTATGTTAAGAGAAGAGTGAGGGAAATCAGAACCCCGCAAGGTAGCAAACAAGAAGGACAAGCAGGGACTTTGTTCTTTTCCTATGGAAATACTGAAATACCTACAGAATTCTTCAGGACAGGAGAAAATCCCCTTTAGAGGGCTGGAACAGCATTGCTCTTTGATTCAGAGGGAGAAAACAAAATACAGACTAGTGAGAAGTGCCATCTGGCTTCTCACACAGCAGGCAGAAATTTGCCACCCAAATCCTATCCGTAAATGGGATGAAGGAGAGAGCGGATCCCTTGTGCAGCTCCCCTGGGGGAAAAAGAATGAAACGCTGGATATGTGCTCTTTAAATAGGCTTTTGAGAATGGCTTATACCTCTTTAAAAATGAGACAATAATTTTTTTAAATAAAATAGCAAGAGTGATTTGTCTTGACTGTTTTAGTTAATATTTGTTGGATTTATTATGGCAAATTCAAGTGTCAGCGTGTTTAAACAGTGTAGCATGATGAACCTCGTGACCATCTTGAACAGCGATCCACTCGTGGCCAGTTTGTGGCACACTCCCTGAACTGTCCCCCAGGATTCATTCAAGCAAATACAATTGTTCCTGGGCATCCCAAGGGAATTGGCTCTAGGACTTCCCACAGAGGCTCAGGTTCATGAAATGATGTAGTATTTGCAAAGAACCTTACACGCCGCCTCCCATATACTTTAAATCATCTCTAGATGACTTGCAATACCTAATGTGATGTGAGTACTATGTAAATAGTTATTCTACTATGCTGTTTAGGGAATAACAAGAAGAAAGCAGTCAGTATTTATTCCGTGCAAATGCAACTTTTTTTCCCCTAATATTTTCAGTGTGCGTTTGTTTGAATTCCTGGATGTGGGACTCATGCTACTGAGGGCTGAAAGTACTAGAAACCATATCATTTCATCTCTAAACATTTCAGTATGTGTCTCTGATAAGATAAAGTTTTTTTTTTATTGAAACTGAAATACCATTACCACATCTACAAAGTTAATAATAATCCCCTAGCGTCATCAAATATCCATTAGGCGTTCAAATTGTCAATTGTTTCATGAATGTCATGCTTTCTTTTAATAGAGTTTTAATCAGTTTCCAGAGAAGATCCACATATTGCAGTAGCATTTTTTAAAAATGTCAGGAAGGGAGGGCTGGGTGTGTGCGGCTCAGCGGTAGAGCTTGCCTGGTACTGAGTTTGCAAAGCCCTCGGTGCAATCTCCAGCACAGAGGTAGGGTGGGGATGAGGGGGAATCAACAGGGTCTCTTTTTCTTCCCCCTTCTCCTTTGTAACCGATTTACTGAAGAAACGTCTTTCTTTACCACAATTTCATTCAGTTTGGATTTTGCTGATTGCCATCCTGGGGCACTGTATAACATTTTCCTCTAAGCCCTGTATTCCCTGAAGATTGAAAATTAGATCTAAGAGCTTGGTCAGATTCAGGTTCCCTCCTTCTTCCCCCTCTCCCTTCCTCACTTCCTTCTTTCCTTTCTTTGGTTTTCTTTTTATTTTCGCTACTGTGATAGTCTCTCCTCCAGTTCTATCCTAAGCCTCCTGATGCTGATTATAACTATATTGATACAAAGGTAATCTTGTTGATTTTAAAATGTGAATTGGGTTCTCTGTGGCCATACCTGTCTTTCCAAGTTCATGGGGACATAGTCACATGTTGAACAAACCCTGACAATAAGTTTCAACTGTGTATCAGGGGTGTGGGGGAGGGCGAAAAATGACAACACCATGGAAATTCTGACCAGAGTAAGTGCAGAGAGCCATGGGACAACTAACAGGTGACTCCACCTCAGAAGTGACATTTGCACTAAGTCTTCAAAGAATATGATTAAGACAAGATATTTATACAAAAGGAATTAAGGAAAACTTGGTATATTGTTCGGTTGAGTCTTTGAACCCAAGTTCTCTGTAAATGGATCTGACTATTGTATGTGACCACAACTTATCCTCTCAGCTTTGCCTACTAGATAAAGTGACTTGCAAAATGTATGTATGTGGAAATGTTTAAGCTTAAAACGCCATGTTTATCAGCTTTCTACCCTGTTCATAGCAGAAGAAAAATAATAATAACTTTTAGACATGGGAAGCTTCAGGATGTGGGTGGACACGGTCACCAGCAGATTTGTCGAGGGCCTTCTTCCTCACAGATGGGTCTGCTTGCTGCATCCTGGCATGGTAGAAGACGAGCAAACTCCCAGGGCACTAATTCCATCCATGATGGTTCTGCCCTCAGAGTCTTGTCACCACCCAAAGGCCTTGTCTCTTAATAGCATCATCTGAGGGACTAAGTTTCAACATGAATTTGGGGAGGACACATGCAGATCATAACATAATATATTAGTATTAAATATAGTCAGTATTTTATCCAATAGATCCAAAACTTATTCCACCTAACTAAAATCCTGTACCCTTTGACTAGGATCTCCCCTTCCCCCTTCCCTAACCTGTCCCCAGCAGCCCCTGCCAATCAGCAGTCTACCCTGCTTCTTTGAACTTGACCCTTAGATTCCACATAAAAACAAATTTGTACAACATTTGTCTTTCGGTGTTAGGCTGTTGTCACTTAGCACTTCAAGTTCATCCACATTGTTGCACATAACAGAATTCCCTTCTTTTTAAAGGCTGAGTAGTGCTCCATTGTGTGTGAATACCATATTTCCTTCTCCATTCATCCATTGATAGACACGTAGGTTGATTCCTGATCCTGGCTATTGTAAATAATGCCTTAGTGAACATGGGCATGCAGAGGCTCTTCAACATACTGGTTTCATTTACTTTAGATACATACTCAGAAGTAGAATTAGTGAATCATATGGTTGTTCTACTTTTAACTTCCAGCAATATACAGGGATTCCTATTTCTGTTTTGCTTTGTCATAGAAGTCATCTAACAGGTATGAGGTAATATCTCATGGTAGTTTTAACTTGCATTCCCCTGAGCCTCAGATTCTTCATGTTTTGCTCAAAGAGGTATGGGTTAAGATGGACACCAAGAATCCAGACAGAAGTGATCAGAGTCTACATGCTAAGATTAGTTAAGGGAGATGTTCTCATTTAAATATTGGTACTTGCTCATTCTGTAAAGGGAAAAATGTTAAGAAAATTGTATAATAATAATGTTTCTTTTATAATGCTTAAAATTCTATAATAATAATTATTGTATACATATATTCTTTTCTTTGTAGGAAAAGCCATTGACAAAATCTCTGCAGCGTGGAGAAGACCCCCAGTTTGACCAAGTAGGTGATATGTTTTTATTCTGTCAAAATGGTCGGAAGGCAAAGGCTAAATGCTCACTATTTTATTAAGGAATTTCCTCAAAGAGGACACAAGTGCTTTGTTTTAAGAACTTTGTCCTGCAGTGTGTGCACCTGGGTTTATACATATTCAGTAGATATCTCTTAATTTGAATTGGAAAGAACTGGAAAGTGAAGAAGTAATGCAAATAGGCCCTCAATTAATGGTTTCCTAACCCTTTGTGTACCAGAATTAAAGAAACTGAGAAGACAGCTTCAAGGAAATTCCATTTAAAAACTTGAGATTCTTCCAGATGAATGATACCATGTGATGAGCAGATCTTTGCACTAGAGCTTATTCATAATTTCAATCAATATTAAGTTTAATTCATCCTGTGAGAGAGAAATCTCCTCAACAATAATTATAAAAGTAGTGGACTTCTGTTCTAATAGAGAAAACAATACATAAATGAAATAATTTAAGACAGAATAAATGCAAAGAGACTCCTTTGATTATAGGTCAAGACTAGTAGAAGGACACTCAACTCTCAACGGTGTAAAATAAACATAAGAAGTTAAGCTCTGAGAGATCCTGGTTCTGTAAGTTGAGGGAAGCTATAGGTTCACTTGAAATTAATAGATGTCAGGATATCAGAGGAAGCTGGAGAGGTGTTTGTGCTGTTTGCTAAACTTCTGCAGAATAACAGAGAGGACAGCATGTCTTCTTCAAAAACCTCAGTTGGTGCCATTGTCAGAGATATTGGATGCACTGTGGCCTCATCTACCACGGTGGTTTTTTTTTTTTTTTTAATTGACTAATGAAAATCACACAGAAAATACTCTTTCCATAGGGCTTTGAAATTGCCTTCACTGTGAAATCCAGAGGCAGTATCTCTGGCTATGCAAGTTCAGATTCATGTAATCCCAAAACATCACACTGTAGATACAAAATCCTTCATTTTGTTTGTTATGAGCGATTCATGAGGGAGAGCTCACACACTCATGCTCGACGCCAGGCTCCCAGGCTGTGTGGCTCTGAACTTGAGTGGTTGCTCGCAGAGCAGGCTGTTTTCCAGAACAGTCTGGGCCTCATCTCTTGGTGTCAGGGTGCTGTCTTCCTTAATCATGTTGTCAGTTATTGTTGTCACCTGGTGGGTACTGGGATAGTCAGAGACTCTTGGCGAATATGTACATGATGTTTAGTGTCACTGTTTTGGAAGTGGGGCAGATTGTGACTCTGTTCTCAAGGGAAGTGGTTCTTCTAAATTTTAACATTGCACTTAATAGTTATACCAAATAATTTTTAATTCAGCTTTCTATTTCTCTATTTTAACACTGTGGAAAGAGCTTAAATCCCACCTTTGATACTTAATTAACTAGATTTCTCTTCACCTTGCTGCTCCAAGTGTTGTCCATGTATACCTGCATTGTCAAGCTCACCTGGGTGTTGTTATAAATGCAGTTTCTTGGCTTTACCAGAGAACTGTCAAATCTGCAGCTTACAGGTTCCCCAGGTGGCCCATGTGTACCGTAAAGCTGGAGAAGTCCTGTTCTGTAACAGAGTCCTATGTATTAAAGGCACTTTATGTGTGAACCAATTATGAGATGGTCATTGAGAACTTTCCCTAAGTCACAGAGTATCACCCTCTGATCTTTAAATCACGGTTCACATATGAAGCATAAGAGAATACACTACAAAGTCTAACTCGTTTTAAAGAGCTAGCAAGACTCCCAGGCCACAGAGAAACTTGGCTGACGTTGATCCACCTGTGGATTCAGTGAAGAAAAAGTCAGCAAAGTAACTTTTGAAAGACCTGCTACAGTTTGTGTTTGTGCCCAAACTCAGGTGTTGCTAATGTGATAATTCTAAGAGGAGGAGCCTTTTTAGAGGTGATTAGGCCATAAGGGCTGCTCCCTGGTGACAGGGTGTAGGTGCCTTTATAAAAGAGTTTGACCAAGGGAGCTCACCCCCTTTTAGCCTTCTCCCCATGAGGACACATCATTCGAGGTGCCATCTTGGAAGCAGAGACCCGATGATGAACCTGCTCTACTGTTGCCTTGACCGTGAGCTTCCCAGCCTCCAGAACTGTGAGAAAGAAATCTCTGTTCTTTATAAATTATCCAGCCCTGGGTATTTTGTTACAGCAGTACAAAATGAATTAAGACAAAGCCATTTCAAGCAACAGATTATTATAAGACTCACAGTTCCACTGGCAAGGCTGTGGATGTATCAAGTCTCTTAGTTTTCTGGTTTAAACATTTACATAATTTCCCTTGCTTTGATTCCAAGCAGTAGGATTTTAATCTGGGTTCTCAAAGAGCTCTATGTATAGGAAGAGAGCATGCTGGAGAAGCTTGGGTTGCATAGATCCCATTGACTATAGTTTGAATTAGTAATAAATGGTAACATTCAGTACTTAGCAGAGGATAAGCACTATGCGAAGTACTTGCCTTAAACAGGGTACAACTGTACCCTGTTGAGAGAATATGCGTATCGTATCCTCCGTTTAAATGTCCCTGTGGAATATTAGGGTGTAGAGGGCTGGGCTTTTAGCCTTTCATGGCCTCATCCTGCGGGTTCACCCCTCCATTTAACCAATCTGTGCTTCACTTTATTCTTACTCGCAATAGAAGCCAAGAAGAAAAGCCCCCACTCATCTGACTTCTGTCAATCCTTCCAATAACTCCAATGAAGAGAGAGTTTATAAAGTATAACAATCTATACACTGTTACATTCAGTGGTGATGGCCCTCAGGAAAGTTGCTCCATAGTATGTGACAAAAACGTGAAGAAGCCAAGACTAGAATCCATGTGTTCTGAGTATAACAACACCAGTGCTTTTTATTCTATAGCCTGTTGCTTGCTAAAAGTCAGGGTGGTAAAAATTCAAAGGGGAGTTTTCAGTAAGCAAAGGACCTAAGGTCCTGGATCAGTTATTAGATTTGACTGCCAAAGACACAATAAGTGGCTTAAACAGGATAAAAATGCATTTCTCCCATGTTCAAGAAGTATGGAGGAAATCAGTCTGGGTGGGATTTATATATTCTTTTTTTCTTTTTTATATATTGCTTACATTCTCAAGATCATTATGGCTGCAAAAACTCAGCCTCTACATATGTATTCCATGCAGCAGGAAGGAAAAGTGGAAAAATAATTATATAAAAAATTAGAATTATATAAAAAACAAATTAGTTGTACCGGACATTTCTGCTTATATTCATTTGGTCAGATATTAACCACATGGTCACAATTAGCAGTAAGAAAGATTAAAACATTTTTACTTTCAGCAACCATGTATCTATTGAAAAATGGAGTATTTAAAACTAAGAAACGAGGGGAGGGAGGGGAACATGCTTTTGACCCATTCCTATGCAGTCCTGCTACAGGCATCAAAGTGTTGGTATTAAACCACCTTTGGATAACAGCTTGAAGGAAGCATGAAGCCCACCAAGAGGCCCCTAGTCTAGTGAAAGAGATAAATTAGTACTCTCCTTTTAAAACTGAAAATGGGACAAGGGTTTTCAACCTTCTACATTCCTATTCAACATTGTATTCAAATTTCTATCCATTGGAATAAAGCAAGAAAAAGAAAAAAAAAGAAATCTGTAATCAGATAAATGATGACCCCAGGCTAGGAAGACAGGAGTGTGGCTTGACCTCTGAGCAGGCTGGAGAGGCCCAGAGCTATGTGGACTGTGTCTCCCATTCCCTGCTAGTGAGAAAGTCCTACCAGGAACAGAATCAAAAATAAAGTCGGGAAGGCAATTCCCAGCGGAGTTTTAAAGATGAATAATGCTACTGATATTTTAAATAGCTAAGTTAACTGCAAAGACTTAGTAAGTAAAGAGAATGAACGATTGTCCAGATCCTGGAGGTCTTCAGTTTAGCAAACTGCGTGTACACATACACACAGAGCTCTGTATGGGATGGGGAGACATAGAATATGTTCCCCAGAAACCCTGAGAAACGGGATCCACATTCCAGAAACTTCCAATCCAGAAGTGGCTCTAGCCTGGGTCCACGTGCATATGAAGTGCCACAATGGACCTTTTGGGGCTTCAGGGCCTGATGGTAGGAAAAAAATTTCTGAAAGGAAACAGTTTATCAAGCACCTAAAACAATAGGATTTTGCTTAGTATTGATGGCATATAACATGACAAATTTCAGACGAATGTTTTATGCAAAGACCTTGAACAGACAATGACATTCTAAGTTATCTTTGGGAACTGAAGGTGTGTATTATTCAGGCAGAAGGTATGAATTGTTAAATCTTCAAAAACAGGTGAACGAGGACTCTCACAAGGATATAAAATGAATACATGTTAAAGGTTTTATTTTGCTTATTATCAATGAGAGATGTTACAACCAGTTCAGGAGAAAATCCGAAAAGCAGACATGTTTATAAATCTGAGACAGTGAAGTCAGGGTGCAACACAGAAGCAAAATTGGCCTCTTCCCCATGGGGAGGGAAGTCAACTGAACCTTCTCTCAGCAATTTTTTTCATCTATAGATAAGAATTCTTTTGCATTACTAACTGTTATCTTCCATTTAAATATTTTAAAAATAGTTCAAAGGCATTGAAAGTTCTCTAGACTTAGAATTAGGTAACCCCTGGGGCCTGGGGCTATCGCTCAGTGGAAGAGCGCTTGCCTAGCACACGTGAGGCAATCTGTTCGATCCTCAGCACCACATTAAAAATAAATAAATAAACAAAATAAAGGCATTCTATCCATCAACAACTACAAAAAAATTTTTTAAAAAAAGGTAACCCCTGGAGAGAGATGCTGTAGGTTTTCATTGTAACAATTTCCCTTATGGACGGGGAGAGTTTGGAAGAATTTCAGCCTGCAGAGGCAGGAAGGGATCACGTTGTGGAAGACTTTAGTGCCCCGGGGCTGGGCTTCCTCTTCCACAAGCCACTGTCAAGGTGATCCAAGTGACAGTTTGATGTTAACCCAGAGGAGGCAGTGCTCACGAAGAGAGCCCTGAGACTGGAGGCATTGGGGGAGCATGGCAGTAATAAACCTTAGGCTAAAAAGGCCTGAATTACAACAGGAAAGGAGACACGTAAGGAAGGATTATTATTAGCAAAAGTATAGGAGAATAATCAATATTGGTTGAGAGAAGGAAAAACATAAGGTACCTTTAATTTGAAACCATGATTTGGAGCAATTTCCATTAATTCAACAGTGAGGGCCTGAAACATGCTAGAATCTGTGCAAAGTACACGTATAAGTTTTAGAGTTCCTGTCCCGGAGGAATTCCCAGTCCCAAAGGAAAACAGTCTGCACAAAGAATTCTGCAGTGGAAAGGCCATACTAGAGGTACCCATCACATTCTCTAGGAACTCGGAGAAGGAAGCAGTTAACGAAGCCAGGAAGGGGGAGTGAGTGCGTCCCAGAAAGCAATCCAGGAGCAGTGGCGTCTTTTATACAGAAGACCAAAAAGGACTGCCATGAGTCTTACGGTTGAAAGAGAAGTTGAAGGTGAAAAGAACGAGTAATGGAGAGTGGCAGTGGACAAAGTTGGAAAGGTGGCCTGCAGCCCATGAGCATGGCTCGCAGGACCCATGCTGAGGAGTCTGGATTATTATTTATGAATCAGGAGTTTGCCGAGCAAGGAATGCTGTACTTGCACAGAAGAAAAGAAGCTGTAAATCAGACTTACACACAATGAATTTTCATGGATGGTAGAATGTCTCAGAAGAACTAACAGGCTCATTTATTTAGGTGATCACTTAATAAACACCCAGAGATCAGAAAGAGAAGAATACATGAATGGAGAACATCCTAGGGGCGCATAAGGAGTTTAGGATTAGGAGGTGGGATCCACAAAAGAATGGCCAGAAAAAGGATGGCCGAAGTGTGGAAAAAATCCGGGGAGACTTCCAGGGCCCATGGCAGATGGGACACTATGGAAGACACAGGCAAGATCCGAAGGAAAGCAGTTAGGAGTTTGTAGGAAGCGGCTTTGAGAAAGAACAGCTGCAGGGGCTGTTCCATGACATGTGGAATACGTTTTCATAGTTGACAGGTTCAAGTTAAAGACTTTAGGAGATTTACTCTCACACCTAAGTTATAGTGGCTGATTATGATTGGCAGTGCTTAAATTAAAAAGCAGTGTCTTAGAACAGAATCGCAGCACTAGTGATGAGCTTCTTCCTGTGATCTGTGGAGAGTGTCTGTCAATGACAGGCACGGTGAGCTTGCCATTTTACCTTCAAGTGGTTTTCTTGTTATTAAATTTTAATTATCCCTTTTAAAGATAAAAGTGGAGGCATTTGATTTCGGAATCTCCAATGAAACATCAGCTAACCTAGGAGGAGGGTGGACCTGGGGGGTGGTGATCAAACACAGCTCAAATATCACATTAACCTATTTTTAAAAGAGAAAAACAAAATCAACCTTCTTAAATAAATCTTACCCCAGCACATGTGTAACCTGGTAGAGAATGGATTCAAAACCATTAGTTATTAGATACATCTACACTCAGAGAAGAAAACTGGGGCTGTGAAAAAAATCACTGAATCTTTATTCTTGCACGTGCCACACACACATGTGCTCTTGATTTTTCTCTGCCTTGGCTTTTAGACCATGGCTTATGTATTGTCTATTGATGACGTAAACATACTAGGAGGGAGCTACAGGTTGAATATCTCTTACTCAAAATGCTTGTGACTCAAATGTCTTGGACTTTGGATCTTTGCATAATACATAATGAGATATCTTAGGATAGGACCCAAGTCTAAACATGAAATTCATTTCATATGCATCTTCTACACAAAGCCTCAATGTAAGTTTATGAATTTTACATAGTTATGTTCATGAAATGATGTTTCATATTGTGGAATTTTTTCACTTGAAGCATCATGTCAGCATGCAATATTTCAGATTGTGGGACATTTTAGACTTTGGACTTTTCAAATCGAGGGCGTTGGATTTGTAATACAAACAATGTACACAAAATAATGTTTTAGTTTTTGAAGTATTGTTCCAACTTTGCCTCTGATAATAATCTCATGCGATAAGTGGAAGTTATTTTGTCTTTGCAAAGTAAAGTGTAATTATTCCCTATAGGAGTTGTGCCAGACCAATCAGAATTAGCCTCCAGATCTCTATTGTCTCAGGTGAATTGTGTCACAGTGCTTTGGCAGTTGTATAAGGAAGTGCAGGGAGCTTCCTGGGACAGGTCAGCAGCATAGGATCCTGGAAAGAAGAGCCTTTCACAGAGAACCTGGTAAACAGTGTTGTTTGTACAGGAGACCTCGGGAAATGTCCACAAAAAAAGGCCACTGGTTGGCCATTGGGTTTGTCTTTGCCACCTTTCAGATAAGTGTCAGCAGTGTGGTGAAGACAGAAAACACACTTCAGGGAGCAAGGAGAGAGCTGACAGTGAGGCAGGAAGAGGAGGTGTCACCCGTGCACGTGTGACTGAGAAGCCATCTGGAACAAGAACAGATACTTGAGAATTAGTTGACCCAGGACAGCAGAGTAGTGAGGGCTGCACACACTTTATGGAACCCATTTACACTGAGTGAAATACAAAATAACACTGTGCCAATGGTTGGGTCCCTTTTTCACTCAAGACTTTTTCAGGGTGGTTGACGTTCCTGAGAGTCTGTGTGGGTGAGTTGGCAGTAGAACTAGTTTTATCTAAATGATTGATCTGGTTCCAGGATAGTCACTGGTTTCTGTCCTCAGTGTCATTTCCTGTTGGCTTAAGAGTGAACTGTCGCCTGCAGCTGCCTCGATCTCATGAGTCTAGTGAGGGAAAGAGTAAGGGACAAGCGCTGCTCAGTGACCTATTGCAAGCATTTGGAAGGTGCCAGGCAGTAGACAATGTGCTTACATCTACTGGAGACAGACAGGCATGGGAACACAAACTAAGCCACACAGCTTCTAAAGGAGGCCCTGAGAGTTTGTGCTTGGATGAGGGGCACATGTGAGTCTGCCCTACTCCACCCACCCAATAAAACAAGAAAGCAGTGTTTATGTTGGGTATGGTGGTGTAAATCCGTAATCCCAACAACTCAGAAGGCTGGGGGGCGGGAAGTTCAAAGCCAGCCTCAGCAGCTTAAGCTGTAAGCAACCTAGTGAAACCTTATCTCCAAAATAAAAAAAATAAATAAAAGCTGGGCACGGTGGCATACTTCTGTAATCCCAGTGGCTTGGGAGGCTGAGACAGGAGGATCACAAGTTCAAAGACTGTATGATGAGGCACTAAGCGACTCCATGAGACCCTGTCTCTAAATAAAATACAAAATAAGGCTGAAGGATGTGGCTCAATGGCCAAGATGCCCTGAGTTCAATCCTTGGTACCCCCAAATAAAACAAACAACACAACAACGAAAAAAAAAAAAAAAAACAGGGCTGGGCATATTGCCCAGTGGTTAAGCACCCTTGGGTTCAATCCCTAGTACAAAAAAAAAAAAAAAAAAAAAATTTATCCAACTCTGAATAAAATGCTGTTGTCATCTTCTGTCATTTGTTTAGCCTATGATCCCATCAAAGTCACTTGTTGTCTGTGCTTCAGTTTCAATATTTGGAAATGGAAAAACAAAACAGACATTTTGGAAGGTCTATTATGTGCTCCACATTTTACGCATCTCATTTTGTTCTCATAAAAATCCAGTGAGATAAGTATTCTTCGCCTAGTTTTACAGCTGAGAGAGGCAATGTACCATGCCCATGCAGTTTATAAGGAGCAGAGCTGTAACTTGAACTCAGGATCTTCTGATCTCTCCAGTGCCCTCGTGAAATTATGAGAACATGGCAAGTGAATCAGTCATCACCTACTGTGTCCTGAGAACATCAAGTTTGCAGCTATTTCTACTATTTCAATTCAGTGTGACTTACATTCTTTATTGGTATCATCTCTATAAATTCCAAATTAGTTACTCAAGCTCTCTAAGTAGCTAAGTAGCTTCTATTGGGTTTTCTTCTAAATGTTACATGTTGTGTACTTTTGTGACACCTTAGTTTCTTAATGTCTGCAAAATGCCATCTATTAACAGAAAGCATAATAAAATATATCCATAGTAGAACTAAAACAGCTGTTCATCATCTTGGACAGTAATAATTTTCCTGAAGAAGAAGTGGACGAATAATGTTGGAACATTGATTCTAATGCTGCAATTCACTGAAAATCTATTTGAAATCTGTAATTGAAAAATATAGGCAGTTAAGAGTCAAAAACTGAATTGGGTATATACATATTAGTGTTTTCAGCTTTTCTTTTCATTTTTCGGCTTTTTTAAAAATAACATTGAATAATAATTAATTAAATAATAAATTGAAACAATGTATTTCATAAAATGAACCAAGATATGAAAATCCAAAAATGAAGATCTCTTTCTAATTTGCAGGGGAAAAAATATATTTAGTGTATAGGTTTGGGGTTTTTTTACAGTTTTAAGGTTTGATAATAAATTGTTCTTAAGTCTGGTACCTTTTATCATTCACAAACACTATAATAATAGTATAATATGTGAGTGAGTAAAAATAGTTATTTGTATCATATCAGTATTTTGTGGTCTTACACAGTAGGTACTCTGACCCACAAGGTTGCCTGGCTCCCTGAACTTATTTGAGAAATTAGCCATCAGTGGAATTATTTTAAAACTATTCATTAAATGCACCACTCTTGACAAGTCAGCCTTATTACTGTAAAACATGAAATGACTCCACTGAGTAATTATTCAAATATTTATGTGCGAAGTTTCCCTCTTTGCATTTAGCAAGTATAATAAAATGCTTATGAAAAATCAGTGTCTTTGCTGCAGTATAATGGAGAGTCTCTTTTAGCTTATTTATACATAAAAAGCCAAAGTAAACATCAGAACATTTACAAAGTACATTTAGTATTCCCTTCTGTCCCCCCTAAAAAGAAAACACCAGTATGAAATAGTTCTGTGATTCTGTGCACTTCATCTCCTCCTGCTGCCCAGTACGTAGCTCATCGATGGTGGAAGAATATGATCATTTAAATGCAACAAGAGCATCTTTGTAGTGGGCCTGCCCTCTTTCAGCAGCAGCACAGAGCTAGAATTCATCCCTCCATTGGCTCTATTTCTCGTAAATGAAGGAGCTGAGTAACCAAGAAGCCAGCTAGACCTTCCTCCCTTCCTGAGCTTTGAGGGCCAGGTCTTTGCAGATTCCACCCTTCCTTCCTGAAAGCCTGGCCTCCAAAGGGTAGTAACAGAGAGATGGAAAAAACACACACGTCCACCCAGCGCTGACCTTTCATCTCTCCTGAGATGGTCTCAGTGTGTTTGCCTTGGAAAGTATGCCCTGCAGATCTACTACCAAGACGGTCTTTATGGCGACTTTTTAATGGATTGAAAAAAGTTCTGTTTTAAATTGTTAGATTTGAACCTTGAAGAATGCTTTGGACATTCTGCACAGAGAGTGAGGGTAACGCCTAAGTGAAGTAGTTGAATCCACCCACAGATATTTAGGAATCAGAAGTTTGTCTCCTTTCTAGGTCTGTAGCAAAAAATGGGACAAAAAAAAAATTAAAAGTAGTGTTCACTTTTAAATTTTTATTTTAGAATGAATAGGTTGCCATTTACAGAAAAGTTGCAAAGATAATATAGAAAGTGGCCAGCTTCCCCTATTGTTAACATCTTATATTACTATGGTACATTTGTCACAATAAGAAACTAGTGTCAATTCATTATTGTTACCTAAGTTCTATACTTTGTATTTCATTTGTTTTTCCCTGATGTCTTATTTTCTGTTCCAGGATGCCATCCAAAATAGTATGTTACATGTAGTCATCATGTCTCCATAGCCTTCCACTTATAATCTATTTTCCCTTACAATGGATTTTATTGGGATTTTATTACATATGGAGTAAATAAGACTTTTCTGAAGGTGTGATACTGGGATACTATATCACAAAGCCACATCCCAACCCTTTTTATATTTTGAGACAGGGTCTTGCTAAGTTGCCTAGGGCCTTGCTAAATTGCTAAAGCTGGCCTCAAATTTGCAATCCTCCTGCCTCAACCCGAATTGCTGGGATTACAAGCATGTACCACCACACCTGGCTAAGATTATTAAACCATAGCTGGGGACTGTGAATTCTGATTCCTTTTACATCTGTGGAAGAAACTTCCTTTTATCTCTCAGTTCAAAACATTTTATTTATTTGTGGTGGTGGAAGTCAAACCCAGGGCCTCATGCATGCTAGGTAGGTGCTCTACCACTGAGCTACAGCCCCCAATCTCAATTGAAAACATTTAGAGGATGATGACTTGGGGGGAAAAGCCCAGGAAAGTGCTGGAGTATCATTAGAACTAATGAACTACTCCTTTGACACATCATGATATGCTTTCTTCCAAATAATTACTGCTATTTTATCTATGACAGAAAAAGATTTTGTGGCTATGGATATAATAGCCTCAGGATGAGGGGAAAGGGGGCTTTTTTTTGATGATTAGATCAATGTCAATTTCAAAAAAACTAATGGTGATTTGGTTCATAGTGCAGGCTGAATGCAATTGCCTGTTTGTTTCTAACCTCTGCTAACCCATAAGTAAAGATCAGGTACAATTCTCTACATGTATCCACAACCATTGTTACAACAGAAAACACACAATAGGCTCTCAAGAAATAGAATCTGAGGAAGAAGGCCATAATTATTTTGTTCAGTCTTCAGGACTTCTTTGAAAGGTGGCAGTGGAAAATCTCTTGACACGAAGCACTCTGGTCCCTTCCCTGGTTTCCTGCTTTATAGAAGGAAGTAAGCCCAGCCCGGTTAGCTTCTCTGTGCCTTAAAGCTCAGCAGAGATCCCCACATGCCTGGAGAATTCCAGCACATGTATGTTTGTTCTCCCACACATCACTGCTAGATAAAACCTCCCTGTCCCTTTTTTATGGGTTTATTTCCCCATTCAAAAATCTGTAGGGACTTCCTGTTTTCTAGAGAGAAAAGCTTTTCAACATTGCATCTCTCCACCCTAACCCAGGCTCTCTACAACTTTACTACATTCATCATTATAATCATCAACAAATAATTATTTCATACCTTCATTTCCATAGGCTTTCCTGCCTTGGGTCTCTGCATATTTTCTTTCTTGACTCTCATCTGAAATTTCTGCCCTTTCTTTAACAAGGCTCAGGAAAAGTCCTACCTTCGTTCTTAAGCTGTCACCTCTTCCCTCCCTCTGGTGGTCTCTCTCTCCTGAGACCTCAGGTTTCAACATGCACTCCCTGAGTTGGTGAATTTCCTCCTGGTCTGACGTTTTGCACATTTATTTATATTCCACTTAGAGATCATACATTGATCATATGTGATTTTTTTTAAAATTTTTTTTACTTAATGAACATTTATATGTCATATATTTTTTTGAAATGTGATTTTTAAAAATGGTTTCATAAGAAATTCCACATTGTACTAAGGCATTTATATCTAGCTAAGACATTTAGTTTTTTTGTTTGTTTGTTTGTTTGCTAGAAGTATTGGTGCCCTGACCATTCTTGCTCATATCTATTTATATACTTAATGTAAATTCTAAGAGTGGGCTTCTTGAGATTGATTTTTATTGAGTTCTTGATATATATTTTCAATTTACCTTCAAGATATGGTAAATCAAATCTTTTCCCCATGGGCACATTCATCTTATCGCTGCTCATCAGCACTGAGTATTATAATTTGCTTATGGTGGTTGTTAATTAAGGACTTAAAACCCATCTCGTTGTGGTTTTACATGTCCTAGATATAAGGCCTTTATCAGATCGGCGTTTTATAAATATTTTCTGTCAGTCTGTAGCTTATCTTTTATCACTTTCTGGACAGTATATTCTAAAAGCAGAAGCTTTTCATTATGACTTTCACAATATCAAGTTTTGTCAGAGAATTTGCTTTTTGGGGGTCACAAAGATGTTTTCCTGTTTTCTTCAGAATTTTTATAGTTTTAGGTTTGATTCATTTTCAAATTAGTTTTTGCATATGAGATCTGGATTGAAGTTCTTTCTTATGTGTGGCAATTAGCAAAAGATCAGGAATCTTCCCAG
This sequence comes from Marmota marmota marmota, assembly GCF_001458135.2. NCBI lineage: Eukaryota > Metazoa > Chordata > Mammalia > Rodentia > Sciuridae > Marmota > Marmota marmota. The sequence continues at coordinate 27,198,786 of NW_025999932.1, forward strand.
ATAAGGAAAATAGAATAATAAGTCTGTCAAAAGCACATTGTTTAAAGAAGTTTGCCTTTAAAATAATACAAGGTAAATTTTTCTAATATATTAGTACTTTCAGACTAATTTGGGACATAACTTGCATTAATAAATGAATGCTTATTGACAGAAAATAATTATTATCACCACTTAGGTTATTTGTTTGGAGGGTAGATTTTCTTATTTCACCTAAACAATTAATATAATTGTATTAATATACTTATTTATGCAACAAGCTTTTGGGGGGTACTGGGGTTTGAACTCAGGGTCACTCAACCACTGAGCCGTATCACCAGCCCTATTTTTTGTGTTTTATTTAGAGATAGGGTCTCACTGAGTTGCTTAGCACCTCGCCATTGCTGAGGCTGGCTTTGATCTCGTGATGTGATCCTCCTGTATCAGCCTCCCGAGCTGCTGGGATTACAGGCATGCGCCATTGCGCCCAGTTTACAACAAGAATTTTTGAAGAGCTAAGAAATACAACGTACTGTGGTGGATGATGTAGGAAAATAATTTATTTGCAGCTCCCTGAATTACTTGGATGCAATTAATATCTGATTCCTAGAATGAAAGGGAGTCAAAGTAATTAACTTTTTGAACTGTAAAATTATTATTATATGAGGAGCATCTGTCAGTGCTAAGGGACATGGCTCTTGGGAATGTACTAATAAAGATTATGAAGGAAAAAACTAAGTGAAACAAATTTTGTAGTGAATATTGCTGGAGGTTATTTGTGCAATGGAAAGTTTCCCAGTGATTGTCAGTGCCACCAGACCTCTCAATCGCCTCCATCTTTCCTTGTAGGTCATCAGCTCCATGAGCTCCCTCTCTGAGTACTGCCTTCCCTCCATTCTACGAACACTCTTTGACTGGTACAAAAGGCAAAATGGTATTGAAGATGAATCCCACGAATACAGGCCAAGAACAAGCAATAAATCCAAAAGGTATGTTTCTTTCCAGTAGGGATATGGCTTTTCTTTGTAAGAAACGTAAAGTAAGTTAGATGGCATCTAGACCTTCTTGACTCTCCACAAGGACACCTGGCAGGTGCTGCAGGGTCCACCTGATCTGTAGCAGGTATCACATTTGGAGCACTTTGCCATTTCCAGCTGTTAAATATTGGAAATTCACACGTCCTTATTTCAACCTTTGTGGGGACAGAGTACAAAGGGCCTCTTGCCTGCTTCTTCTCTTTGCCATCTCCTCTCCAATCCACACCCAAATGAAAGTGGTGAGCCCTGATGATGCGCTGAGATGTTCTAGTCCTGGCCTGGTAACCTTGGGTGCTTAGTGAGCTGCAAGGGGAAGCCCTGGATGCCCTGGGGCGGGAGTCCCATCTTTCCTGAGGGCTGGTGAACAGAGTGGGAAGTGCCCCAGTTCTAGNTTTTTTTTTTTTTTTAAGGTTATTTTATAAGCAGATTTCTTTGCATAAATTGACACATTTTAAAAATTCTTTTAAAATGACAGTAAACTGAAATTAATTACTCAAAATTAGATATTAACTGCTTTCTTGAAGTGGTTTATCCCTCATTTTTCTTGACAGTCCTAGTAGTTTTGTTTAAAAAAAAAATTAAACTTCTTCTGAAATTGAAGATCTGTAATTTTATCAAATTATATTTCATCTAAATTTGTAACATCATTTTATGATAATCTCATTTATGCAAGATTCTGTTGTTTATCATTTTATTCGAAGGAGAGATTAATAACTTTTTCATACTGAAAAACTTTAGGTGAAGAAGGAAACTTTTAGTGAAATATAATTCACATACCATAACACTCAGTTTTAAAGTACATAATCCAGTATTTTCAGTGTATTCTTGAGGTTATACAATCCTCAGCATTATCTATGAACTTTTTAAAAATATTTTTTTAATCATAGATGGACACAAAACCATTTATTTGTTTGTTTGTTTGTTTGTTTGTTTATGGTGCTGAGGATCGAACTCAGGGCCTCACACACGCCAGACAAGTGCCCTACCACTGAGCCACAGCCTAGCTCTCTGTGTACTTTTTTATCACACCAGAAAGAAACTGTTACCTATTATCTCTTCAGAAATGCTTTTTTAATTTGTCCAATTTTAAAGGTAAAATTTCTATTCTGTATCTGGAAATGGTCATTCTGTGTGATCAGTAAATGCAGGGGATCATTTTATTATTTCCCGTCTTACATGAGAACTGGTAACACAGTGTGACTCCCGGCAGGCGGGGAGTGCAGCAGTTCTAGGGAGTTGGATTGAGTTTAGTCCTGCTGCTGACTGGCCACATGCCTTTGGGTAGCTCCATCTCCCAGGCCCAGGAAGTTAGGTTCATGGTTTCTGTGTGACTTCTTCCAGCTGAGAATTTGATTTGTCTATTCTGTGTTCCCTTTTCTCTTGTGGGTTTGAAAAGTGGAAGCTGCTGCTACATAAACCCTTCTACATAAAATTTAAGATTCCTATATGAGCAAATCAATGTGTATTATCCCCTCTGAAAAATATAAGTAAATACATATGATTTCATGTTTGAAGTAAACCATTGCAGCAAGGCAGTGAGGATACGAACCTTACTTTTTTTTTTTTTTTAAGGTTATTTTATAAGCAGATTTCTTTGCATAAATTGACACATTTTAAAAATTCTTTTAAAATGACAGTAAACTGAAATTAATTACTCAAAATTAGATATTAACTGCTTTCTTGAAGTGGTTTATCCCTCATTTTTCTTGACAGTCCTAGTAGTTTTGTTTAAAAAAAAAATTAAACTTCTTCTGAAATTGAAGATCTGTAATTTTATCAAATTATATTTCATCTAAATTTGTAACATCATTTTATGATAATCTCATTTATGCAAGATTCTGTTGTTTATCATTTTATTCGAAGGAGAGATTAATAACTTTTTCATACTGAAAAACTTTAGGTGAAGAAGGAAACTTTTAGTGAAATATAATTCACATACCATAACACTCAGTTTTAAAGTACATAATACAGTATTTTCAGTATATTCCTGCGGTTATACAATCATCAACACTATCTATGAACTTTTTTTAAATATTTTTTTAATTGTAGATGGACACAATACCTTTATTTTATTTATTTATTTATTTTTATGTGGTACTGAGGATCAAACCCAGGGCCTCACACATACAAGATGAGTGTGCTACCACTGAGCCACAAGCCCAGCTTTCTATACACATTTTTATCACACCAAAAAGAAACTATTACCTATTATCTCTTCAGAAATGCTTTTTGAAATTTATCTAATTTTAAAGGTAAAATTTATATTCTGTGTCTGGAAATGGTCATTCTGTGTGATCATTAAATGCAGGGGATCATTTTATTATTTCCCATCTTACATGAGAACTGGTAACTCCAGGGGGGAGGTGGGTTGCAGCAGTTCTAATGAGTTGAATTGAGTTTTAGTTTGCTCCACTATTTTGTCAGAATTTAGTTATCGAAACTAGATTTTTCATGAATTGATTCTTCTAGGGATTGAAAATAAGGTTTTTAATTGTGTTACTATTTGTTTTCAGGAGATCAGAGAGATAGCTGAGGTCCAATATGTACAGAATCAAGACAGTAAAACTTGACTTGGGTTCACTTTAGTTACATTTGAGCATTTAAAATGGGAGAATGTGTGCTTGGGAAAAAGCTGGCAGAATGAGGGTCTCTAGAGCATCCTGCATCTGAGATGCAGCTAAATTAGGAACTGTAGGGAGGAGTCAAGCAACTGAAAATAGTCAAATCGGAGGGACAGACGTTGGGTTATGATTTCTAAGATTAGTATAATATCAACATTTGCACTGACAAATAAATTTGTCAAATGCCTCTGGCCCCCGGCAGTTAGACTTCAAACCAGCAATAAAGTCGAATTCATTACTAGAGAAGTATGTCTTTTATTTTAAAGCCCAGTTTGGCTTATTAGATACAATCAAAGGTTTGTTAATTTTTTATGTTAAGAACAACTCCTTTTTCAGGGTTTTCTGACCATTTCTGTAGACCCCTGCCAACCATCTGACACAAACAGTGCTCTCTACTTCTGCTGGCCATATTTGAGAATTTGCCTTCCTCTTGATTTCAAACTTCCTGTTTCCTTATTCTGTGATATAATGAATATAAGGCCTGACTACTGAATACCTTCCTTTTTCTACATGTTTCCCTGGCTAGCAGTAGCACTTTGTAGCCCTAAAGGATCTTAAAGGATTTCAGACAGATGGTTTTCTCCACTACTCTTCCTCTTGGCAGGGGTTCATGAATGTTCCTAAATGTTCCTGCCCTGTGAATACATTTCCACCTGCAGGGTAAAGCTGCAGGCTCCCTTGCTAACATTCCCTTGTCCATCAGGCTTAAATTGACCTTGCTCAAGGTTACAAAGCACCTCTAGAATTTCTTGATTTACATCTTAAAAACCACCCTGCTTTGTTCTCATTCCCTCTTGACTGGAAACAGAAGCATTCCATATTTAAGATAGATCTTGATTTATTCTGAAAATACCCTCAAGTCCAAATCCTGTCATCCTTCCTCAACAGGTATTGAGTATGTATGTGCTTAAGAGACTGTGCTAAACACTAAACAAGCTTTATCTTCTCAAACCATTATATAAGTACAGGTTTGAGCATCCCCAATCTGAAAACCCAAAGTCTGAAATGCTGCAAAATCTAAAATTTTCAAGTGCTGACATGGACATCTCAAGTAAAAAAAAAAAAAATTCCACATTTTGACTTCATGGGACAGATCAGTCAAAACACACTAAAAAGAGTATATAAAATTACCTTCAGGCCATGTGGAGAAGTAGTATATGAGATACAAATCAGTCTTGTGTTTAGACTTGGGTCCCATCCCCAAGAAATTTCATTATGTGTATGCAAATATTCCAAAATCTGAAACTTTAGAATCCAAAACACTTCTGGTCCTAAGCATTTTGGATAAGGGACATTCAGGTAGTACACTTACTATTCCTGTTTTCTTGTTGGAGAAATTGCTGGTAATTAGAAGAGGTATAGTTTGAAGCCTGGATTGCTCCACACCGAAGTGCTCTTAACCACCATCCTGTGCCAAGGGACTGGGCATTCATTTTACGAGTCTTTCTTTGTTCAACTCCAAATGAGCTCTCAGTGCATCCAGTCAGCAAAAAATGGGGTGGGAGCATGATCCTGTCTTTTGTCAGTTCAGTTTCCGGTTCTGACTTTTGAATAAGTCTCTGCTTTGCTGCTCCTCCCTCTTCTTCCAAAGGACAAAAAGAAAAGAATACAGGGTGAAATAAAAAAAAAAAAGAAAGAAAGAAAGAAAAGAAATGCTGATCTTTTCTCCATTCCCTGTTGTCCTGCTCTGATTGCCAGTCATAATAGTTCTTATTTAGCTCCATTCACAAGATTCTTGCATTATATTATTACATTATGTCACTCTTTTCATGAGATCCTGTCACCACACACCTCCAGCTTGGCCACTCCATCATGTGTGGGCCTCACATTTTACAAATGATAGGAATCCTGGGTAGCAATATGAAAAATTGTGTTCTACATGTGTAATAAGAATTATAATGCATTCCGCTGTCATATATAAATAAAAATTTCCACAAAAGGAAATAATGGACTCACTTGTAGCAACTCAAGTTCACGTGGTCTGAAATTTCAAATTTGAAGTCAGATTCTGGACTTCCAATCCAATGTTTATCCTCTATACCCCAATAACAGCAGAATAAGCATTAGCATGCATTTACCCCTTGTAGTAACAATGGTCTTGCAGTCCAGTGGGGATGAGTTCTACATTTTTGATGAATTCTATCACTTGATAATATCTTCAGTGCCATTTAATGTGTTTTAAATTTTGCAGTGATGAACAGCAGCGAGATTATCTAATGGAAAGACGGGACCTCGCCATCGATTTTATTTTTTCTTTAGTATTAATAGAAGTATTGAAGCAGGTGGGTAATTAATTTATTGTTACTTTGTTGTTGTCTATCAATGTGAAAATAATACTTAAGTTTTGAAAGTCACAGTTTATGAAATTGGTTATGAATTCCAAATTCTGGGTCATATGAAGTGTGTTTATTGATTACTGAAGAACAGGCATAGTTATTGGAAGTACTATTACTGATTTTCTCCTTAATATTCCCTTCCAAGTTAAAAGTCATCCTTGTTTTTCAGATTCCACTTCATCCTGTAATAGATGGTTTAATTCATGATGTTATTAACTTGGCTTTCAAGCACTTTAAATACAAAGAAGGGTAAGGTGATTTCTTGCCTTAGAGTTTTGAAGAAGTTGGGTGCTTAAAACTGAATCACTGGTTGGATTTTTCAGGTGAGCAGAGATCCTAACTTGTGTAATTTTTCCTTATTTAGGTATCTTGGTCCTAACACTGGCAACATGCACATTGTGGCTGACCTGTATGCAGAAGTCATTGGAGTGTTAGCACAAGCTAAGTAAGTGAGCCCCGAAGCCCTGGACCGAGAACACAGGAGTGCCTCTGACTTAAGGAGAGGCAGCTGTGAGCTCACAAGGAACTCAGGTTCTTTTTACCAAACATACCCACCCCGAAAACTAATTAGAGTCTCCTCCAAGGCAGGTACCTAGTTAACTTTTTCACCCAGGCATTTGGGCCAGATCCTACTGAGTCCATGGTTTTAGACAACTGCTTCAAAGAAAGAAATGGACTCACCAAATTATTTTCTGTCTGTTCAGATATTCTAAAGGTGTTTATCAATTTTTTTTCAGGTTTTGTTTTCTATAGTCCATGAGTGGGTGGTAGCAATCTATCATTCATGAATGGGAAAATTCCATTCTATAATGTCCCCTTTACTCTAGACCTTACTTAATTCAGCTGAGCTAAAAGTGTTCCAGCGTCTGCCATGGAAACAAGTGGGGGTGGGGGAGTTCTCATTACTAAATTTATCTGGCCCCATAACTCCATATAACAGGCTAGAACATAGTGTCAGACTATTAGCAATAACATACTTCTTCCAAAAGTGATGTCACACCATACTTACCCATCTTCATTTTATCCAACCCTGAGGCAAACCAAGCAAGATCCCAAATGCCTACTTTGGGCAAAATGAGGCAGAGACATAAGGAGAATTTAAGCCAAGAGGCCAGTTGGCTTTGTTGATGCCCCAATCCTTGGGAAAGACAATCCTCCAAAGAGATTTCTATCTTTAATAGATGGAATTTCCTAAGTGAGTAGCATGTAAATACACAACTTTTCTAAACTTTGAAATACTTATTCAGCAACCTTACCTAGCCAAAATGTAGACAGGAACTTGGGAGATAGACCCCCCAAAAATCCTTGGCCTGATTTATTTAGTCTAATCCAATCTATCTACTCATCCCAACTACTTGTTTTTTCCTAACATAATTCATCAGTGTTAGAAGGTAGAGAATGAATTTTTGTGAAGGGCAATACAGGTCAAAAGCTGACAGCAAAAGAAGAAAGAAACTTGCCAAAGCATTCAGAAGAATTCTGTATTCCCAATTCTATTATCTGGACCTTTTTGTATGAGTCTGTGTTGTACTTTTATGATAGCCTATTATTATAATTGTGGTTCATGAATCATTAAGGGATAAAGGTGCATTTTGGAGAAATTTCCATTGCAAGTAGGAAATAAAGACATAGGTATTTAACTGGATAAGTTGCAAGTATCTGAAAATTAACTCATGTGTATCTTCCACATTCCTAAAAATGATCCAAAGAAGGAAGTATTGATATGTATACTTGCTGGTTTGTCAAACTCTGAAAATCTCAGCGTATTTCTTTCTAATTATCTTGGCTTAATTCTCTTGTGCTCTCATTTGGACAGCCTAGTATTCCAAAAGTGGCTTTTTTGTGTGTTATTCCTATTTTCAAGAATTATGCATAACAATGTCAGATACTGTCAAATGACCTCCCTTAGTTCCATACATTTTGAATAAATTGAGAAATAATGTCAAAACTGAGTAGAGTTTGAAATTGCAGGAGTTTCCATATTAGGATAGATCTAGGATCCACTGAGCCAGTATTTTCTTGCCAACAGTGGCTTTTTTCATTTTCTTGACGTCGATATTTGTCCCAATTCTGCAATAGCTAAGTGTTAAAAATGTCTCAATTTGGACAGTGCTTCAGTATTTTCCAGTCACTGGGGAACTCTTTAATTCCTATCTTTCAGGGACATTTTTTTACTATTAAGTGATATTCACACATAGTATTGGCTTTTTTCAAAGTCAATTAAGCTAAAATTAGATTTTTTTTTTTTTTTTAAAGTACCTTGGCCAGTCTGCTCTTGCAGTGATCAGACTCAAATAGCCCATGGTATGTTCTCAACCAGGCAATGTGTAGCTAACCTTTATTGATAGATAATACAATCTTACCTTAGTGTCATACCATGAATTACGTCTTCGTTCTCATAAGTATACCAGGACCATTTCTTTATCTTCACTTTAGAAAAGTACTGCTTCTCTTGTTCTCAAGGAGATAAACCCCCCAAAACACAATGTGATTAACATTCCTAAAAATGATAAGTATTATAATAATTTGAATTTTAGATTGTGTATCTATTTTCCAATGATAATGCATATTAAATATTTTCCACATTATAACTTCAGGTTTTAAGGCTTACTTGGTCGTTGAGTTTTAGCAGAATCACTGTTTTAATCTTCCTGGTAATAATAATACTACTTAATTCCTGTCAGTAAGGAATGTATTCCTATTAAGAGATATCCATACATAGTATTGACTTTCTCAAAGTAAATTAAGTTAAATTAGATTTTTCTGTGTAGTTTGGTTAAAAATATATGCTGTGCATATGCACAATATATCTTATAATGTGAAATGTATAGTATTGCCAAAGGCTGAGTATTTACTTACTGTATTTGTCTAAGTTCTAAAGAAAAGGTCGCTGAAAAATTGGCTTTTCCCTATAATCATTGTAAGGGAAGTGGATTTTTGGATTGCTTTTATGCTAACATAACATGTTCATATCATTTGGAACTTTCAACAGTAAAAGATAGTCATACTTATTTTTAAATTAGAAATAAAGTTTGAGCAGCCATCTCATGAGAAGATCGATAGACTGAGTTATACAAATAACCTGGCCTTTCCTACCTCTGCTTAGTCAAGTATAAAAGGTGTAAGAACAAATGTTTAAATGTGTATCTTTTCTGTGAAAATTACCTTTATTTCGTTCATCAGTAGAAGTAAAATCAGATTTCACAAAATTTCAACTTTGAAAAGGAGCTTCAAGTAGCTTAGCCATGTGCCATCTGCAAGAGACCTCTCAATGACCTGCTCAGCTTCTGCTTACATGCCTCCATGACAGGAAACTCACTATCTCCCCCAAAGGAAATTAACCCACTCAGAACATGTACTGAGCACCTACTATGTGCCTGATCTTTTGTGGCGCTTACAGCTCATCAGTGGAGTCAGACAACCAACAAAATCCCATAGACAATTAAATTATATAGTATATTAGAGTTCATTCCATTTTCAAATGTCTTTTTGCCATAAGTTTTCCCTTCATTTTCTTCCATGTAATAATTTAGTGCTTGAAGAAAGTGTTCATGGCCTTCTCAAGTCACTCACTTTCAATCTGTACACTCCTCATTGGCTAGGCAGTTACTCATATGTATTGGTTTACTGGAGACAGTGTAACAAAGGACCACAGTTTGGATGGCTTCAACAACAGACATTTATTTACACACTGTTCTGGAGGCTAGGGGTTCAAGATCAAGGTGCTGGCTGAAGTGGTTTCTTCTATGACCTCTTCCCCTTGAGCTTGCAGGTGGCCACCTTCTCCCTATGTCCTCATGAGGTCCTTTCCCGTTGTGGGCATACTTTTTCCTCTTCTATTCTCTAGGCATATTGGATGGGGGCCACCCTAACTCAATCACCTCTTTAAAGCCCCTGACTCCAAACATAGTCACATTCTGAGATACATGAAATTAATACTTTTTTGTATGATCCAGAGTTGGGGACACTTTAGTCCATAAAAGTAGGTCTGGGGAAGGTCCAGAAAATGTGCATTCTAGTAAGCTCCCAGATGCTGCCAATCTGGAGAACGTGTTTTTGAGAATGACTGGTTTAGACATAGAGATTCTAGAACCAAACTTGGCTTCAAATGCTAGCTTCTGAGCCTCTCAGCTATGAAATTTTATCAGGTTATGAAATCTTTCTCTAGTTTCCTCTTCCATTAAAATAATGATATAATATTGAACCTGCACACAGTGTTGTTGAGGATTAGATAAGTCACTATATGTAACTGGCCCGTGGCTGGCGTGGAGTGGGTACTGTATCTGCTTGCTACAATCGTCATCATCTCCATCAATTTTTATCTATAAGATTTAGAAAAGGATGATGACATTGGAGCTTTGAATTTATATTCCAAAATATTCAACAGTGTAGTTTTAAAACTTCTTCAAATAGATGTTATCTGATATCAAATCTATTTTGTAAGTTTTATAAATAAAATTTGCATTTCAATTTTGCTGATTTCTTCATCCTAAAAAATAATACATAATCTTCCAACTAGTCTCCATGATATTTTACTTGTAAAGTAAACACAACTAATATTTTTTATCTTATTTCAATAGTATTTAAGAAATGTCAGAATGGGCCTGTTTGGAATGCTGTCTTGAAAGTGAATGTTTTGTGGAAAGCCACAAAATGCCACCACAGATTAGGAATAAACCCTGAAATATCCTTAACTACATTAACAACCCATTAGAGAATATCTCATTCATAAAATATTTGTGCCTTGAAGTTATTTATATTTTCTGCTCTATTGCCTTTGTAAAATCTTTTTATTGTGAAATACATGTAGCAAATATACATAAAAACCCATAAAACAAATATATAGTTTAACAAATTGTTATAAAATGAATACCATGTAATTTCTCTCCACCCCCCAAAACTGGCCCCTTTCCATTTGGGAAACGGTCTGTGTGCTCGGCTACCTTTATTGTGTGTCCTAAAACTTCTACTTTGAGGCAAGACTTGTTCCCAACTTCTGTGATTCTATTGGTTTGCTTCTATTAGTTTGCCTTTAGCTTTTGTAATCACAAGTACGTTTTCTAATCATACCTGGCTTTCTGTGTTTTTCTTTTCTGTTTTTTAACTACTAATCAAAGCAGCATATCTCAGAAGTTTAAAAAAAATCGTAGGTTTTTAAAAAAGCCATTCTTTTTTTAAACTAATATGACATGGTTGTTGGCGTTGCGATTAATATTATTTTGCTTTCAAATAATACAAATAAGTTTCTTTTGTTTGTTTTCATATTCACCACATTAAATTATAAAATTCCATACATATAATAGACAGCCCATATCTTTTAAACATAATTTTCCCATTACTAGATTTTCCCATTACTAGATTTTTCCTTCAACTTAAAAATATATTTTTCCATGATCATTAATCTAAAACAATCAAGGAACAACAGGAGAAAATTTTGGAAATAGATGTCAAAATATCTTTGGCATTATTTGTAAGTCCAAAAATCATTTGCTGTCACCGTCAGAAATAACTGACCCTAGTATGTTATTACTCACATACTCAAAATTTGACACTTTAGGCCCTGGAGGTCTGTAAGTATGTGGGAAATTGCTAAGCCCAAGGAAATGGAGCTTTTTGTCTTCTCAATTTAAGAGCTAAACCATCTTGAGAGAGTCTAGATAATGCTGGGTCTGTTCCCTAGTCTGAAGGAGAGGTGAAGCATCTTGTCGAATAAGAGGGGAAAGGAGAAAATTGGACTCTACCAAATCCCGAATGTCAAATCCTTGTGAAATGACAGTCATTGTACTTCACCTGTTTCTAAGGATCTGATGACCGTGCACTGTCACTTTAGGTGCTGGAAGCCCCCATTGCATGGCTTTCCTGTCACTTGATAAACCACTTATGTTCTTTTTGTAGATTCCCTGCTGTCAAGAAGAAGTTTATGGCAGAGTTAAAAGAATTACGGCACAAAGAGCAAAATCCGTATGTGGTGCAGAGCATTATCAGCTTGATAATGGGAATGAAATTCTTTCGAATTAAAATGTATCCAGTGGAAGACTTTGAGGCCTCTCTTCAATTTATGCAGGTAAAGTCCTGGGCAAGAGCACTAAGTGGTGATCAACTCAAATAATTCCCTTTATCAGAATGACACCTCGATTGTGAAAACCCTTTATAAGCGGGATCCAACTTACAGTGATTCTTCTAGTAATATTTCAACTTTAGTGGTGTGATAGGTATACACATTCAGTAGAAACTGCATTTCAAGTTTTGAATTTGGATCTTTTCCCAGGCTAGCACTATGTGGTCTGATCCTCTCTTTAGATGCTGGGCAGAGCTCCTGGCCAACCCCATCATCATGGTGGGAAACAGCCAGCACCACAATGTGCTCTGTGGCTAGGCCAGGCCATTCACTAAGTTAGGGGTGTTCAATGCCATTTCCTCTTAATGATATTTTCAACTTATGATAAGTTGATCTGGACATCCCATCATCATGAGCCAAGGAGCATCTTGACTTAGAACATCCTACCTTATCAATAATTCTTTAAGTGCCTGGAACCAAACAATAGAGTTACAGACACATTGTTTCATTTTTTAAAATTTCCTGTTATCTTTGGAGTAAAGTGTACAATAGCATTTCTTACTTTTTTGGTTTTTTTCTCTTTTATTCATTTTGATAACATTGTTCTGTGAATACAATATAGCTGACACTTTTACTTTTTTAGAAATTGATAGCATTGGATTGGCTACATCAACATTTACAGGAATCTTCATTTAAAAAAAAAAAATCAACCAAATCATATAGGTTTGATGTCTATCAACCTGAATTCATTATGGTGCATAGCAAAAAAAAAAAAAAAAATGTTACTAATAAGAACTTGGGAGAATCCGTAGCTCTATTAAGAGTTTACAACTGGGCACAGTGGAGCATACCCGTAATCCCAGCTGGTCGGGAGGCTGAGGTAGGATTGCGAGTTCAAAGCCAGCCTCAACAACTTAATGGGACTCAGTCTCTAAATAAAATATATTTTAAAAGGGGGGCTGGGGATGTGACTCAGTGGTTAAACACCCCTGGGTTTAATCCCTGGTACAAAAAAAAAATTACAAAAACTTAGGTACCTGAAGGCATTTTTCTAATACTTCTGTAAATTAGATTTGGTACTCATCTTACTTGAGACTTTGGATGTAGGAGTTATGAATGTAGATTGTACCATTCTATAATCCAAAAGTCAGCTATTAAAAAGACACGTAATAAACATAGGAGAGGATGGGAGGAAACTGGAACCCTCATGCCGTGCTAGTGTGAATGCAAAACAGCCTGGAAGCTCCTCAGGTGCCCAAACGTAGAATTACCCAATGATCCAACAGTTCCACTCTAGGTATATAGTATACACCCAAGAAAAATAAAAATGTATGTTCACACATAAACTTGAACACAGATGTTCATAGCAGCATTATTCATTGTAGGCCAAAGTGAAAATAACTCAAATGTCTGTGAACCAATGAATGGATGAACAGAATGTGACATATCCATACAATGGAATGTACAAAATGTGCTATATTCATGCAGTAAAGTACTGATGCATGCTGCAAAATAAATGAACCTTAAAAATATACTTAGTAAAAGAAGCCAGGCACAAAAGCTCATGTAGAATGTGAATCCATTTACCTGAAATGTCCAGAATTGGCAAATCCATAGAGAGAGAAAACATGTTAATGGTTGCCTAGGACTGAGCATTGGAGTGGATGGAGAGGTAGAGAGTATCTGCCAAGGGGTACAGAGTTTCTTTGGGGGGCATTAAAAAGTTCTAAATTTGATTGTGGTGATAGATGGATGCACAACTGTTGGTATACCAAAATCCAGTGAACTGAATATTTCAAATGAGTAAATTGTAGAGTACACGAATCATCTCTCCATAAAGCTGGTACGTAGAGGGGTGGAGAGAGGGAAGATGGACATTGTGTGTCAGACTTCTTGGATTTGGATTGAAGAACCATATTTATCGGCTCTGTGACCTTAGCCAGTCACATTGTCTTTTTCATCCCAATTAATTCACCTAAAAGGTGCTGGTAATGACACTAACGTTGAGGATTCTTAGTATATGATAATCACTCGGTGATTCTTATCTATTCTATTATTTTTATCCCACTTTCATACTAATAGATCATATGTGTCTGTACTTGGGTGACAACTTGATATATGCATACATATGCAAAAGGTAGCAAAAGAACATGATCCTGGGAACCATAAACTCCATTCTGTCTGGGGAAAACGGTCTCTCTGACTCCTAGTTGGTATTGCCCACCCAGAGCAGAGGTTGTAATATGATGTTGGTAGACTGAGGACCTTAGCAGCTGGTCTTCCCAATTGCAACTATAATAAAGGGTGAGAGCTAATGTGGAAATTAGTATGTCATCAAATATGTGTAGCCTGGATTCTTGGATGGGAATAGGGCCTGGCAGAGACCACAGGAAGCACTAGCAGAAGGCCTGGAGGAGAAAAGGCTGGCAGTGTTCAAGGAAGGCCTCCTTTCCTATAGGACAAGTCCCTGGGCAACCTGCAGAGACATCCTTGCTGTGGGAACCCTACCAAAGCCTTGTATGAGGTGGGGAAGGAGGCATTCCAGACTTGCTTATGAAACGATCTGAATAATAAACACACCTAAAATGTCAGAGCAAGTAAACAGCTCTGTACCCGAGGCCATCTGGCACTGGGCCCAAAATAAGTTTACTGTCTTCAACCTGTCTTCCCATGTTTTCCCTCCCTGGGGATCTGTTTGCAGCCCAGTCAAGGGTGCAGGTCCCCACACAGGGTAAGTGATCTACAGACCCTTATTGGAAATGAATGACTGAATGAACCAGCCAGTAATCCAGAAGATAAATGTGTGTTTACTGGTTGTAGATGCTTTGTCCTTTCAGAAGAGTGGCTTGAACTAGATATAGAAGAGAGAAAACCAGCCTTGTGAAATGTCACTGAGGCCCTTGTAAACCTTTCGACTTGATACAAATGTCTGATCCAGTGATTTTTAATAGATTACAGAATAGGCTGTGTTGGTACATATGATTAAGAGCTGTTTACTTAAGTTTGCTTAAATACATTTTACATGTACTTTTCAATCAACTCTCCCTATATCCTTCTTTCTTCTTTGTAGGAATGTGCCCATTATTTCCTTGAAGTCAAAGACAAAGATATCAAACATGCCTTGGCTGGACTCTTTGTGGAAATCCTTGTCCCAGTTGCGGCTGTGAGTTAGCCTTTCCTTTCTAAGAACTTCTTCAAACTGAATGACAGACTCAACAGTCTCAATAATAGAATATTCACATGCACTTCTGTTTCAGGCCGTTAAAAATGAAGTAAATGTTCCCTGCCTTAGAAACTTCGTGGAAAGCCTATATGATACCACTCTGGAACTTTCTTCTAGAAAGAAGCATTCCTTGGTTAGTATCTATGAGAAAATCCAAAACACAAACAAAACTGCAGAGATTAAAATTGCCAGGCAGAAATCTATTTGATTTGTAGAATCCTTGTATAAGAATGCCACAGATGGAAGAATTACCCATGACTGACTCTTTCATAAAGGCTTTCAAACTTTTGAGCTTACATTTATTATCAGCTGTGAATCATGGTACTAGAAGGGGATTTGACCGTGTCACCTCCGATGACCCTTCTGGTTCTATGGATTCTGCTCTTTGTTTTTTAAGATTGGCTTAATTTGATTTTTGTTTAAATTTCCAAGGATTATTTTTTTTCCTCAATCCAAAAGCTAAAGTTTATGAAGTTCCTCTTCTCAATCCCCAGGATCCTATATACTGGGTAATTCCTATCCTGACATTCAGGATCAGAATTGAAGTGGGCAAAAATCGGGATGGGAAATAGTGGCCCCCAGGTGAGGTTCTCTGAAGGCTGGGAAAGCAGTTCTTGGGGAGGGTTTGTACTGAAAAGAAGCAGATTACCCTCCACAGTAAATAAAGCTCTGGTTTACAAATTGGCATGTAGTATACCAGGGCAATCATGACAGTCTGGAGGAAATAGTTTGTTTAGATGGCTGTTTAGATGGCTGTTTAGTAGGGTTGAGGCTAGTTTACAAGTATAGACACTGCTGAGCATGTTGCTTTTCTGGTAGTGATAACAAATTGGCTCATTTGTCCACATTCCAATGTCACTGTGACTAACTGATGCATTTTTTTTGAAGACTAGTGACTGGCATCAGAGCTGCATTCAATGGAAACAGTAGTTCAAAGCCCTTTAAAGCTAAGCTAATTTAAAGAAGAAGAAAAAAAATAAGTTAATGAATTGCCAAGCACTGAATCTCATCTCTGGCAGTTGTTTCTTGCTAGTTCGAGTTAATAGATAAGCCAGTTATGCTTTTGTTTAAATCTTCATCAGCCTGAGTTCTTTGGGAATCATAAAGGTATCTAAGATCTGGCTTAGCAAAATGGTAGTGAATTCTGCATGTGTTTCTTGGGTGGCTGCCCATTAGCTTTTATGTCTTTAGTTGCTGTGGGAAATTGGCCCAGTTCAGCAGGAAAAGCACAGTAGCACCTCTGTTTATTTGGTCATAAGCAAATTCCTCTGTGGTTAAATTTGTCTTAGTGGAGTTTACCAATGTAATAACATTTCTTTTAGGAATCTTCCTTAATTACAGGAGGATTGCATGCAAAAGAAAATATATATACCTACCTCTAAGACAGGGACAAACAAATAGATATTTGTAAGTGAAAAAGCCAGTAACATTTTCAAAATTAATGTGCCTTCCTGCTCTTTTTTTTTCCCCCACCCCAAGATTGGCAGTGACCTAAGATGGTGAGTTGTTAGTATCTTGGTTAGGATCTATGAGAAAATCCACAACAATGGTTTACACATATAGTGACAGAAAGTAAATGTTCTCTTTTACTAGGTGTGGAAGGCAGGCTTGCCCTGCTCAGAGCTACTTCATTATATATAGAAAAGTCGTCCTTGGGCTGTGCTGAGCCCTGAGTTACTCCATTTTATAAAGCAGTAGTTGTCACTGCGGTGTGATTACTTGAGGGTATTCTTTTCAAGCCACATGACGGTAATCAGTTCGTCTCTGTTCACTGCTCTCTGGGCAGGCAGGCAGCACATTTGCTGGATATTTGTTTTCAAGGTTCCTAAGTGAAGACTACTTAAGTGAATCAGATTTCTCTGTTCTTATACATGAAGCATATCACTATACTTTGTCCATAGTTCTAGATGATTCCATCCCCCGCATTATCAGAAAGTATCTGCAAAATGCCCACCTCCGCTGGACACCCATTAGGCCTTGTGTAACTTAGTGTCCTACTTATTCAAACCCTTATGGCAGAGGGAGATGGTGAAGTAATTGGTACAGAAAATATGTGTTTCCTGATTCATTGAAATATCATTCTGTGATCTCGTCTCCTTTCTTCTCAGGCCTTGTACCCCCTGGTGACCTGTCTGCTCTGCGTCAGTCAGAAGCAGCTGTTCCTGAATAGGTGGCATGTTTTTCTTAACAACTGTTTGTCCAACCTTAAGGTTAGTATTTGTCATCTGGACAAAAAAAAAAAAAAAAATCCTTTACAAGAATTCACAATACAGTTCACAGGCAGGCGTCTATGCTTCTGACTAGGGATAAGAGAAATCACTTCAGGTTGGGGGAAAATAAATCTGTTCCAATAAGGATCACTTTAAAGAAAATTAAATGCTGCTTTATATGCATCTTTGTCACATTTAATTTAAATAATATAGAAATTTAAAATGGCCACGTTTAGCCAACAGAAGCATGTGAATTGATTTCGGGTGCTCACCTATCCCTCACGCATCCTCCTTCTGTCCCCTTCAGCCTGGGTAAATATTTTGGAAATAAAACTCCCTTCTATGGGAAGGATTGACTTAGTGTCATTAGCATGCTATGCCATTAACATATAATGACACATTTGTGTCTTTGGACAGTGTCAGAGTTTATTAACAAGTTGTATCACTTTCATCAGCTTTAATTCACTGAAAGTACTCGTGGTTCACTTAGTGTCATGAGCGAGGCAATCACAAGTTTTTTTTTTTTATTTCATTCAACTTAATTACTAATATCTATAACATTCAAATCACACATCCTACTTTATACCATTATTTATATAGGAAGCAAGTGTTCTCTTTTACTAGGTGTCGGGGGCAGGCTTGCCCTGCGCAGAACTATTCCATTATGTATAGAGAGATAGTCCTTAGGCTGTGCTGAGCCCTTAGTTACTCCATTTTTATAAAGCAGTAGTTGTCACTGTTGTGTAATTACTTGAGGGTATTCTGTCCAAGCCACATGACAGTAATCAAGTTGTCACTGTTTACTGCTCTCTGGGAAGGGAGCACAGGTGCTAGGTGACACAAGGAATAAAAGTAGTGGTCCCTGAGACCAAGAAGCCTACAGGTAAAGCAGCCATAATGATTAGGTTCGAAATTGGCTTTATAGGTTTGAAATGGTAAACATGCTGTGTGTTTAGTGACCTATTGATAGAAGGCAACTAAATGAAAACCCTCCATGATAATAAGTGTAAATAGGAGGTATTCTTCACACTTGTTCCCGCTTGTGTTCAAAGTTGTGGTTCAGTGTCTTTTACAGGTTTGACATTTGATGCTTTCCAGTTTTAGAAAATACTTAGTTGTAAAATCTTGCATGTGCTTGTACATGTTGCCTCGTTTTGTGTTTTTCCTAAGACACTTTAATTTGGCAAAATGGTTAAGATTAATTATACTATTTTGGCATTCACCATAATTACACAATAATCTGCATTAGAGCTGTTTTAAGCACCCACTGTGTACTGGCTCTAAAAGCTGATTGTGAAATCCAAGATTAGAATCATTCATTTTCTTCAGAATGGCAGTGAAATATAATAGCAGTGGATAGAGAATGAAGCTTTTAAAGGACTCCTAAAACTGAAGTGCTTTTCAGGGTTATCAACTGTTATATAATGGCTGCTTTGAAGTATTTTGTTTGAGGATTTATCCATCTGCCCTGATATATGATTCTGAAGTGCAGCCCAATGCCATTTTTATTATTCGGTCTACTTTTTAAGTATCCAGTTATTAATCCCATTTAATACTTTTTTTACATTTTGTACAGATAGAAAATAGCTATTTTCTTCAAAACAAAGAGAAATAATTGAAAATGCTCATAGAGTGGCTTCCTGTATATAGTATGTATAATGTGATTGATGAATTTTGGCTAAAATTATGATATTTTGCATAATAATTTACTACTATGGTTAAAAAGGCTAATTTTTTTAGCCCAACATTGTTTTTGAAACATAGCAGAGCATCTTACTTTGTAATTTATCTCCAAATTAAAATACTATTTAAAGCTCTAGTCTAAGCCCATCAGAGACTTAGTAAGAGGGGTTATAAACTCCCCAGAGAGAAGTGGGTCTGGATTCTGACGGTATTTTCCTATACAACATTGCACACATTAGAATTTCTAAAAAAGAGAAGCAATAAGTCAGAAAGAGTATGTAAAATCAATGCTCTTAAGAGACTAAACCACATTCAAGAATTCAATTTCATTCATAAGGATTTTGTAGTGGCTTCTGTTTGTGAGGTGGTAAGGAAAGTACTGGAATTGGGAAGAATGGAGCAAGACAACTATATAAATCTAGATGTAGAACAAGAGTCCCCATCCTTGAAATGCTTAACATTTCATTGAGGAATATGTAATAAAGCTTCAAATTGCGAGATACAGACAGAGAGGGTTGTAACCTTGGGAGCAGGAGGATACCTGTACAGTTTGTACAAGTGTTGTACCTCATGGAGTGTGAAAGCAGTATTCATCAGGCAAAGTAAAGGCAAGAATGTTTTACTTTATGGGTAGTAAGCTGTTGGAATTCACTACCCAAAAGCCAAAAAGATATAAAAAGATTGTTGATGAGTTACAAGCAGAATAAAATTGTATCTCATATTTAGAACTCAACCCGGTCAATATTTGAATGGGGCTATTTATAAACATCATTACTATATAAAAAAACTTTCCAGACCTCCTCATCCATCCTCAAGATAGAAGAAATACCTGAAGGAAAACGAACATGGCTTCAGAAGTGGTCTTGGTCTTGGATAGCTTCAGTATTTTATACCATTTAGAACCAATCATACCACTTCACAAGGGACAACCAACACTTCCCCATATACACCTTCTGGCTCTCTTCCCCCACTTCCTTTCCCATCTCTTCCACCATACACTTCAGAATGATGAACCTAGTGTCCACATCCCCCATGTTGAACTTGATGACCATCTTTGATGGCTTCTGCAGTGGGGAGTCATCAAGGTGGCAGCATGACCTAAGCAGAGGAGAGGTATGTAGGACAACAGCCTCATGCTTTCCAGTAAACAAGCTCCCAGATTCAGGTCTAGTTTGGGTCCTTGCCCTGGTTCATCCTCAGCATGAGTCTGACTTTAGCCTGCTTTGGGACCACAGACCTGAATTCTTTAACTTTTAACTCAGTCAATCATATAATAGCAACATGCCATTGTAAAGTGTTAAGAAATTTATGGCACCTTCTCACCAAGACATTCACGTCTTTTAGGAATTCTTGTCCATGGTAACCAATCCTGTTTTATGTCAGAATTTAAACATATTGAGCTATTTTTAAAATGACACATTCCTTTCATATCATCCAGATACCTAATTCTGAAAAAGGAAATATATTTTAAGAACTTAATTTAATAATACTGTTAAAACAGAATATTTATTTCATTCACAACTATGTACTAGTTTCTTGCCCTTCAAAAGTAGATGTTATTACATGACAATTTTTAATTTGTTTCCTTTTATAAAAATGAATATAATATATCAGTGAGGTCCGGATTATAAAGGAAAAAATCATAAAAGAATCATAATAAAGAAATACACTTTATTATATGGTCTCTCATTAATCAAAGATTTTTTAAGAACCAAGAGAATGGTTGTCATGTGTGTCATGGGAATGTCACATGCGTTCGTGGATGTTATTTCTGTTTTTTCTAAAAATCATGCTTAGATAGCAACACTTACTAAAGGTAGACCTTAGTAATCCTAGTTTCATAGTAAAACAAAAGTATAAAGCAAGAAATGATTCTGCTTTTGTCTCAGTTGCCACTTGTTCTAGAATTTGAATTCATTGATTTACTAAGTCCATCAGTTGGCTGGCAGATCTTTTCAAGTAGTCTAGCAGGTGCTATCCTAGATGCTGGGAAAATGTGATGAATAAGACAATAATACTACCTGCTCTCTCTATTTTTTAAAAATATTTTTTAGTTGTCAATGGACCTTTATTTATTTATTTTATGTATTTATATGTGGTCCCGAGAATTGAACCCAGTGCCTCACACATGCTAGGCAAGCGCTCTACCACTGAGCCACAACCCCAGCCCTAGTTGCTCTCTTCAACCTTGCACTTTAGTGAAGGAGACAGATAATAAGTAAGTAAATAAATGCATAAGAACAAAAGCCTCAGCGATAACTGCTCCAAAGGAAATCATATAAGATATTATGATAGAGAATGAGGAATTTAGGTAGGTCAGGAAAGGGAAATTCAGCAAGGTATTTTGATTTCCAGTAAGAACCCCCAAACAAGTAGTGTTGCCATAAATAGGATAGTTGATGAATTATCTTTTATACTTAGTATATATTTGTGTGAAGCAGCTACAATGATGTTTAAAAATAGTTTGGGAGCTGGGGTTGTGGCTCAGCAGCAGAGTGCTTGCTTCGCACGTGCAAGACCCTGGGTTCCATCCTCAGCACCATATAAAAATAGATAAATAAAGGTATTGTGTCCAACCACAACTTAAAGATAGTTCTGAGGAATTTTCATATGATAATAAGGTTATTAATGACATCTTTATAAATGAAGACATTGAATAACATTAAAGATTCCATAACTGTTACCTGAATGGTTCAAAATGTAAGGCATTTGCCTTAAAATGAAGGCTATTCTCTTTGTGAATACCAAATTTAAATGGTATAGTATTAGGTAGTTTAAATATTCGTTTTCAGAATGTGATTATTCTGCTTAATATTAACTTTATTTCTATAATTTTGTGAAAAAATCTCATTATTGGATGAAAACATCTTATTCTTATACAACCATTGAGTGAAAACATAATCTCCATAAGTTATTGGTATAACAATGTTAGAGATTATCACAAACTTCAACAGTATGTTATTTGAATAACATGTAGTGATGAAAGGGGGTGAATTATGATCCAAGTAAACTGATTCAAGTATCCTAAAGAAACGTTCAAACAAAGGAGATTACTATGATTTACAAATTAATATAACAAAGAAATAGATTCATTTAAATAGTTTTAATTGAAGTGGGATTTAAAACTAGAAGTATAGCAAGATCGTTAAGATGACTAAAATTGTTTATCCATGTGTGTCAATAGGTTTTTACCTTCTTAAACACAAGAATCTCTAAGGAAGCCCGTTATAAAATATAACTTCCTAAAACCCACCTTCGGAGGTTCTGGTTCACACTGTCTAGGTGCTGCCCAGGGATCTGGATATTTAGAAGCAGCCAGATGACCTGGTGACAATGGTCGGCTGATAGACCTTGAGAAACATTGGTCTGAACCAATGACCCTATCAGCAGCCAACTCATTGGTGAATTCAACTCACCTTGTTTCTTACCAATTCCAAATTGCTTTAACCACATTAAAAGCAAAACTTAAAGAAGGTGGGCATGTCATTAAAAAGGCCAACATGTCACATGAAGTCAGTGGCCCTGAGGTGAGAAGCACCTGTCCAGGGAAATTGTAGTCTGCCCTAATGCCCACTATTTTCCTGAACAATTTTATTAACAAACCTTGATGGCATAATTAATATATAAATTAATTGTTAATTAATTAATGGAGACACAGATTCCAACAAAAAATGGTTCTTTGATCTTGAAGTTGAAATCTTTGATACAGAAATCAGTGATATGCTAAAAATGTCTATATTCTCAAACATCAAGCACCTATTATGTCATTGTGTTAGGGGCTAAGGGAATTAAACAGACAATGAGGGAGCATTCTGAATGTCTTCAAGTAGAAACAAGCTATTAGGTCCCAATAGAGTATTTGAGCAATTTCTCTATAATATGGAATTTCTTTATGGAATTTGGACATTGTCCAGTAGGTTATTAGAAGCCAATTATGGACTTTAAATTTTTTTAATTAAATAATCATGTTTGCATCTTAATATTATTTTTACAGAGAACAAAAGAAGGGCAAGGAAACCACTTTAGGAGGCAATTATAGCAGTCAGTGATGTCACCCTGAAATGCTACAAGTCAATTACCAGTACTTAATCCACCAGCAAAACAAAATAATAACCTTAGCCACATTGCTCTTTGGCCTCTCTGGGAGCACCAATAGTTAAGAATGAAAGAACACCAATCACAATAAGCTACAGCAAAAAAGGTGGGAGGGAAAGACAGGAAACATGTTTGAAAGAAATTAAAATTAACAGAAGACACTTACGTGAATCATTTTAGAGATTTCGGTTAAGGTCTGCAGTGAAATTGGGATGATACGTGCCCTTCCACATCATGATTCACAATTGAGATAATGTGCATGAGAGAATTTTAAATGATGTATTATGCAATTTGAAAATTCTTCTACATATACTAAGAAAGGAAAATGTATAAGTGAGAAGACATTTCTGCTAGAACAGAAGCTCCCCAAAACAGGATGACACTTCGCTTGTTTACTGCTGGATTCCTGGTACATAACACAGCAGTATGGGCAGGCAGAGTGCTATAACCCCCTATGCATTTGCTTGTTTAACTCTCATACCTCTCCTATGAGATAGATAGGTTTGTCTTTTGCATCTCAGACAGGAAAAATCAGACACAGAGAGCTTAAGGAGCTTCCCCAAGGCTGGCCACACAGGTATTAAATTGTAGTCAGGACAGGTTCAAATCCAGGCAGTCTATGTGTAGAGTCTGCTTTTAACTACTAAGTACACTAGAGACATTTACTGATTTGGAGCAACTGGAAGAACATTCAGAATACCTGAAATTTTTTAATGAGAGAAAAGTTTAAATGCAGTATTACTAGTTTGAAGTTCTTTTAAGTAACTGAAACATTTGATGAATGATACCTGTTATATTAGACAAAAAAATAAAATAAGAGAAGAGAAAAACACTTTTCTTGTAAATGCATGCTTCTAAAAAGCCAAGTTATTTTTTTCTGGAGATAGACAAGTAGTTATAAAGTTTACTTGGAATGGTAAGCATGCAGGAACATCTAGAAAACCCCTAAAAAGAAAAAGAATTCAAAACCACAATGGACATGGGCCTGGGGTTATGGCTCAGTGGTACAGTGCTTGCCTAGCATGCATGAGGCACTGGGTTCGATCCTCAGCACCACATAAATATAAAATAAAGATATTGTGTCCACTTAAACCTAAAAAATAAATATTTTAAAAAAACACAATGGATAATGCAAGGTAATTCATACAAGACATTAAAATACATAATTTTTTTTTAAAGAGAGTGAGAGAGGTTTTTTTTTTAATATTTATTTTTCAGTTTTTGGCGGACACAACATCTTTGTTTGTATGTGATGCTGAGGATCAAACCCAGGCCGCATGCATGCCAGGCGAGCGCGCTACCACTTGAGCCACATCCCAGCCCCTAAAAATACATAAAATTTTAATAATTAAACTAATATCACATTAGCACTTGAAAAGACAAATAGAACAACAATCACAAGGCTAGAAATCAACCTAAATACATATGAAAATTTAGACTTTTAGACTAATGACCATGGTAAAAGTTACTTTTAGATTACATAAACATAAGAAATTGACCTTCCCTACATCTAAAAACTACTCACTGTAGTCTTTCACATAGCATTTATTTATGCCCCATCTTTATTCAGTAATAGTTTAGAGGTAAAATTTATCTTATACTATTCCTAAACAGTTATGAGCACTCCCCAAATTATCCACTCTGAGAAGAAAATGGGTAGAACTCTGTGAGGCTAAGACTGGCACTGAAAGACTGTTTAGCAAACAGTTATTGATTTCCTGTAGAATGGCAGAAATACTAATAGATGCCAGGGATAATTAGATAATAATGTATCCCGTCAGAAAACCCACCACTTCCAGAGGTTGACATTTAAAAAGGAAATTAAAGACTACACTGGAGGTATATGGGGTCAGGGGACACTCGGGAGAAAATAATTAGTTTTGTTTTCTTTTTTAGTGGTGCTAGGGTTCCAAACCCAGGGCTTTGTGCATGCCAGGCAGGGAGGGGCTCTATCATGGGTTAACCGACCCTCCTCCTCCACAGCCCTCTTTTTAATGAGATGGGCTTCAGGACATCAGGAAGGAACGGAGAAGGCTACATGAAGGAGAGACATTCAGACTGACCATGGAAAAAGAACAGGGTTTACTTAGAAGAAAAGGATGTGGTGTAGAGGGGCACCCCTGACATGGAAATAGAAGGAGGCCTAGCAGGAGTTTAAGGAGCTTGTAGTTTGAGAATAACAGGATGGGAAGCAAGAAAGGTAGGTTAGGGCTAGATATTGACTGGGCAGGTGTGCCGTGCACACAAATGTTAACTCGATCCTACAGGCATTGGGAAATGCCTGATTTGTAATTAATAAATTCAGAGGATTATAATCCATATATGATAGGAAAGCACAATGGGGAAGGAATCCACTCAGGAAGACAGGAGATTCCTGCAGCTCGGCCCCAGGTGACAAGAGCTAGAGGCTGAATTGCAGAAGTGGCCATGGAGAGGATGTCAAGTTCAAGAGTCATTTTGTGGATAAAACCCACAGAACCAGTTGAAAGGGCGGAGTGAGCCTCAGAAGTGAGGATTGAAGGTGATGTCCACTAGATGATGGGATCCCTGCCCTCCTCTCCTGCTTATTTGTCTTTGCCTGGGTGCCCACCGCTGCCACATCAAGAGGTCTGCCTGCCTCGGCTTCATTCCCCACACTCCAGACGTGGAATTTCCTGTCTCTGTGATCTCAGGCCCCTCTGTCACCACTGTGAGACGTCTGATCCCCTCCTGGAAGTTTACCTTATGTGTTTCCTGCCTTTCTCTCAAGCCTCACCAGCCACTGCTCCTCCACCCAGCTTCCCTGCACTGGTCTTAACTAGCAAATGTCTCAAGATCCTAAATATGATGCCACTCAGTCAGCTCTCTTAGCTTCCATGTGCTGTTGCCTCTGCTTAAAAAGTTCTCCTCCCACCCTTGTTTTTACTCCTTTCAACGTTTCTAGTGCCAAGCAGCGACTCGCATATCTGTCGAATGGATGATTGAGAACATGGATGGATTTAAACTTCTTCTGAGTTTTCATCTGCTCCTGGAAAACCTATCCCAACTGCTTTGTTTTCTTTCTATACCCTGTTGCCACTAGTTTTTAATACTGTCCTAGAGTTGACTAGTTATTACCTATCACCCAGCTCCCATTGTCTGGGAGCATCTAAAGAAAACAATAAACTTTTTTTTCTATATATTCCAGATTATAGCATAGTTCCTAATACTCATTAATGTCAATAAAGATTGGGGGTTAATCAGTTGGGATGGGGACAGAAGAGGGAGAGGAATAAAAGCAATAGCAGTGTTTAAAAGGACCTAATAAATGGCAAGAACAGATTGCTTCTACTGTTGCTACAAGAATCGGGTTTCCTGGGCAGGAGAGAGAAGGCAGTCTTTTTTGAGTGTACGCTTTGGTAAAGGAGAGATGATGTGACTTCCCCAGAATGACTGTTCCACCATCAGGGCCATTTGGATTTTTTCTCATGGATTGTTTAGTCAATGAGCATCGAAGGACAAATATCCCATGAGTCCCAGATGATGGAGTGTGTGCCTTGCAGGGACCTTGCCATGCAACTGGGCCTGTCTTTCCCAGACATTCAGAGAATCAAGTCTAGACATCACTAATCAGCAATGTTGCATTTTGGTTTTTGTTGTAGAATAAAGACCCCAAAATGGCTCGAGTGGCCCTGGAATCTCTCTACAGATTACTGTGGGTTTACATGATTCGAATTAAATGTGAGAGCAACACGGCTACTCAGAGGTAAGAAGTTGGCTTGGATTCCTGTTGACCATGTCATAGCATTAACAATTGTATCCACATTACTCAGCCCAAGGAATGTTTTCAGAGACTGTTTTCTTTTATTGCTGCCTTTCCTAACCCAGCCAGAAGCTGTTCAGAGCAGACAGTTTCTGAAAGATCTAAGTCCGAGAGTATTTTCAGGCCTCCCTTCGTCCTTGGTTTGGCAGCCATTACTGAAACTCCAGCCTCTACCAGATGGACGAGTCCTACTTCCAGTATTGCATTCAGCACTTTAACAAAGAAAATTTTGTAATTTTCTAACTGCCCTTAGTTTTCGAAAAATAAATTTCATAGAATAATTATGCTAATGGAAAAGGATGAGGTGGTTTGTTTTTCTGAATTCTCAGATACTTAGATAAGATGAAACATCTGCCCTTTTCCCTTAAAGAACTGGAGCTCAGCCAATCTTGCTTGTTTTCTCTTTTCCCCCCTTATTTTCCAGCCGACTTATAACCATCATCACAACACTTTTCCCCAAAGGGTCCCGCGGTGTGGTGCCAAGAGATATGCCTCTGAACATCTTTGTGAAAATCATCCAGTTCATTGCCCAGGTAATGGAGACGTTTCTGGCAGTGAGAATCTTCTAATTGCTTTTAAGTAGCCAGGCTCTTTCTTATGAAGTACTGAAATATGCAAAGTCTCCAATATCCTACGTGTTCCGACTTTTCTGAAGGTTTTAAGTGTTTTCACACATACGGTATTCTTTCACTTCAAAACAAACTGTGACATCAGTATATGACGTATTTTCAGCATCTGGCAAATAAAGAAATTGAGAGACCAAGTCTAAATGACTAATCTGAGGTCATAAAGTCTGTTAGTAAAAATGTCTCTTGACTTCTCTGTCCTTGTTTTTTCTCTGCTCTGCATTCTAAAAGAAGCAAAGAATCCAATGTTTGGAGGAAGTATTTTTAAGACAATTGAAATTTGAGGAGTAAGTTAATAATGTTCTAACTTTCGTCTGTGAAAAAAGAATATTAACATTTGTCAAGGAAATTTATTCATTGCCAAAAACCATTCTTGCATTTTACATATGTTACTTTACTTTAAAACTAGGTCCAGTCGTATTAAACACAATTTTTAGTATGTAATTTACTATTAACTATTTAGAACTAAGATTTTGACTCTTTTCTTGTTATTGTTGTTGTTATTTGTTTGTTTCTTTGTTTTGTTTGTATTGGGATGGAACCTAGGGCTTCACACATGCTTAGTTCATACTCTTCCGTTTAACTATATCCTCAAACCCAACTTTTACTCTATAAAACACTTTATGAGTTGATGGTCTTACAACTTTGACCTCCTCGTGATTTACAGAGGAATACAAAAAGACTTATTCCAATCCCTTGAGCCGGCCCTTTTAATCTCAAACAAGTCAGAGAACACCTTTTTTCTCAGTTTCTGTATCTCTAAAATGGGAATGAAAATGCTTGCCCAGTATATCTCAGAATTACGTAGGTCAAAGGAAGCCATAGACAATAAAATAATGTAACTTTTCTACATATATTTATGAGCTGTTTGACAATGTGCTTTGATTATTCAGGAATATATTGTATAAAATGAACATGTCATATCTTAGTAGCCACTATCTCAAATTACTAGAATCTCACTGACATGGTTTTATTTAAATAATCTTAATATGTCTTGTTAATTATTCTTCTTACTTGTAGAATTATTTGCTATATTATGAACCAAAAGATATTAGAGAGTAGAGGAAAATGGTCATCTTGCAGCCAGATCACAAAAATACAAGAAGTTACCAGCAGTTGTAGTATGAGTAGGAATAATTTAACCTGTTTCTAAGTTCAGACACTAAGTGTTTTGATTTTTCTTCTGTGTCATCAGTCATTTTGTGCTTTCAGAGCTAATTCCATCTCTTATATAATGAAGGTGTCCTTGCACAGCAAGCAAAAGTAGAAGCAGCTCTGCCAGCAGCTCAGATGGGCATGATCTTCCCCCAGGGATTCTCTGTGATCGATAAAACTAAGCAGTACCCCTTTTTTCTAGTAGCCACCTGTTTGATACATATGATGAAAATAACCATTTCATGTTAAATGTGCACTTCAACATTTTTATATTGTTTTGTGTGGTTTTTTTTTTTTTTTTTTTTTTTTGTTCTCTCCAGGAACGTTTAGATTTTGCAATGAAAGAAATCATTTTTGATTTTCTTTGTGTGGGAAAACCAGCTAAAGCTTTCAGTCTCAATCCAGAGGTATGAATGATCCTTTTATGTACTTCTAACAGAGCATGCATTCACAGAGTCATACCTTTGCTTTGCAACATTGGGGAACAGGATGAGGGATGATTTCTCTCAAGTCTTATATTTGTTTCTCTGCATGTCCAGATTCAAATAATAGGGATTCAGAAGTAAAATTTTGTATGAATAGATTTAGAATGATGAAAGGTTTTTGTGCTACCTTTCATTATACAAGTATTCTACACTTGTATAATAAAGTATGTGTTTCCCAAAAAGATTTGCTAACAAATCAGGATATTTTATTTAGAAAAGTAAATGCTTTTACTTAGAACTATGTTGATGCAGATTAACAAATTTAGTATTTGGAAGTAATAAAACAGAGAAGAACAAATACGTGTAATGAAATGTCATGAAACCTAGTGAAATTAAATAATATGTGAACATATTTTCTGTGTCAGCACCCCTGCTCAAGGGTGAGGCAGATTGTGGAAATGAGTCCAAAGTGGATGGACTTGGATCCAGAATGGGTACAATGTGGAGTCAGGGCTATGCAAATGAATAGCACACTTACACTTTCAAAAACACCATCAGAAATATGGCAAGCTGCCTCTGCAAAGTCCTTTTCCTATAAGATTATAGAAGGAATACTGGACCAGAAGCCAGCACAGCTAGATTTGACACTTGCCACCAGCACTGACATTTACTTCTCTGAAATGGACAAAATGCTTTTCTATCACACTTCATAAAACAGTGATACAAGGAAGAATGCATCACAAACTACAAAGGAAGAAAGGGGGAAACAGGAAAGAAAGAAGAAAATTGTATATCATACATTTTTTTATGGATAAAATGCCTTTATTTTATTTGTTTATTTTTATGTGGTGCTGAGGCTCGAACCCAGTGGTTCACGCATGCTAGGCAAGTGCCCTACCACTGAGCTACAGCCCCAGCCCTATCATACATTTTTTAAAAGATCATTTATATCATCACTGCAATATGGTTCAGCTCCTTTATTCTATCAGTGGGAAAAAATGCCCAGAGGATCAACATAGGCCGCTTTTTAGGAGCAGAGGAATCACAGAATCTCCATGCTCCTTCCCACCACACCTTGCATTCTATTCCTGATACTAAAATTGCACATGTCTAACAACAACGGGAAGTCCAAAAATGGGAACTTCTGTCTGGTGGCTAATGAACTGGCATGCTACCAGAATGACTGCAGCCAAGGTCTGCAGGCCCGGGTGAGGGGCCAAAGCCATGGCCTTTTGGCTGAATGGAGGTCCAGGGCTAGGGTAAAGTCTTTGCTTGCTGCAGACTTTCTCAACATATTATTTTCTTAGTATTCATATCTCTACTGTTTTAACAATCAGTTCTCAGAATTACTGGGTTACTTGTCTTAAAAGAACATGACATACTCCCAGCTACTTGAGAGGCTGAGGTGGTTGGTCACGTGAGCTCATAAGTTCAAGACCAACCTGAGTAATATGGTGAGACCATGTCTCAAAAGGAAAAAAGAAAAAAAAAAAAGAAATGTTAAAAGCTACTAATATCTATAAAACTTATACTTGATTTTTTTCTCGAACATCTCGTTCGGTTATTTAATCTCTCTGATGAATACTTGAAATTTTAGTTTTAAAGTAAAATACCAATAAGAGAAAATATTGGGATATTGTCTTCCACATCTTTTGATCTTACAGGATTATGGAACAGTTTATTTGTTAGTACTTGGTGGTTATAAGGCCAAAGGCACAGTCATGAGCCTCCTCAAAAGCAGACATAGGATTAGAATAATCTATGAAGCAGATATCATTCATTTGATGAAATATGTTATAGGGCAGTTTCTCCAGAAACATATCCTGATTAGGTCTTAAGTAATATATTGGAAATAGCTCGTGGAACAAAGCCCAGATATCTAAAGAGTTGTCATACCACAAAGCACATCCCACCACTCAGCAGTTAGATCAGGTAAATGTCTTGCTGTAGTATGTCCCCTTATCCTCGTGAGAACTTGTTTATCTGTGAGAAGAGCAGCTGGGTCATCAATTTCTCTAACTATTGCCTTAATCTAAAATAACATGGGACTGGAGGTCCTACCTAGTGTTAGAGGCAAGAAATAAAAGGCAGATAAATTGGAGATGAAGATAGAATGTTGTCTTCTTTCACAGGCAACTTGACTATCTATGTAGAAAATCCCCAAGAACCTACAGAACCCCTGCTAGAATTACTAATTGATTTTAGGAAGTTTGCAAGATACAAGATAAATGAACCAATGGATTTGTGTTTTATAGTAGTGAACAATTGGAAATTGAACAGTTTGCAATAATGCAAATTATTTATGCAAATAAATGCAAAAAAATACTTAGCAGTAAAACTGACAAAATACATAAAAAACTACAAAATGTTGAGAGAAATCAAAGATGAACTGATTAAGTGAAGAGAGATATTAATTGTAATAGACTTAAAGACTTGGTGTTGTCAAGAGTTCACCTATGCCCAAATTGATCTATGTAAACTATAATGCCAATAATAATTCCAATTAAAATCCCTGTAGCTTTTTATGAACAAGTTGATTTTAAATTTTATATAGAAAAGCAACTAGAATAACTAACATAATTTTGAAGAAATGGAATAAAGTTGGAGCACTAGTAAGCATGATCTGATCTTAGAATTTTTATAGGTTATACAGCAGTCACTTCCCCACGTGATATTGGCAGAAGGATGACTATAAAGACCCAATGATCAGAATAGAAAAGCCAGAAATAGACCCATATATAAATGGCCAGTTTATTTTTATTGACAGATCTAAGTAACTTCAATGGATAAAGGATAGTCTTTCCAATAAATTGGACAATTGGAAATCCACCTGCAAAATAATGAACTTCAACCCATAAATAAGTCTATAAACAAAAATGAACTCAAAATGGATCATAAATTTAAAGGTAAAATCCAACACAATAAATATTCCAGAAAAAAAGATTTTAAGAGAAAAATCTTTGTCACCTTCAGTTGTGCAAAAATTCTTGAGACGTGAAACTCATAAATTATGCAAGAAAATGTTAGTAAATTGAACATTGCCAAAAATATTTAAAAGATCTACCCTTTAAAAAAAAAAAAACACTTAATGAAGTGGAGAGTCACAGATTGGAAGAAAACATTTGCAAAATTCATATCTGACAAAGGACATTTTCCAGACTACATAAAGAATTCTTATAATTCAATGGGAATAAACAACCCAATTTTTTAAATGCACAAAATAAAAAGGCTCTTCATCAAAGAAGAAATACAAATGGCTTATGGAAAGATGTTCAGTGTCCTCTATCATTAAACAAATGTAAAACTAAACACCACAATCAGATGTGCTGGGAAGGGTGCAGAACAACTGAGTCTTACACTCTGTAGTGAGAATGCACTGTAGAGAGCAGGTGTCTTGCCAGGTCATCTTTCAGAACCAATATTTTGCCTTACCTAAGCCTAAGACAGGTTACAGTCTGGCCCAGGATGGCCTTTCTTCTTATACACCCCCTTGTTTTAGTAATAGGTTCCATAGCATTGCTAAGTTCTTAAAATTTGTTCTCAAACTGGCTGGCCTTCGTGAATCAAAAATCAATTTAATTTTTGATTCAGAATAGGTGATATTCATTTTGTGGTTCACATTTGGAACTCTGAATGCTTCACTCCATCTTTGTGAATTAACATGTGTGGTATCTCTCTCCTTCTAGAAAGCATAGGGCTTTTTGTTCACCTCAGTTTACCTCAGTTGCAGCAGCCCCACAGGATGACCATCTATCCCTCTGTGGTACACTCCGCCTCCCTTGAACAAAATGGTTTGTAACCATCTCAAACATGCCCTCCAAGTTTAATGAAAACCTTCCCATTTTTTTTCTTATAATGTAGCAACAGCCATGGAAACAATATTTTCATAGGTGTGGCCTATGTTCTTGTGCCTTTTAATCTCTGACCTAGATTGAAAACCAAGCAGACTTTCTCTGAAAGACAGATGTTGTAATTCACTGCAGAACCTGGGCCTTTCTTTTTTCTCATGGATGCATTATTCTTCATAGAGAATGAACATTGGTTTACGGGCATTCTTGGTAATAGCTGACAGCCTGCAGCAGAAAGATGGTGAGCCTCCCATGCCAGTTACAGGAGCTGTACTCCCCTCTGGAAACACATTGAGAGTCAAGAAAACATACTTGAGTAAAACGCTAACTGAAGAGGAAGCCAAAATGATAGGTAGGTGTCAAGCGTGTTAGAATGGGGGTGAAGCATTTAAAATCACTCACTATTAGATACTTACCTTTAATGAGGAGCACTTTAAAAAAAAAAAAAAAACTTTGTAAAAGTAACAGATGAGACATTCCAGTGTTAATTGTGTTGATGAATTCATGCTGCTTTTTATTCTACTGCCCTTTAAACTTTTTAGAACTTTCTGGTAAATATTTTGCCCTTCACATATTGAGTTTTATGTGAATCTTTTCAAACCTCTAATATTGATTATCTACAGTAAATTTGATTATATACAGTAAATTTCTAAGAAATCTGTGTGCTTTGGTAAATAATCTTCTTTATAATTCATTCATTCACTTTCAGACTACATTTTTTTATTTTTTAGTAACGTTGTCTAATTTGTATTTTAAACATACCATGTTCTACAAAAAGCCATATTATATTGTAAATCTAATCTATATGAGCTTAGTTTCTTTTAAATTTCGCTATTTTAATCCAAAGAGATGAATATTCACACTTGTTTACTTCTTATTAAATACCCAAATTTAGAAACTACTACAAACTTTTTAAAGGTAGTTCCTGGATTCCAAAGATATAATGGAAATATGTACAGCAGTTTTGTTGCTTTACACTATTTTAATTATGCAATGCTTAAATGAGTTCAAAAGACTTAATGCATGAGAAATAGTAATTATTTCATTAAAGTACAGTTATTTGCTTTTCATTGTTATATGTGTATTGTGAATATATGTAAAATGTAATATATGTAACATATTATATGTACATATATGTAACTATATATAATATGTACATATTTGTTTTCCACTGTAGGACATTGACACACTGTTTAGTGAGAGTAATAACAAAATGACTAAAATGTGTTTTCTTTCACTTTAAAATTTATAACATAACGTCTCATTTTATTTTGCTACAAATAGAATTAATACATATATTTCAGAGAACAATCTGAAGTTAGTAAAATCTTAACCCAAAATAAGAATTGGCCTTTATTAATGTAATCACTAGTGATGATGGATTTTCTTATGCTAACCAGAAACTTAAAAATTCAAAATGTGAGCCAGGCACAGTGCTGCACACCTATAATCCCAGTGGCTCAGGAGGCTGAGGCAGGAAGATTGCAAGTACAAAGCCAGCATCAGCAACTTAGTGAGGACCTAAGCAGCTTAGCAAGGGCCGTAGCAATTTAGCAAGACCCTATCTCAAAATTTAAAAAGAATGTTTTTTTAAAAAGGGGTGGGTGTAGGATGAGGATGTGGCTCAGTGGTTAAGTGCCCTGGGTTCAATCCTTGGTTTAAAAAAAAAAATCAAAATGTGTATTTCCTTGTTTGTTTAACTCTGCTGGAAAATACTTCCTATTGAAGTATTATAGTTATTATTTTTAATTTGTTATATATGACAGCAGAATGCATTATAATTCATATTACACATATAGAGCACAATTTTTCATATCTCTGGTTGTACACAAAGTAGAATCATACCATTCATGTCTTCATATATGTACTTAGGGTAATGATGTCCATCTCATTTCACAGTCTTTCCTACCACTTACAATTATTATTAATTTAATGTAAATGATTATTTGGTGAACACCTGCTAAGTGTAGGGCATTATGTTAAGAGCCACGCAGAGGGAAATTGAATCAGACGCAGACTCTCTGCTCAAAGAAATCATTGGCTTATAGGGTCTTCAGTAAAAAAAAAAAAAAATGTTATAGAAGATGAACTAAAGCTGTTCTTTGATAGCTTTAGTCAAGGTTGTAACTATAATACGTGTTTTTCAGGCATGTCCTTGTATTACTCTCAAGTACGAAAAGCTGTAGACAACATTTTAAGGCACCTTGATAAAGAAGTAGGACGGTGTATGATGCTAACCAATGTCCAGATGTTAAACAAAGAACCCGAAGACATGATCACGTGAGTACAGTGAGGCTGTTATCCATGAGGAATTGATCAACCAGGCGTGGTGGCGCACACCAGTGATCCTAGTGACTCGGGAGGCTGACACAGAGGATCACAAGTTCAAGACCAACGTAGGCAACTTAGGGAGACCCTATTTCAAAACAAAACAGTAAAAAGTGCTGGGATGTAGCTCAATGGTAGAGCACTTGCCTAGTATGCCCGAAGCCCTGGGATCCATCCCCATCACTACAGAAGAGAAAAAGGAAAAAAAAAAAAAAAGCAATTAATGAAGCAAAAGATAGAGGTAGATATTCTTTCTTTCTCTTTTTCCTTTTTTCTCTTTCTTTTTTTATTTTTTCTTTTTTTTTTTTAAAAAAATTCTCACTTCCTAGAATCAGGGATGTACGAAGTGCTAAGGGTAGTTTAAATAATTAAATAAATACAAATACTTTGACATTGCCCAGCATACAGAAGGCCTAGCGTTCAATTCCCAGTCCCACCCCCAAATCTTTTTTCTGATATTCAACTGACCATAAAATGAAGTCAAACCTGCAGTCAGTTGATCTCTTTGGGTTATATTTTGAGTACCATTAAGCCAGCAAGTTAGAATATGGGACACTGAAACTATTTATTGGTCCAC
Source organism: Marmota marmota marmota (assembly GCF_001458135.2). Taxonomy (NCBI): domain Eukaryota; kingdom Metazoa; phylum Chordata; class Mammalia; order Rodentia; family Sciuridae; genus Marmota; species Marmota marmota. Next base: position 27,234,765 of record NW_025999932.1, read on the forward strand.
ATTTTTCAGAAGTGACATTTTGTTCCCACGCTCTACCATAGCACCTGTGATTCAATGACATCCCAATTTACACATATCCCACTTTATAAATCTCAAATTAATTTGTTTCCAATGGAAATTCCTACTTAATAGTTTCAGTGAAACTGTGCCATAGATTTTAAGAAAGCATTTATAGTACCAAATGTAGAACTCAAATGTTCTTTGCCAAAATCGAGAGCTGCGTTTGTGATTGAGCTCGGCGGAGGAAACCTGTACAACTCATATTTGCTATTTTTCACTAATTTCAATAAGAATTAAGATTTGATTCTAATTCTACATTTTTTTAAAAAATTGAGACTTTGTCATTGAACTATGAATTAGATTTTATTTGGCAGCTGTGGCGTAAATTCCTAAAAACATAACTAGGAAGATTTCCTCTATTTCCCAGCATAACCAGCCTCAAATATCAGAATTAATCTGAAATTGTTACCTTTATAGAGAAGTTCATATTGTATGAATTTGATCACATTGATAGTAAATGCTCATGATTAAAACAGTTGAAGTACAGAATTATTTTAAATATATATTTAGTAGCATTTAAAATGAAAAGCCTCCTCCTAGGCATCCCACTTGAAATCAAATCTGTGACCATCCCTTAGCTTCATGTGATTCCTTCCAGAACTCTCCCTGTATAAATGTACTATATGGAAATACCAATGCGCTTCAACTTATGGTGGGGTCACATCCCAATGAGTTTATTCTAAGTTGAAAATGTTATACGTTGAACATGCATGTAGCCTGTCTCAGCAGCACTGTGCCCTGGAGAGTATCAGTTGTTCTCCTTATGATCTCAGGGCCTGCTGGGAGCTGCCCAGCATTGCAAGAGAGAATCACTTGTCACTAGCCCTGGAAAATATCCAAATTCTAAGTTCCAAGCAGTTTCTACTGAATGTAACTCACTTTCACACTGTGGTAAAGTCAAAAATTACTAAACTGGGGACAATCTGTACTTTTTTCTTTCTTTCATTTTTATTTTTTTGGTAAAAACAAAAATATACAATGCATATTATCCTATAGCTTGCCAAACATTTGATTAAACCACATGGAGACCATATCACTGTAGACTTTTCAATCAAAATAATAACAAAATTGAGATTGAACAAGACTGATAACATTAAAAATACTTCTTTAGCTTTTTAGTTCTTGCCTCATAAGTTAACAGATTATGAATAAGACTTTAACCTCATTATTCCATATTCCTTGAATATTTTAAAGATATTTTTATATATCCTGTAGAAAACATAAGAAATACTTTCAAAATTTCTTCCATATAGTTGTTTCCTATTTAAAATATTAAAGAATTAAAGAGCTTTAAAGGAAAATCATAGTTATATTCAGGAAACATCAGACGGTAGATTCAAGTCCAAAACAATATATTCAAACATGTATAGGCTTAAATATAAATACAAATATTCTACTTAAGTTTTAATTAATGCTTCACATTTTTTTCTAGATTCTTCTTTTTCCTATTCATCCATTTTAAGATTCCCCCAAATAAGACTAGGAATAGTTTTCATGTTAGACTATAAAGTAGATCCCAGAGTGGAAAATCACTCATTGCTTCATTTCTTAAAAAGAACAAGGAGAAATGTTAGAGAATCATATAAGCATTTAGGGGAAGAGGGTGGAGACCACACAGCACTAATGGGAACAGTCATCTGAACTGGCATTTGAGGTTGTCCACCATGTTCCCAGGCCCTGGTTTAAGGTTTGAACTTGAACATTGAGTATTTTGTGTTACTCAATCTCCATTCTTCATTTCTTTTGTGGCTAATAAAAGTAAGAAAGAAAATAACAAATGTTAAAAAATAGTAATTTTAACATCTGTTAATAAATATTCTTAATTGTGTTATTTTGGAAGTTTACAAGGCTTCCCATAAAAACCCCAGAGACAGCAATAGCTACAATAGTAAGAGGAAATCATGCACCAATTAATTCCTAATCTAGGCTGGATTTATCAGCTTGGAAGTCTGGAAGGGCTCGCCTTACACTTCAGGCCAGGCAGGGTCATCTCTTTTCTAGCAGATATGAATATAATCCCAGCTGTGTACAACATCTGGTGAGCAAGCTAGAAGAACTGTTTAAACTGTTGAAACCACTCACAGCTATTGTGGGTGTCATCCAAAGACAACTCTCTCCTTCAGCTGATTAGAAACCACAGTGCACCAGCTTCCTCTCTGGAACCCTCATTTATCTGATGCCAGAGGTTCAAAGGAAAAAAGAGACAAAAATATCTTCTACAAAAGCAGAATATTTTAGAAGTCAGAGTATATATCTTGCTTTTCATATGAATAGTTTTGCATTTATCCTTCACTTACAAAAACATTCTAAAAAGTAAGGTCACAGCTCAGGATTGCTATTAGATGATGATCAGATTTGGGAATCCTCCTTGCAAACACTTGGTGCACTTCTATTCTATTCTGGCCACCATTACTGTTCCCAGAAGTGATTACTTCTGTGTCACTTTGCATTTCCATTATTGTGTCTGTGTCCTATTACTGCTTTAACTTTGTAACCAATTTTATATTTATTCTCAGAAAACTAAATCATCAGAATATAGATATGCTGTTATATATTCTCACTTAGGTTATTTGAAATATTTGACGGATAATTTAATTTCTTATAAAAGTTATCGATTAAGTGGTTAAGAATCAAATAGTTACCTATTAAAATATCTAAAACTTGAAATAACATATTACAAAATTCAATTGTTCCTCTGCATCTGTGGGGAATTTTTTCCAGGATTTCCCAATTGTTTCCCAATTGTTTGGTATATCCAAAATCCTGGAAATATATGCATTTTCAGAGATATGCATTAAGTCCCTTGTATAAAATGGCATAATATTTGCATCTAACATCACCTATGCATTTCCTCCCATATTAAGCCTTCTGTAGGTTACTTATAACACTTAAAACTATGCAAATGCTATGGAAATAGTTGTAATACTGTTTTGTTTAAGGAATAATGACAGGGGTGGGGGAGGCTATATATGTTCAATACAGGCACATTTTTCCTTAAGTATTTTCAATCCATGGTTGGTTGAATCCATGGGGGTGGATCCCATAGGTATTGGGTGCTGAATGTATACATTTTTGCTTTCTGTGTGCTTACAACACAGAAGACCTTATTATCCTTAAACACTAATATCTTCATGAGAGTAACTAAAAAGAGGGGTCTCTATTCTATATACAGGATTTTACCTGTTGTCATGAAAGACTTAGTTTGGAAACAATTTTTTTTTAAATGGGGCTAGGTGGTCTAGAGAAGCATGGCACATCAGGGAAAGAAGGTTCCAGATGTCACACTTATAAAAGGGGCCATTTTGCATATATTAAAATCCCATTTATGAACATTAAATAGAGGAACGACTATAATATATTTCTTCGTGCTGACACCGTTAAGCATTTCTGTGATTCTAGTGTTTTAAATGCAGGCCACAGGGACCAAATAGATCCCAACTAAATGGCAAGCCTATGATAAAATGCTCTTGATAATCAGCATTTACAGAGATATGTAATTCTGTGTTGCATGTATATTTTTTAAAGTTTTATTAGAAATGGTCAAACTGTAAAGGGAATAAACAGAATACTGGAACCAACACAAGCCTGTGATTCAGAGGCATGGATTAAGTTCCAGTCTTCATTCACATACTTAACAAATGTTTTTAAGAATTTTTCACAACCTTTTGACCTATATTTAAATTTTGTCTTCAATTGCTAGGGGTGAAAGAAAGCCCAAAATCGATCTTTTCAGGACCTGTGTTGCTGCTATTCCTCGACTGCTTCCTGATGGGATGTCAAAACTTGAACTTATTGACTTGTTGGCCAGGTAGGTGAGACATCATTTGACCAAAACTGATCTTAATCCTTTGTCATGGTTCCTAAAAGAAAAGAAGTCCATATTTAGAGTCAACAAAAGTTTATTGATTAAGGTATTATTTCTATGTATGGGCAGGAATGAGTAAAGAAATGTTGCTTAAATTATTATTATTCCCATAGTCAAGGGCTTTAAAATTCAATTTAGAATGAATACATGAACGCGTAAGGTAAGCAATAACCCAGGGCCTGGGAGTTCACAAATTAACAGCACAGAAAATGGATACCTGAGTCAGTGAGTAGCCAGGTTACTGTGTACTGAGGAAGTTGACAGGTGACTCTGGGCGAAGATGAAATTTGAACTGGCTTTGGAAAGGAAGTAGGATTCAGGAAGGTGAAGGAAGTGAGTCTAGCTGGAAAAGAGTCCATTCAGGTCTGACCCCTCCCCACCAGGGACCAAAATAGGAAGGTAATGGGGATCCTAAACTACTGTTAGTACTTCAGAAAGCTACCAAAAATCACTTTTACCACCTTCCCCAGCCTCCATAAGAATGCACAGTCCAAGTAGAAGCTGAAATTTATTTGCTGTGAGTGAAATTATCAGGGTTCAGTAAGCTTAGTTATTTCCTATTGGTCTGCAGCTCTAGCTGACGTTATGCATACCTTACATTTAAAAATCAGAAGTGACGTATAACCTAAAAGCAGGGTAGAAGGCAAAATCATTAGATTCATGGAGTGTAAGAAATGAGAATAAAGTCATCATTGGCTTAGAAATTAAAAAGAGTTGGGGGCAACCCAAAGATAAAAAGAAATATCAGTTTGGGGAGGTTAGATTTCCATTGAGTCTTAAGTATTAGTACTGGTATTTAGACAGATGAAGTTTTAAACAGAGGAATAAAAGACTTTAAAATGTCATTTTAGGCTGGTTAATCTGATAATGGTGGAATAAAGGAGAGCTTAGGGAAGGATAACAAATATTAACACTGACCCAGTGAGAGATGCCCCGTGCCTAGCCGAGGTTAGAACCTTCTGCCAGTATCCTTCCCATCAGTATTCAAATTAATAACCCAAATCGCCACCGTCATGTGACTACACCTCCAGTGGCTCTGAGCATCCTGTGGAGCCTCGTGTCTCAATTCCTGTGGTCATGGTCCTCTTCCAGGGATAGCCAGCCCAGCCTCTCTCGCTCACCTCTGGCTCTCGTGGAATGGCTTTTGTAGCCTCCTGTCGTTCCTTTCCTCTTCCAAGCACTGGCAGCAGAACCTTCAGTGAAGGTCCCTGAAGACCCATAACCTTCGAAATCACAGCCCTCCCAGCTGGTGTTTGTCACCTGTCATCCCTGTTCTTCCGTTGTTTTTGTTTGTTTGTTTTGCTATCACCAGCAACCTGGAGCCCAGGATCCCTCTCTTTTCCATTCCATGCTTAGGACACACTTTAATAACATAAGGTTTTAAACAGTTGCACCTTAGGCCTTTCCCAAAGCCTTGCAATGGGAATGTGAGCAAAGAGCACATTCATGGGAAAGGGGGCAGGCAGAGGAGAGAGGAAAAACTAACCCCGGATGGAAGAGGGGTTTCCAGTTCTTGGTCACCCCAGAGGACCAGAGGGTGGATTTCCAAAGTATAGTAAACAGTGATTTGGCAGGAAAACGGAGAACAAATCAATATTGTGAGATAAGTGCTAGAATAATCTGGAGACCCCAGGGACCCACCTGTGAGTTTGTCACAGCCCACAGTAGAGACAGCATTCCCACAGGAGACGTGTTCCCACAGAGGAGGGGTTGCCGAGTGAACAGGCTGAAAGTGGCCACGAGGCCCCTGAGAGCTCTCTCCAAGGCACCGTGGACCACTGTGGAGCTGGGGCTGCCCCAGGATCAGATTAACCAGCTCCGAACTTCACCTTCCCAAGGGACACAGAGGAAGCAGTGGAAGGAAACAGTCCAGCAGGAAGCCTGAACTTGGCACCCTGCTCGCCATTTTACTACCTGTGTGACCTCGATGAGTTATTTAGCCCCTCACCCTGTTTTCCTTGGTAAGACTGGAGGGATACTGCCCGTCTCAGGGACAGTTGCGAGGGCTGACGAGAGGCCTCTGCACTCTGGTATCTGCTAGGAAAAGACCAGTTCCCTGAAGTGGAAGGAAAGTTTGGTTTGCTCAGTGAAGATCTAATTGTTGATATGAACACTAAGGCCCTGGAAATCCCAGGGCATTTAGATGACAGTCGGCACTTGGGTCATGCTGTTTTGTGGTAAATCTGTCTAGGAGGCTCTTACCTCTGGGATCACCTGGGTAGCTTAATCCAGGGACGCAGGAATCTGCAGACCAGACTGTGGTGCCAGGCGTGTGGGAAGATAGTTCTGTTAGGCACGGCTGGAATGTCAGTGCTATTTATAGCATGTCCTGTTTATTATTATGTACATTCTTATGGAGCCCAAAGCCCTGGGTGCTGTGTTTGTTTTGTTTTGTTTTGTTTTAATTTTATTTTTTTAATGAGGGAAAAGAACAAATATTCTTGAAAGTCCAAGAAAAAGACTACACCATATCAGAAGCCCAGGAAGAGCCCTTTTCCATGAACTTCACAAGAAAAGAGGCTGTTCTCCTGGGGGAGTTCCCCGAGTGTGTGACCCACATGCTGGGTCCATTAACCTGTGAGACCTCTATGAGAAAATGAGGCTCTTCAGATCCCCTCAAGAGGGGCAGAGGACAGAAGCGAAGTCACTCACTCACAGTAAATCTGGGTTTGAAGTGCCCCACAAGAAGCCTGCAGCCACCCTCTACGTGATACCCACCAAGTAGTCACACTTGGGCTAAGTTGACTTGAAACATGGTCTCGTCAGACCTTTGACTTTACACACTTCACACTCACATCCATGGTACAGTTTTATTTGAAATTCTGGTTTTGCCCATAATTGGCAAAACAAGACTAATAACCACTCAGACTGCTCTCCCTCCCAGCTCAGCCCCCTGTAAGGAGTTTGAAGGACACGTCCCACATGGCTGCCCCCAGGCCTGATCCCAGCATTTTCGGTAGTGGCTGAATACCAGACCCTCAAGCCTGGGACCTACAGTGGCATGTTGAATGTGACAGTGACAGCCATGTATGGAATGAAGCAGGCAGGCCACCGCCTCCAGTTACTAAGTTCTTGACTTTATAGGTATTGCTCAAGCTGGGTGTGAGGCATCTTTCCCTGTGGGTGCCCTGGAGATGTGTCAGTTGGCCTTACCAGCCTCATGGGAGACCCCTGGGGGTACCGCCTTCTGACCCTTAGCAGAGCCTTCCCTGCTGAGCTCTCTGGGTCCCCCAAGATTCTCCACATAGAAAGGGGGGCTTTCTTCTCTCCCCAGTGATTGGGAGATCTCTCGCTCCCTTGCCCAATGTGTCCTGCTTCATTCTTTGAGCACAGGAAGATTTTTTTCCCCTAATAGTCCAAGGCTCCTCCCCTCTGTCACTTCCTCCAGTGCATCTAAGGGTTTGCTCTTCAAAATTTACCCTCCTTTTTCAAAAATTTGTCCTCGTTAATATGATCATAGTGTTTTGAGAATTAAATAATGCATATAAATCACTGAGAATAGGACCTAGTACAAAATAAGCTCCCCCCAAATTAGTTGTTTTTAAGTATCTTCACATTTGAATGATATATATACCATGTTGTACAATGCTATTTCTATACATTATGTTATCTAAGCTGGATATATATTCATCCCTGATTTTAGACAAGGAAGTTGAACTTCAGAGGAGTAAAACTGTTTGCCCAAATTCACAGAACTTTCCTGCAACCAAATGTCATTGGTTTTATACCAAATAGTAAGCGCTACTTACGCAGTGTTTCCTTATAATTTGTGGAAATGTCTGAAGTAATACATACACAATTCCACAGTCTTCTGTGGCACCTGAAACACACTAGCCACTGTCTTGCGTTCACGCTTCTTGTATGTATGTGTTGTGGAAAGCAGTTAGTTTGTTTGGTGTATCTGACAGGGAAGTACTTCCAATAGTATATATTGCTCCCAAAATTCACTATTTCTTCGTTTTCATCAAGATACAGTTTAATGCTCTGCAAATAGCTGTAAGTCCACTCTTTAAAGACCCCTGAGGCCACCACCTAATGAGTTGGTACAGTGACTGACTGTGCATTTATTAGCAAGCCCTCCTTCTGGAAATCCTTATCTCCTGGGCTTCACCTTGAAACCCTTTCTTCCTCTGCTGCCCCTGGGGACATGGTGACATTATTGGGCAGCAGCTTCCTCCGAATGACCTTGTTTTTGTCTTGCCTAGTTCAGAGGAGGAAGCTTCTCCTAATGATCTTTTCTTCAGGATATGGTTTGTGAGTTTGAAATCCACGCCCCACTCCCTTCATTGGCAAAACAAGTGAACAGCCACATTATTGAAAGCTACCGGGAGTGGGAAGCCTACCTTTGTACAGGTGGTTTGCATTAAAAATATTTATCCCATATGGCCCACCCAGAAGGCTGCTTTGTCCAAGTTCTCGTTCTCCTCATTTTAGAACATGTCCTACTTAATTCAGCAACAACCTTGTATGAGCAGCATGGCCCTTGGGATCATGCCACTTGCTTACTCTAGATCACGGCAGAAGGTCCCTGGAACTGTGAGCGGTGGCACACAGGGTCTGTGCAACATGTGCCTGCATATTTGCTCTCTGATCTAAGCAGTCGTAACCATGGTCACAGCTCCTGATGCCAACCGCTTGAGGGACAGCTGCAGTTAGTGTTGTAATATTGGTTTCTCTGGGTATATTTTACTGCTGTGTCCCTGTAGAGACATTTCAATCCCTGTCAGTGATTTTATTCATGTGTATCCATGCACCTGAGATTCTGAGGCTCCTGGGAACCACCTCAGTTTCTTAGGAATCTTGTTTGAGAGCCATCTCCTCCCCCATAGTCAGACTTCTCCACATGTTGCTTCTCTTAAAGTCTCTCTGTTCTCTTTTCCAGTTACTGTCACTAAACTTCCTTAGAGGACAGGGCTTTATTTGGCAGGCAGGGGATGGGGTATGTTTTTCTTAATTACAGTTGTACTCTTAGTATGTAGTCTGAACTCCTCTGCTTTAGTGGTCCAGTTTCCCTATGGGACATCCTAGGTGGGAGTTAACAGAGTTCCCTCACCTCTCCCTGACCCTGCTAGATAAGGAGACCTCAAAGGACTTGCAATAATGGAAGCCAGTCTCCTGCTGCTTTCCTGCAGAGCTCAGGGACTCAGAATGGCTGGATGTCTTTCTCATTTAATCCCGAGTCATCTCTTCCTTTTTAGTTAGCTATTTTTTCCTATTTTGTGTTTTACATAAATCTTTACCACCCCATGTTCCTCATTTGCTTCCATAGTGACTTGTCCTGATGGGGTAGTTCCCCATCAGTCTCGGTTCCATGGCAGGGAAGACTTTGTCTTCTATAAACATTCTGCTTTTGCCATAAGCTGGGCCTTCTATCCCCAAAACCCCTTCCTCTAGGAGTATCTTTGGGCCCTTTCACTGGTGGAGCATGTGGACACCATCGTTCCAAGAGACATGGCCACCTTGAACAGTACAGACTCCACAGCCTGAGGCTCCCAAAGAGTCCTTCAAATGATCCTGAGCTGTGGGCTTGGAATTTAAACAGATTCCAGATTGCAACTCATTCATGAGAGCAAAGATAGAGAATAGAATTGATCTCATTTGCAAAGCTGAAAGCATTAGTCCTTATTTATGGGCTTCTCCTAGGTAGACCACGACATGGCTTTTATTCTTGGTGCTTTCCTAGTGTTGGTTTTTTCTGGCTACTTAAATAAAGAGCCAGAAAAGGGGGCTTACACAACAGAAACTTGTTGTTTCACGTTTCTGGAAGCTGCAAGCCCAAGATCCAGGGCTTTCTGCCTTCTGTGGAGTGTGAGAACTTGTCCCCTGGCTGTGTCCCAGGCTTCTGGTCATCTGCAGTGTTTGACTTTCCTGGGCATATAGAAGCAGCACACCAAGCACTGTTTTGTCTTCTTGTGATGTCATCCCAGTGCACCTGTCTGTCTCCAAGTGTCCTCCTTTTATAAAGATGCCAGTCGTATTGCATTAGGGACTCTCCTCCCATGTGACCTCATCTAATTTGGCTAACCATATCTGCAGTAATCATATTTCCAGACACGGTCACATTCTAAGGTACTCAGGATCAGGACTTCAACACATGATTTTTGTGGGGGACACAATTCAACCCACAGCAATGAGCCATATCATTACCACCTGTTAACATTCATTCAGTGAACTGCAGTTCCTGGTTATGCTATTGCTTGTCCTAAACATGGTGGGTTTTTATCTGTGAAAGTTTTATTTCCTAAGACATTTAGAACCATAGAGAGGAATAAATGTAATAAATTGGAATAATAAATGTAAGATGAGAAGATGGCTTCAAGTACAGTTTTATAAACCAGTGATTTCAAATCATGGACTGCTAGTGGGGCCCAATGGTGCATGCCTATAATTCCAGCAGTTTGGGAGGCTAAGGCAGGAGGATCTCAAGTTCAAAGTCAGTCTCAGCAATGGCGAGGCACTAAGCAACTCAGTGAGACCCTGTCTCTAGATAAAATAAAAAAAATAGGGCTGGGATGTGGCTCAGTGACAGAATGCCCCTGAGTTCAACCTCCAGTACCCCCCCCCCAAAAAAAAAATCCACTGCAAAGATCATTTAGAGTTACTTGGAAGATAAGGGGGTATTTCCTTCCCAAATGAATGGGCTTCAGGCCTTCTACCCCAGCTTTAACAGAGCAACTCAGATTTTCTGTATTGTATATGGAGTTTATATTAGATTCTCCAGAGAAACAAATAATAGGATATGTATATTGGGGAAAGGGATTTGTTATAAGTAATTGGCTAACACACAACCATGGGGGCGGCAATCAGAAGTCTGAAGGGTGGGCCATCGGGCTGGAGACCCAGGAGAGCCAAGCTGATAGTCTGTATCTGAGAACTGCCTGCCGTAGAACCAGGAAATAGTCCGCTGAAGTGTAAAGGCAGCCTGCTGGAGAATTCTGTCTTGCTCAAAGGAAGCCAGTCTTTTATCCTGTTCAGGCCTTTAACTGATCAGATCAGGCCCATGCACAGAATGGAGAGCAATCTGTTTTACCCAATCAACTGATTTTCATACTAATCCCATCCGAAACACCCTCACAGAGACACCCAGGGTTTGGCCAGCTATCTGGGCACTGTGGCCAGGGCAAGTTGACACACAAAATTAACCATCACAGAGCTCTACATAAAACTTTGTTGAAAAATAATGGTTCTGCTACTGATGGAAATAGAAAGTTTGAAAACCCCTGCCTTAGACAATCCTTAATTGGAAGCCCATGGTAAAGGCCTGTTTTCTTTCAGCAACTATAATCACTTAAGAACTATAGATTTAATTGCAAAAGATTTTCCTGAAGAATTAGCCTAGAACTTCCTTCTCGGCATCTTTGTAGAACTTTATGGGCTTTCAAGACAGCAAATATATTCCCTCTTCAGTGTAAATCTGTAACCTAGAGAGACTTTCACCTGCTTTGTATTGTAAAATTTGGACCAATTGGTGTCTTAAGAAAGGAGTTTGCTTAGCTTATTAAGCTTTTGAAATACTGTCTTCTTTTAATAATGCATAATTGGGGCAGCTTGTTCTGTGGAGAAAAATATGGATTAATGATTAGAAGTCCTGGATTGGAATCCTGGCTCTTCCCCCTGATACATTACTGAGTGATTTCCTTCACCACCCTGGGGCCACAAGTTCTTATTTTTTGTTGAGAATCCCCTTTTCATGGGGGCAACCATGAATTTAGACATGTTCTCTGACCCTGAACACCTCCAAGCCTGAGTCCTGGAAGTTGGTTCTCAGTGTCTCTGATCTCCATCTCCCCCTTCCTTCCCACTCCTCTACCTGGGTCGAGCCCTATGACTCATTGACTTTGAGTTGTGACGACCTGCTCTCAAACTTGGTCTGGTTCCTTCTCCAAGCCATCCTCATTTTTTTTTCAAATGTGAATTGAATCACGTTTCCCTCTGTAAAATGTACAGTGTACTGTTTATTTTCTTCTTTTAAAAATAGCTAACTGTTGAGTGCTTACTACGTCCTCATTGTAGTGGTAAACACTATACATGGATCATGTCCCAAACAGGTTTATGAGGTGCAGTACAGTGAATATTTCCATTTTACAAAAGAGGAATTCGAGCCTTAGATTAAGTTCCTAGCCTGAGGTCATAGGTCAGGTAGCTCTGCAGGCATTCTGACACAGGACACTCTTACCCCTTCTCTGCAGTGTTCCTCCCTAGGTGGCCCACAGACCCTTCAAGGTGCTGTCTCGCTCCCTTCCCACCACTGCCTGTCACCCTTCTTGTGCAGGTTCCCCACCTAATGGCCAGGTGGAACACAATATCCTAAGTGCCACACACAGTAAGTATAATATCTGAATCTTAGGAGGCTCCCAAGTATTCCTAAGTAAATGAATGAAAGAATCTCAAACATTTTGGTACCTGTCCAGACTTAATATTATTATGTTTCTGTTAAAACAGGAATACATTGAAATTCTTTAGTTGACTAAGAGTTTCTCAATCTTAGCACTACCAACATTTTGGACCTGGTAATTCTTTGTCATCAGGAAATGTGTATCATAGGATGTTTTGTAGCATCCCTAGCTTCTACCCACCAGACAGATAACAGGAGTACACCCCAAACTATACAAAGAAGAATGTTTCCAGCATATATTCCCAGATGTGGGGGGTTAAGGCAAGAGAATGGCAAATTTAAGGCTAGACTGGGCAGCGTAGCAAGATCCTATCTCAAAAATCATCATCATCATCATCATCATCATCATCATCTCCAGACATTTCCCAATTCCCTGGAAAAGAAAATTGATAGAAGATCATTAGCATAACTCCAGTTAAACTTCTGAATGTGTCCTTTGCTCTTCCAGCTCCCAATGTGTCTTGCTATTAAGAATGGGATTTGATACCAATTTATTCTGTAGTCAGTAATGTATTAAAAAGTGTTCATATACAGCAAAATGCTATATGGTATCTCAGATTGCATTCTGAAAAAGAAAAGGGGGAGCCAGGCATGGTAGTACATGCCTATAATCCCAACAGCTCAGAGGCTAAGGCAAAAGGATTGCAAGTTCAAAGCCAGCCTCAACAACTTAGCAAGGCTCTAAGCAACTTAGCAAGACCCTGTCTCAAAATAAAAAGGTCTGGGGATGTGGCTCAGTGGTTAAGCTGGTGAAGGCTACATGCAAACTATTACCTTTGCATCTCTTCTGTAAATCTAAGAAGTCTTTGTTTTTTGAAGTATTCATTGAAACCATTTACCAAGCAAAAAATGAAGAAGGCTTGTTTTTTCAGACACAAGCAGAAGCAGAGATAAATATGTTCCTTCTTAGCTCTTAGTGATCTCCTTGTCTTTGATTCATTTCACAGGCTCTCTATTCATATGGATGACGAACTGCGACATATTGCACAGAATTCTCTTCAGGGCTTACTCGTTGACTTCTCAGACTGGAGAGAAGACGTGCTGTTTGGCTTTACCAACTTCCTGCTCCGGGAGGTCAACGACATGCACCACACGCTGCTCGACTCATCCCTGAAGTTGCTGCTGCAGCTGCTCACCCAGTGGAAGCTGGTCATACAGACCCAAGGAAGAGCCTATGAACAGGGCAACAAAATCAGAAACTCAGAGGTGACTTCTCCCTCTCCCCACCAGCTTGTTCTTTATTCTACTACACGTGTGAGTGAGTGGCAGCCCAGAGAAGCTTCTGGAGTTCCTCCTTCCAGCCACTAGTGTAGGGAACTTCCTCTGGTGCTGCCCCTAGTTCTGTGCCGGCACACACTGCGAGAGAGAAACTCGGGCTTAATATAGTATGTCAGGTCAGACTACTTGACACTGTGGAAATTGGTTTTACCAGAGAATTATGATTACAGATCTGTTTGTAAGAGCAAATGGCTATAGGACAGGGAGTTGAGCTAGACGTGGATATTGATATGGGTACAGAAATAGACATATAAAATTTTTAGCTATCCACTGATTTTTGGTTGTTTTTTTTTTGGGGGGGGAGGGGGTTGGGGTGTTTGTTTTTGTTGTTTTACTCTGCAACATAGGAGTTGTTCTGCCAGTATCCACAGAGAAGAAAATGTAGTCTTGTGGCTTCTTGATATTTCATGTTTCAGTCATGAATGGCAAAACGTTTTGGAGAGTAGATTGAGAAGGAAGATTGTCCAAAGGAGAGCCAGGGTCCTTGTTGCCAGGCAGAAAGCTGGCATTGGCATTGGGCAGATGGAGACAGGTCTGGCTGGGAGGAGCATCGCTGAGGGTCTGAGGATTGTGGAGGCTCAGGACAGCACATCAGCATCCAGGGAACAGCAGGGATGAACCCCTCTGGGGATGGGCTGACCTCAAAGATGGTGTTCAGGTCCCTCTTCCTTCTGTGTCTGCTACACATGCTGAAAGATGACAGTAGAAAAAAGGGGGTTGTATGTGCTTGGGAAAGGGAAATGAAGGTGGAATCTGCCATATCATCTGGCTTGCTTCTGCTTTAGGTTCACTTGTTTGAAGTTTGGGAACTTTCAGAACTTATCGTGTAAATGTGCCAAACCTCAATGAGAATCTAACAGACAAACAAGGAAGCAAGTGTACATAGAATGTAAAATGTTTAGAAATTCAATTTAGTAGTATGTAAAAGTCTATAGAGAATTTAGATGAAAGTGAATTAGGCCATTTTGATCATACGTATAGATATTGCATAATCCCAAATGCTATGGAGAGAAGCTGTTTTGTTTTTGTTATTATTATCAAGTTTTGAAAAGTTATTTCTCATCAGACATCCAGATGGTTGATAATATTCCAAAGCAACGGTTGATCTGAAAAGTAAAAAGGGATCTAGGATATTTCACGAAGAATAACAAATCCATAGAAGTGTCTGATTCAAAGTCATCGTCATTTATTATACTGTTACAAGGTCAAATGTGCCAAAAGACACATACAAGAATATTTTTTCCTGCTTGCATTGGTCTCTTGCTGAATACACAATGTTGTTCTTATTCCATGACAGCTCATTCCCAATGGTGCCAGCCACAGAATCCAGTCAGAACGAGGCCCTCACTGCAGTGTCCTCCACGCCGTGGAAGGCTTTGCTCTGGTTTTACTCTGCAGTTTCCAGGTGGCCACACGCAAACTGTCTGTGTTAATCCTGAAGGAAATCCGAGCTCTGTTTCATGCCCTGGGTCAGCCAGAGGTATGGATTACTCTTCCAAATTCTCCAATTTATTTCTTTCAACTGTTTTGAAATTTAGATAAAATTTACAAATAACACATTACTGTTTTGTGTACTCTCGTGTCACCTGTGGTATTGACAGTTTTCAGTGTATCATTGGGATTATAATGAGCAGTAGTGTCCTCTATCTTCTGAAGTTAAGTCATATATCCTGATAGCAATAAAGAAGACCATTCCTGGTCACTAAGGATGTTGCTTTCCCAAGTAAGGAATTTTATGATTAATTGTCATATTTGTGTTGGAGAATAATCTCTATAAAAATAATGTATTCCATTTAAAATGAGAGGTACCAAACAGTCTGGTTAACTGAAAGTTGTTTCATCTCAATGATGTTAAGAAAATGGCTCCATAAGAAACGTATCCTCCTCAGATGGGAGAAGGAAGCTAATTTTAAGTACTATCAACTCCAGCCAACCTCCCGCTCTGGTCAAGAGCAGTATACTTTCCATGAGATGTTACAGCTCGTGACCTGCAGCACAATTGAAGAAAACCGGCTTTTATGTCACATACTTCTTTGCAAAAAATGCCACTTTCAATTTGCTGGTTTTAAATCACTAATCTCGATTTCATGATCCTCACTGTGGTCACAGTTTTTGTAAAATATTTTCAAGCTCATCACAGTTCTTTCTGTTCACATTTCTTCAGATAGCTTTTTGGCTATTTCAGGGCCACATTGCTGGCATCTGGTAAATGCACCTCGAAGGCATGCTGTATTTGGTGAACCTCCATTAAGTTTCTAATTATGATAGATAACAGTGATAGTAATTACCATGTACAAAGTCAGGCACTGTGCCAAGTGCTTTGCACACGTTATCCATTTTATCTCACAATAAGAATTTATTTTATTTATCCTAATGTTACGGATACTAAGACTGAGGTTTAGAGAGGTTAAAGGACTAATCCCAGATCAACAAGTAGGATATTAGAGTCAGAATTCAAAGCCAGATATTTGTATATATATTTGTATACTATCTCCAAAGTTCCCTATTCTTAATGGCTACTCAACCAGATTGTGTCAAGGATGTTTCTCAAACGTTATTTTCTTTGACCAGCCACAACTTCTTCAAAACCATTCTCATTCATCATTGAATACATACATTCCAAGGCTTTCATATAAGACTTCTCAATAAATCATTTTATGTTTTCAAGTTTCTCTGTAGTAAAGAGCAGCAAACATATGCCTATTCATGTATGATGGATATGTACATATATTCTTCATATCAAATAATTTTCAATAAGATACCTTCTCTTATTTTTTTCAATTTACTTCTTTTCGTAAATAGCTGCATGCCACATAAATATCACAGAAAGTCTGTAGTTATTCTCCAGTGAAGTTTCTTTTTGACGAGAATTCAGTCACTGTCAACAGTTTATCAATTATTTAAGCGAGATAGCAACTTTAAAATAATTGCTGCTTTTTTGGTCTGAAAAAGCCTGTTCTTGTAGGGTTTCCATGCCTTGAAAGGAACAACAAGTGAATACTTCAATGACTAATGTACTACACTGGTTTGGGGGTTCTTGTGTGCATGTATGAGTCTATGAAATTCAGGGAAGTGTCTTTTGAGAACAATGTGAATTGGAGTTCTAAATTATCTTGCCCTGAAACTCAAAAGAGAGAGCTCAGAACCTCTGGGGTTTTCTGCCTTACCTTTCACTGTCTTGGCTCTCGCTCCTCTGTGACAAACCCCTTATCGGTGTCTTGCAAGCTGTTGTGCTTCATGTACTAGATGGAGGCAGTGGGTGGGTGGGAAGGATTCATTTTCCCATGGAGAATAATCACCTCCTCTTTGTACAGGATGATGACAGGCCAATGATTGATGTCATGGATCAGCTAAGTTCTTCCATTCTCGAAAGTTTTATTCATGTAGCAGTTTCGGATTCAGTAAGTACTCGTTCGATTCTGATTGCTAGTAGTGCTTACATCTAAGCTCTGGACCTACCTGAAAGAGAGTGTCAAAGAAAAATTATGTGGCTGGATTTGGGGATTTAGTTAGATTAGTAAAAAAATGCAAAGTTACTTAGAAAAATAAGATTAGCTTTTCAAATGATAGCTTAGAAGACATTCAGATAAATTTTAAACAAAAGTTAAGCCTTAGGAAAATAGATATTTTTCAAATTACAATTTCAAAAAGAATTGTTCAAGCTTCTTACAGAAAATCAATTTGTCTCACTCTTTATATTTAACACAATATACATACTTAATATTTAATTCATATTGTACTTAATTTTTAATATGGTAACTTCTGTGTATGTGGTGCTTTATTGTTTGCAAGGTGCTTTCACATTTATTATCTCATTTGATCCTCAGTTTTTGAAACTCAAAAACATCATGGGGTGGGGAGGTTGGGGATGAAGTCATCAGTAGAACACGTGCTTAGCATAAGTGAGGCTCTGGGTTCCAGCCCCAGCACCAGAGAACAAAAACAAAACTGAATGTTAGTGAGAGCCCAGGCTTGCCTGGTTAGACTCTGAATCTAGCAGAACTTTATCTGCTACACAAATACATTCTTCCTTTTAAAAAACATATTGGCAGCTTTCAGATTTCCTGAGCAAGTAGAAGGGAAACTGAAACTCATTTTAGATATCTGACTTTTAAAAAATAAAAGTACAGTAAGAGAACCTGGATTCATTTCAACTAAATAGCTACGAGAGGCAGGGCAATCTGGGACAGCTAGCAGGATCCACATTGCTGACGCCTGATGCAGATACTTGTCAGAAGTTATAAATGAATACAAACTCTGAAGACATTTGTTAGCTTTTCTTAGCTTTTTTTAACTGAGATTGAACACAGAGCCCTGTTTTTAGTAGTCCTGTGCTTGCTTCTGGACATCATAATAATTATTAAACTGTTAGCCAGGCACTGCGGACCTCCACCACAGTATAGAAGTTGTCTGCTGATTTTTGGAAGTTCCAATTCTTTTAGCATGGAACGGAACTGTCAACTTTAATTCTTTTATATGTATATCTTACTTTCCTGTGGGTGCCTTCATATTTTGTTCTTGTGATTTTGTTCTGTTTATTAGAATCAAAATCTTGAGGTCAACAATTCTGCACTTAGAAAGATGCACAGAAGTGGGGAAAGAGGAATGGGAAGCAGTGCCCGTTTCATGCCAGGTGTTTCTGCATCCATTATCCCTTATCCTGAGATGATGCCCAACAGACATGGAGGCAGTGTCTTCTCCTGGTGTAACAGCTAGATCGTTTGAAAATTGGTGTCCCCAAAACATTGGTATCTGCACTTAAAAGAGAATGAAACATAAGAACTGATATTTATTACATATATGTGTATTATACCACTTATTATCAGTTTTTATAGATATTATATATTACTGATATATGTATATATCAGTTCTTATATTTCATTCTCTTTTAAGATATATATTTTATATTGTATATATTATATATGTATAGCTATATTACATATCAAGTATGTATAATATTATGTGATATATAATATAGATAACCTTCCAGATGTTTTGAAACATTATTTTTGCTTGCTATCATAGGGCGAGAGTAAGTAGTTATCTCAAAAATCATCAGTAAAATGCCTTTCATAAAAGGGACTATGCTAAACCATCTCTCTAAATCAAAGGGAAGGTGTTTCAGTCTGAGTAAATATAAAGAAGATCACAGCTAACACACACACACACATACACACTGATGCAGGGATAAAAACACATTTATGAATCTCAGAGATAACTAACTTTTGAGATTTTAAAATGGCAGATCTGTGGTATGGAAGAAGGTGCACTCATCCTGGTGAGGATGGGTCATTTCAGTTCAGCTTTGATTGACTGCCTACCTCTGTGTCTGCAGGCAACGTTACCGCTGACCCACAACGTGGATCTGCAGTGGTTGGTGGAATGGAATGCAGTCCTGGTCAATAGCCATTATGATGTGAAGAGCCCTTCCCACGTCTGGATATTTGCACAGTCCGTCAAAGACCCCTGGGTCCTCTGCCTTTTCAGCTTCCTCCGGCAGGAGAACTTGCCCAAGCACTGCCCCACAGCCCTCAGCTATGCCTGGCCTTATGCCTTCACTCGGCTCCAGTCAGTGATGCCTCTGGTGGACCCCAAGTAAGGCAGCTGTGTGTTTTCCTCTGTTTTGCTTATTTTACCATTTGCTCTCTTAAATTTTTATTTTATATAAGAAAATGGAATAGTATGATCCTTTCTAATTTCTAAGTTTCCTACCCAGGATTCTTAACATTGAGTAACAACAGATAAGAAGTCTTTCTCTAGAGCAATTTTTTTCCCCTTAGTAATCAGTATGATTATCTATGTATAGAATCTTAGACTCTAAATGATGAAAGGGGCCATAACTTTCTATTCGCTCAGCTTCTCATCCTGTGCAGATATTCCCTGAACAACATCCTTGACAGACGGCTGTCTAGCTGAGTACTTCTTGTGATCTTTCGTTAACAAGTGATATTTAAAATCAAGGGCTTAGTTTCATTCTTGTTTTTGACTCCCTGATTCTAGCAGCCCAATTAATGCCAAGAAAACCAGCACTGCGGGCAGTGGAGACAACTATGTTACCTTGTGGAGAAACTACCTTATTCTCTGTTTTGGAGTCGCAAAACCCAGTATTATGAGCCCAGGACATTTACGAGCTTCCACTCCAGAAATAATGGCGACCACGCCTGATGGTACAGTGAGCTACGATAACAAGGTGACATGACATGCTTCAGAAGAATTATTCTGTAAGGTTTTTTTTTAGCTTGTTTGTCTAGAGTTCCCAGTGCAAATTGCACTGTGCCTGCCATCTGGAGTATTATGGGATCAGATTTTCATCCTACACATTTCTAAATTCCATTGAGTGTTTATGTGAATAATTTATTACTCCTCTCCGGCAAGAAGGGAACCGATGATAAAGAGAAGTTGAGAAACTTGCTTAAGACCATTCAGTGACTTGTATTTCTGAGTGCCCTGAGGTCATATTTGTTTTCTACATACCATATTTCTCTCACTTCTCACCAACTTTTCACCTTTAAACCATGCCTTGATTAAATGGTGTTGTTCCAATAGTTTTATAGACTTATATGGTTAAAAAAAGATGATGACTGTTATAAAAAAAATTGTCTTTAGAATTTTGTGTCCCAGTTGGGAATTACCTTCCTTGTTCTGTATTAAATTCGTGCATTTTTTTCCTGTAATGATGGCAGTGCCTTGGGATGTGGCTCAGTACTTTGAAACTGTTATAATGGAATCCTCATGTGATGAAAGGAACCATCAGTTACCATGTTACCTCTTTTTCACTTTTAATCAACTTGTTTCAGGCCATAGGCACCCCATCGGTGGGAGTTCTGTTAAAGCAGTTGGTGCCTTTGATGAGACTAGAGAGCATTGAGATCACAGAGTCCTTAGTTTTAGGATTTGGAAGAACAAATTCCCTTGTTTTCAGGTACAGTAGTCTTAATGACTTTTTCTACATGCATACATGCTGCTGCTATTGTAGTTGCTTTTCTTAGCTTGAGTTTGCGTGTATGTATTGGTGTGCACCTGGAGAATTCGTAGGCTTCGTGCGATTTCCTTTGTCGTCTTTGGTTGATGTGCACGTAATGAGTGTTCCTTGCAACTGCCTCACATTTCACTTTTAGTTATTGCAGCTTTGATTTTTACCTCTCAGATCTGATTTCACTTGCAAGCTTTGTTTTAATTAACTATAAATGAAGACGACTCCCCATCAATCCCCAGTTTGCCAGACTGCTCAGAGGCTGTGATATCAAATAATAACAGTATCTGTTCATCTGCCATTTATCCAATAGACTCTTAAAGGTGATGCATGGGTAGAACCCTTTTGAGTGTTTTCAATTTGGCTGGCTGATTTTTCTGTAAGGTACTTTCTCTTGCCTTACGAGCAACAGCAAACCTGATTTTCTGGATTCCTTTATTTTGCATCTTGCATCGGCAATCAAATAAAAATTCCAATGAGGCAGCATCAAAGTATTTTGAAAAAGGCATTGTAAAATGTTCCTTTGGGCTGCTTCTGATGGTATTAGCTAAGCAATGAAATCCAACATGGACAAAAAAATATGTATCAAAATTTTCCATGGAGAGGGAAAAGGGAAAACTTCAAATATCTAGGAGAAACTCTATTTGAAAAATAAAAATTATTGAGATGTTTCAGAAATAACTGAAAAAGACCCATTAAGTTATTCACTGACAATCAGATTTTTATCCTTAAAAAATAATAAAAATTTGGGGTTCTCATTTCTTGAGTTCCAGTGAACCAGCATTTTACTAGTTTTAGTTTATTAGCTAAAATTAAGCTTCATCTTAACATATTTATTATAAAAAGATATAATAACAATAATATTATATATAATATAATATATAGATATATATTATATAGATATTGTAACAATAATAATGATGAAATGACCTAAAGTTCTTTCCCATAGAACATAAATTTTTTTGCATATTTTGTCCTTTCACTATTCATGGAGGTAGGTGACATTTTTTAACCCCACCACCATGTGCATCTGGAAAACTTAATGTCCCTAAGCCTCAGTCTCCTCAACTGTAAAGTTGGTATAACAAATAGAAATAAAGTGCATCTCTTTAATTTAAAAAAAAAAAAAGGTATAATAGAATACATCTCATAGATTTCCTGAGACAATATATTAAATGTAAATAGGCACTCCATGCACATAAGTAACATTTGGAAACTAGAATCTGTTCTGTAGAGGAGACTATTAATATGATTCGTATTTTTTAGTGCCTTAGTTTTATCTGTTTATTTTTATGTGGTATAAGGATCGAACCCAGTGCCTCACACGTGGTAGGCAAGTGTTCTGCCTCTGAGCTACAACCCTAGCCCTTATTCGTATTTCTTTGATAAAGAAATCCTAGCATATATATTAGAAAAATTAGGACTAGAAACCAGATTTTCTGTCTCTCAGTGCAAAATGCCACTGGGTTTGTGCCTTCCTGTCCTTGGATTTCCTTAGAGGGTGATGGCAAGCAGCATACAATATCCTACCAGAAACTGCAATTTTCAACCATGCCATATATTATAGACTAAGTTAGTACTAGTCTGGTGACAAGCTGGAACTCATAATCTTGTGTTTTGACATAGCAATTCAGAAGTTGTTTCTGAAATTTTTAATTCAGAAGTTATTTCTAACTATATAGGTTGACAAGTATAAATCTAAAAACTAGAGATTCTGGGGACAGGTGAAGGGTATATATGTATGATATACAATGTATGTTAAAATGATCAAACATATTTTCACCACACAGGAAAAATCATTTTGATGGCAACCTCACTAGTTTAGTACCTGTCATAATTTTTATTTATCATATAGCTCAAATAAAGAAATTTAGCTCTGAAATCCAAGGATTTCATATTTAAAATCAACTGAAAATAGTCTCCAGAGCATGTATCCCAATGTTAGCTCAGAACAATTACACCCATCTCTTTTCTCTAATTGTCCTGAAATTTTCTTGTGTATAGAGACTCAATTATATTTATTTTCAGTTTCATAGCTCATAGTAAATTTAGTAAGCACTCGAAAAATATTCCTTGTTTAATTGTTCAGATAAGGTTTTTTTGCCAAAAGGATCACCAGAATATTAAATCACAACCAAGTCAACAGGTATATATTAAGCCAAAATTACATGCACGGCACTGGGATTAAGACCAGTAATACAAAGTATAGACCAGTACCCTACAGTTCACCACATGATGGGGAATTTTGGAGCAGTCAGAAAATTATTATATCAGAAGCAAAATGAAAAAAAAGCAAGGAATTTAGGATTGAATGGACATATTTGGTGACAATTTTTGTATCAATAACAATGAATTTCAAATGGAATCTTTTGCCTCCATAGAGAATTGGTAGAAGAACTTCATCCATTAATGAAAGAGGCTCTAGAAAGAAGACCAGAGGTAGGATTTTGAATTTCAATAATTAAGACTTGGCTTATTTGGACAGTGGCATGAATTTAAATCAATTCTAGTAGCTTCTCCTAAAGAATGCAAACACCGCCACATGCCTTTAACAGTAATTCTTAATATTTTACCAAAATTTGTCATTTTCCTTACTTTTCTATATTCAAGTATTTAGTATACTATGGTTCCAATTTTAAAGCATGTTATGTCCTAACTATATAATTCAAAACAATTTAGTCTTGTATATATTGTTTTATTACATTCTTTTGCAAAAGGTTTGAGTTAAAATTTAAGTCGGTTTTTAGTTTGCTCGTTTGTTTACAAGAAAGTCAATGGCCAAGAAAACTATTTGTTTCATTTGGTATCTGATACATTATTTTCCCTGAAGTGAGTCCACTTCAAAGTTCACTTATGTACCAGGATTAGTAAAATGACCAAAAAAGAAGCTTTCCATACAGTAGATATGATGATAACAAATGGCAAAAATTCAGCAATTAGACACACAGTGTTACGTCTGTGACCAGACTTGATGGGATTCTCAGTGTCCCCTGTCCCACTCCACTAGTTTCAGGGGTTCAATCTTTCACCACTGGGAACATCTGGGAAACAAGGCTTGTTAGTTCTCAGCATTCTCCCCTTAGGTGTATTTATTGCCTCACTTCTGATCAGCAAGCATTGTGTCTAAGCATGAGGAATAAGGAAAATGCATGTTGTCTTTTATGTTTAAAAAGTGAAAGTACTAGACGCTGCCTTTCTGTAGTAGTCTCCTAAAGTATAGTCCCCCGACGTCTTTGCCTGTGACTCTGAGTGCTATTACCTCCTTCTACACAGAACAAGAAGCGCCGAGAACGGCGGGACTTGTTAAGGCTACAGTTACTTCGCATTTTTGAGCTTCTGGCTGATGCTGGTGTCATAAGTGACAGGTAGGAACAAAATTCTACTGAGTTGGTCTCTCCTCACCAAACTAGCCTTTTGGTCTTCTGTTTCATCTCTCTCTTTTCTCTTACATATATTAACTCAAAAAAGTTTTTTTAAAGCCTACTTTTTCCATATTCTTCTTACACTGTATAAACAGAACAGATTTTACTCCACGAATCCTGATGTGAATCTTATTTTTCATGACGCCTGTGCTACTTTGATGTAAAGACTTGATGGTCTAAAAGTTTGATATTTTTTTTTCTTTTATTCCAGCACAAATGGAGCCTTAGAACGGGATACATTAGCTCTTGGAGCGTTGTTCTTAGAATACGTGGACTTGACCCGCATGCTCCTAGAAGCTGAAAATGACAAAGAAGTTGAAATTCTTAAAGATATCCGGGCACATTTTAGTGCCATGGTTGCCAACTTGATTCAGTGCGTTCCAGGTGCAGTGATACATCTTTACAAATTACCTTTCATGCTTGGAAAACCACTTGTGCTCCTTAGGACTCTGCTTTCCTCTTCAATTCTCCTAGCCCGCATGCCCATCTAGGATGAGATTCATTGTTTGTTTTGAGATACTTGGAAATGCATGTTAGAACAGGTTGTCATAGCTCAGCACAGAATTGGAAAGGGAATAACAGGAATCAGACTGGGTTTTGTACTTGTCATTTCTATTTTTTGTTTGGGTTCCCATCTGAAAAGGAGCTCTTATGATTTTTATAGGAAGGAAGTAATTCAGAGGAAACATTCATACAAGCTTCATTTTATCACATTGTCTCTGTGCTAATTGACGGACATATAATTTCAGCAATATTCCTGCTCTCTGCTGCCACCTCATCAACACATGGAGTAGAATTCTACATCACTTTAATATATTTTACATTTGATTTAAGTATTACATTATTGAGAGAACTATCTTAGTTAATAATGTAATTAAGTATTACACTATTGAGAGAACCACAGGGCAAATGGGTATGAAATATTTTCATTTGTCAGTTTCATATAAAAAGTGCTTTTTTGTTTAATTACAAAAAGCTGAAACTCAAGTCATGTGGCCACTTTTCATTATTTTGGTGTTACTAACCTTCTTGCCACTGTTCCTCATCCTTGAAGATCCTAAGTTAGGATTTGGGTTACAGTCTATACTGCATTTCACAGTCCTTCCTCACAACAGGGAGCAGCAATAGGAAAACTTGTCATCTGTGAGAAACAGCTGACTAGGAATCATCTTAGCTGTCAGTGTGAAGAGAGTGTCTGCAGGTCCTGTGGTCTGTCTCTCCTTCCCACTCTGAGTCAAGGTGCAGTTGGCTGCAACATGAAGGGAGGAAAAGTGCACATGTAGAAAGAAATGATTTTAAAAACTCAAGTTTCATTACTAAAGAAAACCGGAGTTAGGGAGCTGGGAATGTAGCTCAGTGGAAATGCACATGTTTAGCATGCGTCAAAAACTTTAAAAAAATGGAAGAAAGGGAAGGGAAGAAAAGTGGACTTAGAAAATGAGAGTGTTCCTTTCACAAAACTTGAGAACCTCACACAGTCCTGATATAGACTGCACCCAGTCAGTACACCCTGACTCTGTTTTCCTCCCCAGTGCACCACCGAAGATTTCTCTTCCCCCAGCAAAGCTTGAGGCACCATCTCTTCATCTTATTTAGCCAGTGGGCAGGACCCTTCAGCATCATGTTCACACCTCTGGATCGTTACAGTGACAGAAATCATCAGATTACAAGATACCAGTATTGTGCATTAAAGGTAGGGGATGTGTCTTCTTGCTGAATGGCATTGGTCAGATCAATGATCTCCATCCTTAAACTAACAGCCATGTCTTGAAAATAAGGGCTGGGGGTGTAGCTTAGTAGTAGAGCACTTGCCTAGTGTGTATAAAGCCCCTGGGCCCAATCCCTACGATGACAAAAAAATAAATACAGTTAAAGTAAGTAACATGATGTGATCTAACAAAATATAAATGTACATGCAAAAAAATGGACACACACATATAAATACATAGATTGATCTCAGAAACTTCCAAATATACACATTAACATAGGTCAATAGGTAAATGTTAATATTCCACCTGGGCTCACACTTTGAAAATGTTAAGCTTTTTAAAGCTCTCACTTTTATCCAGTGTTTCTCCTATCTGAGACCATATGGTTTTGCTTACTTA
This sequence comes from Marmota marmota marmota, assembly GCF_001458135.2. NCBI lineage: Eukaryota > Metazoa > Chordata > Mammalia > Rodentia > Sciuridae > Marmota > Marmota marmota. The sequence continues at coordinate 27,260,866 of NW_025999932.1, forward strand.
CTCTTTAAGTCATTGTTTTGTCAATTGACTTCCAACCTTAAAAAAAAAAAAAAACAGATTCACCTCAGGTTCAAATCCCCTTTTATTCTTCTCCTTTCCTTAGCACACTGCAAGAAATGTTTCCATACTATGAGGACTTTTCAAAATCAGCAGAAATATGATCCTTATAGCCTAATGTCTTTTAGAAAAGTAACTGCCTATCAGCTCTGTCATATGCACCATAACTGATTCAGGTGAACTTTGAGCTCAGCACAGTTAATGGAAATGATGAACTTGACAGACATCTGGTCCTACCATGTTTAAGTCAGAATCCTCTGTTTCCCCAACCACTTCAAGGAACCAAAAATTATAGTCTTTTTTTTTTTTTACCTTTGATTAGGATCATAATTATTTATTTTGCTGTTTCATAGGTTTTCAATGCAGTACATTAGTCTAATATCTGACATAAAAACAAAATTTGAAGATATAAATATATCTTATAAGCAGAAATTGTTCACTTGAAATCATTGAAAGAAAGTTTATTTTACATATTATGAAGTGTTCATTTTGTTTTAAATACTTTTCATCATATAAAGATTTGTTGTAATTGTAAAAATCACATAGCTAAATTGATAAACTTTTAATGTTTATTTAAAAACCAAGTTTGGAATATGATATTTTTATTGATTTGGCTAAAGAATGCTTTAAAATCTTGGAGGAATAACTGCCTTCATAGAACCTCATCATCTGTACTTCTGGCAGTTACGTCTTATAAAGTCAGCTGGATGTAATACCATTACAGTTCCAGGTTTCATGTCCTTGTTTTATTGTCTTTTATTATCAGGCAATGTCAGCAGTATTGTGTTGTGGCCCTGTTTTCGACAATGTGGGCCTTTCCCCAGATGGATACCTATATAAGTGGCTTGACAACATTCTGGCTTGTCAAGATTTAAGAGTAAGTAGTAGCAAAAATATATTGTTTTTAAATGTCTTTGGAGTTTTGCCTCGTTGAATTCCTGAACTCTGGAAGCATCATTTACAACACAATTTCCTCCCACGTCAGCTACGCTAGTGTAGGTTTATGGGTTGTTCACATTGCATTATGATACACCAGGATCAAAAACACAGTAGCATTTACCAAAATTGACCATAAACTGGTCATAAAGCAAGTTTCACATAATTCAGATCATTAAAATGATACAGATTCTGTTATCTATTCCTAGTAACATTAAGCTAGTAATGAATAATAAAAAGATAACTTAAAAAAAACACTTCCAGATAACCAGTGGTGAAAGAATAAATAACAGTGGAAGCTAGAAAATGTTTTAAACTGAAGAATAATGAAAATACTACATACTAAATTTGTGGGCTATAAATAAAGCCTTGCTTAGAAACATATTTGAAATATATTGACTTAGATGCATGTAGGAGAAAGAAAAAAGGCAGATAATCAATGACCTAAGCATCCATCATAGAAAGTTAGAAAAAAAAAAATAGCATATCAAACTCAAAATACAACAAAGAAAAGAATAGAGATAACAAAAATTAATAAAGAGAAAAAAATTAGTGCTAATGATCATTAAAGTCAAAAATTGAATTTGTTAAGACTGATAAAATTAATAGAGGGCAGATCTGGTCAAGAAAACAGTGAGAGACGTCTAATGCAAATAGGAGCATTACTACAGATGCTACATAGTAGAAGTAAAAGGGAACACATGAATATCTTGATGCCAATGAACTTGAAATTTTAGATTAAGTAGACAAATTCTCAGAAAAACACAACAGAAGAAAATCATTCCTCACTAATGAGGAAAAACTAGCGCAACCAAGAAAAGAATGTTTGATAAAGGGTGTCTGTTTAAAAAAATACACCTTTGTAGTAAACATCATGCTTACCAGTTAATATAGAAAGTATTCCCTCTGAGATTAGAATGACCAAGAAAGTCCACCTTTTACCACCTCCATCACTGTTATACTAGAGATCCTAGCCAGTTCTTAGGAAAAAAAATACGAGAAGTGAAAAAGAAGAAATAAAACTCATTATTCACAAATGACACAATTAGGTATACAGGAAATCCAAAAGAATCTATAGATTTATTTAGCAAAACTGCTGAATGAAAGATAAAAATGAAAAAAAAATCAGTTATATTTCAATATATAGCACTAAGCAATTAGGAAAAAAATTGTAAACATTATACCATTTATAATAGCATTTTTAATTAGGAACTAACATTAAATACTTAGGAATACATCAAAGAAAAATGTATAAAGCCCTTTTACATAGAAATATATAAAGCTTTAATGAGAAAAATTAAAGATCTAATAAATGGTAAAAGGACCATATGTATGAATTAGAAAATTCAATATTATAAAGCTGTCAGTTTTCCACCAAAATGATAGAGACATTACAAACCCAGTCAAAACCCTAGCAGGATGTTTGTGGCAACTGACATGTTCTTTTTAAAATATATATATGGAAATGTAAAAGACCAAGAAAGGTAAGATAATTTTAAAAAACATAAGCAAAGCAAGAGGATTTACTTTAGCAAAAATCAACACTTATCATAAACTTATGGTAGTTAAAACACTAAATATTGACCTGAAAATAGATAAATATATAAATGAAGTAGAATAGAGAGGCAAGAAATGAATCACGTATATTTACATTTTATTTACCTCAAAGGTGGCACTACAGAGGTGTGGGGAAGGGAAGTTTTTTTCAATAAGTGTTTTTGTCAACAAGTTATTTGATTGAATAACCATATTTTTTAAAAAATTAAAAAGCGTAATTTGATTCCTTCCTCACACTATATCCAAAACTGCATTATAGGTAGATTGTAGATCTAAATGTAACATCTAAAATACTGAAGTTTCTTGAAAATAATATAAAAGAATATCTTCATTCTGGAGTTAGGGTTAGATTTCTTAAACAGGATGCAAAAAGTTCTAACTATAAGGAAGGACTGATTAATAACTTTTGTCAAAGCACACCATTAAATGCATTACTAATAGAGATGTTTGTAACACATAACTAAGAAGGGATTTTTATCTAGAATATATAAACAACCCCTACAAATAGATATATACAAACTCAATAGAAAAATGAGCAAGAAATTTAAGCAATTCACAAGAAGTTATCTAAATGTCCAAGAAGCATAAAAAACTCTCCAGCCCATTAACAATCAGGTATCTTAGTCCATTCAGGCATTTTTAACAAAATACCATAGATTGGGTGACTTAACAACAATAGAAATTTATTTCTTACTGTTGTGGGGACAAGGGACTCTTAAGATTAAGATGCTGGCAGATTTGGTGTCTAGTAAGGGCCACTTCCTGGTTTTTAGATGGCCATCTTTTTGCTGGATCCTCAGGTGGTCGAAGGAAGTTATGTGGGATTCCTTTTATTAAGATAGTTATCAGATTCATATGAGCACTTAATGGTAGGACTCATCACCTCCTGAAGGACTCATCTCTGAATACTATTACATTCAGGTTTAGGATTTAACACATGAACTCTAGTCTGTAGCATCAGGGAAATGCAAATTAAAATCACATGAGACACAAAATTATATACTGTATAACTCCATTAATATAAAGTTGAAAAACTGAAAAAAACTGCTCAAACTAATTAATAGTGGTAGAAGTCAGGTAGTGGTTGCATCGGGGAAAGAGAAAGAGGCTATTGATTAAGAGAGTGCTCACAAGAGTCTTCAGTGGTGTGGTAATATTCTGATCTGATCTGGTGGTGGGCACACTTGTGTGTTCAGGATAATTCATCATATACTTATATACTATCTATGCATTTTATACTTCAATGTAAAGTTTCTAAAGCACAACAAAAACTTGCTGATTTTCTTTCAAGTCAAACTTAACTTTGAAGTTATCTTCAGATCCTTTGCAGTACTATCATCAGCTTTTATCTGTTGCAAATTATATAAGGGGGATGGAGACAGCTAGGTTGGAGTTTCTTATCCATCCAATTAGAATATCATTCCCTTCTGGACCCAGACCCTGCAAGTAAACAAACAATCCAGATTATTTGATTTCCACATGGTTGCAACTGGCAAGGAGACTGGATAATTTCAAGAAAAGATGGGAAGATGTTATTTTAAGAGGGGGATATAGCCTTGAGGCACCAGGCTTCTCTTGGATGAACGTGCGTGTTCACTGACCTTCCAATATTTTGACAGTAGCTTCAGGCTTTCCATATGAAAGCCTCTGATTACAACTAATCTATTGAGACTATATTTCTTTTTTCTCAAATTTATATTTTAATTAACATATAAAATTGTATTTATCATATACAACATATTTTTAAATATGTAATATGCATATGATTTACGTATATATATTCTGTAATGTTTAAATCTAGTTCCTCTGTATTCGCTCATATAGTTATCATTTGGAGCATGAGAAAACTTAATATGCACTCAGCAATTTTCAAGAATATGGTCTATCACTATTAATTGGTGTTCTATAGTATATCTTTTGACTTATTCCCACTAAGAGACTATAACCCTATTTGAAAGATTGGTAGCTGAGCTTCACACAGTATATTTTATAATCAAGACTCATAATCATATTCTCTGATTTTTTTTCCTTAAAAGACTTCATATACATGAAGATTATCCATTTTTGTATTTGATTTAAACCAAATGAATATATTTCTCAGAAATATCTTAAATGCAAAAAAGAAACATTACCAATAACATAACCTTTTCAGGGTTAAAAATTTGAGAATGGGTGTATCCTACATAATAGATTTCCCTAGAGTTAAATTTAGAGTTAATTAATTTATTACATGTCAGTTCTGTTTACAACATAAGATCCTCTTAGAGAAAAATATGTGGCATGAAAATTAAACAAAATGAATGCTCTGTCTCCACTTTTGTTTTACCCAGTTTATACTGGCTAACCTTAATCTTGTGTCTTTCTTAGAACCTTCTTGCATTAAGTATGAGTAATTTCTTTGTTCTGTGTATTCAGGTTCATCAACTTGGCTGTGAAGTTGTTGTCTTGTTATTGGAACTTAATCCTGATCAAATAAACCTTTTTAATTGGGCCATTGACCGATGCTACACAGGTTCCTACCAACTTGCATCCGGCTGCTTCAAAGCCATAGCAACTGTATGTGGAAGCAGGTATGAATTTTTGTAATTAGAGGCTGGTGGCAAGTATAGTAAAGGTTGCTGTTCACAATATGAATGATTGAGAGCTGACTGCTTTGCAATTATCTGAGTAGAGAAAATCCTATGAGAATACAAAATGCCTTACTTGTCCCCAGCAGATAAACTACCCCCTTTAAAATTGAAGTTACATTGATTTCTCTCATTTGATCAGGAGACTGATTTGTTGTTATAGTATCCTTTTGAATTGTTCACAAATTCACAGTGAAGTATGAGAGCTGAATTTGAAAATGATAAAGATACATTTAAGGAGTTAAAGGAATGTCTAGAAATGTCTATGACAGGTATGAACTGTCAGCTCTTCAGCCATCTGTAGACTAAATCAAACCCAGGAAGCAACCTAAGATATTGAAATCTTCATCCAAAACTTCAGAAATAGGGCCAGGATAAGGGTGCAGGAAATGACAGAAGGACCTGTGACACCCTACACTCCATAGATTACACTTCCTTGGGGAGGATTAACCCCAGGACTTCCATCAAGCCAAGTATACACTCTACCTTTGAGTTACACCCCAGCCCCAAGACTAAAACAGTAGCCCTTGTTATATAAATGAGTCATTTAATGAAGTTCTTCAGCACTACAATTCATTGAGGAAAATAATTTTATAGCTGAGATGAAAGGGTTAGTAAAGAGCCTCCAGATCACAAATCCCTAAGGAAGAATTTGTATCTTGGAAAATTTAAGAGAATGCAATTCAAGTTTATTTTTTAAAAGACTCACATAGAACATCAATTTTCCTTTTTAAATTAAATTTTGCATTTTAAATAGCCATCTTGAACTAATGGATCAAGGGAATAAAAGTGAATTAGCTTTAAATTTCAACCTATTATGGATCTAAATTAATAAGACCAGTATTTTAGAAGACATCTACTTTCAATGTACCCAAAATGAGCATGATATTTAAAGAGACAGATTTCTCTTAAAATTCTTTTTCTTTAAAAAAAATAGATAACTTTTTATGTCTAAAGATTTTACTGTCCATAATCTGAGTAGCAGAATTATATATATATATATATATATTCTCCATAAAAATTATAGCATGTGACAATAACCTCCACTGTCTGATTTCCTATCAAATTTTATTTCTTGATATAAGAATTACTAAAAATTATATCTACTAGACATTGCCAAAATAACATTGTTACAAAAAAAAATTCTTTAGTGTGTTTTTTTTTTAGATATTTCAGGGTTCTAAAAGTAAAGTTTTATTTACATGATTCTCAGATTTTTTAAAATTGTACTTCAATCTGAGACTGAGACCTCTTTGATTAAATGAAGGGAAAAAAAGTAACAGTTTTCCTCTCTTCACTGCCATTTTTCCCAACAGTCTTGATATGAACTATCATAAGTCAAATTTATTTCACTGCAAAACCATCTCAAAAATACCACACCACATGCCTCTGACTAAAATCTAGGTATTTTTTCCTTAGGGGACACAAAGCAATGCTTCATGAATTTATCAAGATAGTCTCAACTTCAGCAATACTCCTGGTTACTGGCTTATAAAATCCTGTGTTACTGGTAGATGTTTGAAGACATCATCCTCAACTGTTTTGTCTCGCAGACCATTCAGACCACAAGACGGTTTCAGAATTTAAGGAGTTGGCTCTCCTCCCTTTCTAAATTCGTTCTTTCTCCGTAAATTCGCCTGGTAGTCTAGACAGGCTCCAGAGGGGCTGAAGCAATCTTTGTGCTCATGTTTTCAGCATTTCTTTCTTTTCAAGAGCAGTTCTGGTGTTTCCAGCTTTTGCTTTGTTTCTGTAAATTTGCTTCTGAGATAAGCTATTTGCCTTATCTTATGAAGTATGTTCCCAAAAAGTCTTATACAAACTGAGTCATATTTTAAATTTCTCAAGTTCTCTGTGTAGTAACTCCTACATGTCATCTTCTAAAGCAAAGAATCCTTCTTGTAAAATAAATAATTACCCCCTCCTCTTCCACTGAGGATGATCATAGGCCGGATTGATTTTTAGAAGAATATTGAAGTTTCATTTATTAAGGTTCAGTAACAATTGTCTTTTTATGTGTTTTTTTTCTTTTTATTGATTCTTTTTAATTATGTATAACATCAGGATTTATTTTGACATAATTATAAAAGCATGGAATATAATTGGTTCTCATTCAGTTTCCTGTATCTCTTCTTTCCCTTCCCTCCTCCCCCCTCCT
>NW_025999932.1:27268222-27274831 GCF_001458135.2 Marmota marmota marmota
TCTGCTATTTACTTATAGGGGTTTTTATTAATGTCTTTACACAATGGTGAGATTCACTGTGGTGTATTCATATATGTACATAGGAAAGTTAGCTCAGAGTCTTTCCACTGTTCTTCCTCACACTGTCCCTCCTCCCTCCCCTTCCCCTCTCTCTCTCCCCCACCTTATTTTGGACTAGTTTCCTCATATCAGGGGAAACATTAGACCTTTGACTTCGGGGTCTGGCTTATTTCACTTAGCATGGTAGTCTCCAGTTCCATCCATTTACCGTCAAATGCCATAATTTCATTCTTCTTTATGGCTGAATAATGACTGACTTTAAAATACCTAAAAGACTGAATTTTTTTTAAAATCCTCTTGTCAGTTTCAGTTTTCTACCTTGAGTTTTTGAAGAGGAAATTAGCCATTTTGCATAGTTAAATTTATCAATGCCTGTATTCATTAGCTGAGATAATGAGTGGGAAATCAGTTCTCCACATTGTTTGTTTTGGTTTCTTTACTAGAAGTAGAAGTAGGTGTGTACGTGTTTGTGTGTCCACTGTGAACTTACGGTCTCCAGTCAAAACAGTAAAGCTGTGGGCTGGGGCTGGGGTTCAGTGGCAGAGCACTTGCCTCGAATGTGTGAGGCACTGGGTTCGATCCTCAGCACCATATAAAAATAAATAAACAAAATAAAGACATTGTGTCCATGTATAACTAAAAAACAAAAACAAAAAAACAGTAAAGCTGTGCTGTGCTATGCCTCTGGCGATATTGAAAACAGGACCAAGAGAAGTGAAGAGAAACGTGATAGTAGAAGTGACAATATGAATTCTGAAGAATTTTTTCCAAAATATGTGTGAATATTTGATTAAGCTATGAAGTGCAGCTTAGTACTATAATTTAGCACAAAAGAAAATAGCTGACCTGTCAGGCGGTTTTAATTCCAATAACTCGTTAGCTTCTGTGCACGGACTTATTAACCTTCCCCTCAAGTGCAAATGAGACCAGTGTGCAACAGATGGGAAATGTGTGCACGACCAACAGGCTTTCTGTGGTTTCGGGTCAAGGTGAACACACTGCTCTATGTGGGCACAGGCCATTTCCAGTTGTGGCTTAACTCCTCATCATTTCGCTCTTCACATGCCACTACTTGAGAATTCCGATGTTCTTATTTTGGTCCTCCAACATAATCTGGGGTCCATTTTGTCATTGTTTGTTTTGCCTTATCTTTAATTCTTTCCTAATTTTAATTGAACCTAGAAAACTTGAATTCTAAAAAACAAATGCCCATTTCTTAAGGGAATAACATCTATCTATTAAAAAGAAAACAAGTGGAGCTGGGGTTGTGGCTCAGTGGTACAGAGCTCGCCTCGCACGTTGGAGACCCTGGGTTTGATCCTCAGCACCACATACAAAAATAAACAAAAAGTGAAATAAAGCTGTTGTGTCCAACTACAACTAAAAAAAAAAAAAGAAAGAAAGAAAAAAAAAACAAGTTCAGCTTATGATTCACAAATGCCAATCACACTTCTAACAAGTGATGAGTAGCCTCATTTGGCTAGGTCTGCCAGCTGGAGTATTTCAGGAGAGCACAGAGTTTGGCAAATCCAGCTCTCAAACAAAACTATCTTGGATTCAAATCCTCCCTCTGCTTCTAATCATGCTGTGTGCACTTGAGCAAGCTACCATAAATGCTTACTCGTTTATGAAATAGGAGTGATAATAGAGTACGAATTATATAAAATCCGATCTCTTGGTCTCAAGCCTTGCACATAGGAAGCACTCTATCAACAGTGTTATTAGTCACTGGCTGTTAGAGGAGCAAAGTGTGAAGTGATCCCCTCTACCAACTAGTTATCTCTGTTTCTCTTCAGAATGCCTCAAAGCCATCCTGAGCTTTGTTACATAGTTCTAAATGGCCAAACCAGTTGGCATTACCCAAATTTTTCAAAATTTCTTTTGTCTACATAGTTTTATATCTCATTTAACTTCTTTCCTCATATATACCTTTTACATTAATTTTATCATCTATTTGTATCCCATATAATCACAGCTGTTTATTCATTTTACCCTCTGACCATGTTGAATAACTAATACTGAACCTAGAAGATTCCATTTCTAAACCTATTTTAAGCATATAGGTATAGATGTTTTATTGTGCCTGTTTGCTCTTGGAAATCTTTCTGATGTATTCCTTCTCTGGGTTTCTTCCATTTCCTATATCTATTATTCCTTTCAGTGTTTTTCTGCATGAATTCCATATGTCTGTCTTAAGCGACTCGGTGAGTGCCCTAATTATATGTCAAGTGCACGGCCCTGCATAAGAGGGAGGCTTTGTCTACCTCCTTCCTGCCTCTAAATCCCCAGCGACCCAACAATACTTCCCTGTGCTTCTTGATATATCAATATTTTTGTGTGGAATTTCAGTGTTGTAAGGCAGAGCTATAGGTGACATGGGTCTACTGCTGGGGGACTTGGAGGGAGTTTCCTTTCTGCTTCCACAGTGAGAAAGGTATGTCTCCAGATGCTGCAGTTTATAAGAATTCCAATTAGTCTGTCTATGGAGTGCACTATTGCCAGCAGTCTAGGAGGCCAATAATGCTGGAATTCTTTAGAGTCATATTTGAACTCATGGAGAGCTCAGAAGTAAGGGACTCTCCATGACCTCAGGCAAGTATTTAACTTCTTTAAGCCTTTCAAGCTTTTTGTGAAGATCAAATAACAAGCTAGGTCAAAGCCGTGGCCCAGTACCTGGCACAAAGTAAGCACATCATGACATAAACATTACGCACTGTTTATCATTCTCACCACCCCTGTCCATTCTCACTCCACATCTGTGAGCCTTCCCCAGGTTCCCATCAGACACATCAATTTTATGCTGTGTTCATTTAAAGATCAAATGGGCTGGGGATGTAGAGGAAAGAGTGCATGTGTAACATCCCAATACCAAAAAAAAAAAAAAAATCTAGAAAAATGCTTATTTTAAAGTAATCATTTTGAAAGACAGGATGTATCAGCATCTGCCAAAAATTTAAATGTGCCCTTTGGTCCTCCATGACCTCTTCTAGAAATCTTTTTCAAAGAAATATTTGCACATTGGGTATTTGTGGCACTATAATAATGGAAAATTGAAAAGAGATTTAATGTCTGTCATTATCAGAGATGAGATTCCCCAGGAAAGAGATTCTGAGATGGGAATTTGGTTCTTAGTGGTGGAGATTTTATTAGAGGTGCCCTTAGGACCCATGACTATGGGGAAGTGAAGGACATAGGACTTAGCAGAGTTGAGAACCTCAGTTAGCCCCACAGGGACTGCTGCTGGGTAGCAGGCATGACCTCGGCCCAGGAAAATCTCCTGGGCTGAGAGCAGTGTTCAGAGAATAATTCAGCTCAGGAATATCGGCTGCCAACTCTTTGGTGGAGGATGGAGTGCCTCAGCCTAAAATGATACTCACCACAGCATCCACTGTGACAATGGGTACTTATGGTATCTCTGTCCTGGGTAACACTATGCAGCTGTTAAGACTTAAGTGAACCATAATTCAGTGACAAAACAGACCATCAAAAATATAGCAGCATATTCACATCATGTTTAAAATGCTGTGCACTGGGGAAGGGATATTTCAATGTATACATTTGTGTGTGGGGGGTGTGTATATATACATAAACAGTAATTGTCTCTGATGTAGGAACAGCAGGGAGTAGAGGAGGAGGAGGAGATGGATTTATTTCTGTATTTCATTTTATCCACCTATCTAAAGCCAGCACCAACTTGCCAGCCATGCAAGTGCACCATCTTCAGACAGGATCCCTCAGCCCTTTGTGTTACTTGAATTATTTAGAAGGAAAATGTATTCAGAACCTTTTTAATGTGCTTGACCAATTCTCACTGTAAATTCTTATTGAAGATGTTGTAAAATGGGATTCCCCCAGAGTGGAACTATGTCTTTCTAAAAGGCCGATTTCTCTAAACAGAACTTCCAAGACAGTGTAATTATATAGATTCAAAAAAGGAAAAACAGTTATGCTTTTCACTTCCTGACTCTCTTTTGCTTTCTGAAGGTTGCCCAAAAATAAATACCAGTCACCCACCTTTTGATAGAGACTACATTCTAGTCACTAATTTTTCAACTTACCGGGAATTTTCTATTTATAACCTCTTTTCCACAATAAACTAAGGCAATATAGATATATGGAAAAGATGCCATCTTAAATAACACTATATGGAAAGAAAAAACGGATTTGATTTCCACATCCCACTTGTTTATACTGCTGATCGCCCATCACCTGTTCTCTGTGCTCCTATTTCCCCCAGCTCCCACCCCACAGGTACAATTGCCAGGTCTTCCTGATGTTGTCTCCTTAGTGTTTTTTGTATGTAGCTTTTTCTGGCTCTACTGTCCCTGCCCCAGTTCCACCCCTCGTCATTCTGTATTTGGATTCTCAGAACAGCTTCCACTCGTGGCCCTAAACTCCATGCTCCACAAAACATCCAGGGTGATTTTTTTCATAAATGAACATCGTTCCCTCCCTCCCTAACTGTGAATCCTGCAGTGATGCTCTTCCCCTTTTAGGGTAAAGTTGGCTGGTCATCTTTGGCACCTACCTGCTCCCTAACCCTATCCCCTCCTTTTCCTCTACTTAATTTCTTCGTTCAATCCACGACACATAGATTCTTTCCCCTTACAGAAGGGGTCTTGCTGTTTCATTCTTGTGATCCTTCAAAATGCTTTTTTCTCTGCCTAGTTTCATCCGTTCCATGGCCTGGTGTCTTGAGGTGCTTCAACACGTGGTTTCCTTGTTTCCACCTCAGAAAAGCCTTTCCCAACCCATAGGGACGTAGGTGTTCCTCATCGGGATTCTTGTAACATGCGGTGGGTTCCGCCACCATGACGCTCATTAGAACCACACTGTACGGTTTGTCCTCCCAATTAAGCTGCAGTCCAGCCGCTCTAGCTTCCTAATTATCAGTGCTTTGCACATTGTCCCTCATCATTATTTGGTTTAGATGGATCAAATGAAAATCTTAATTCAATGGGTTATTGAGAAATTTAGTACACATGACCTCTTCTGTCCTTTCCGTTATGTTTGGTTTTCATGAAAGTGTATCTGCATCAGATAGAGTTCTGTGTGCTTCATCCTGGTGTCCCAACATTCCACTTAGTACAGGAAGAATCATTTTCCTTCCTTGGCTAATACATGGCAAAAGAAGGAGGCTGAAACCAGCCAAAGGGGCAAGGAGTGTCAGTACGCGTGATTCAAGCCAGTGTGGCATCTAAAATTGTGAGAGAGAACAACCTATCAGGATTTCTAGCCAGGCTGCCTTACAGACTATGCTGTGTTCTTGTTTTTAGGAACTATCCCTTCGACATAGTGACGTTGTTAAACCTCGTTTTATTCAAGGCTTCTGACACCAACAGAGAGATTTATGAAATCTCCATGCAGCTCATGCAGGCACGTATCATTTTTCTGGCATGGAAAATTTTTATCCTTGAGGATAGAACACGTTTGTTTCTGTGTATCACTGGTGGATGTAAAGAGTGGAAAATATATATATATAATGTTATGTAAACATCATAATTAACTGATAGCTTCACCTTTAATCCTGTCTTCAGATAGGTATTAGTCAGTTGTTACAACGTTTATTAAATGCTCCTGAGATGTCCAGCTAATGCTTTTCTCATACTGTTTCTTAAACTTTCTTTTTATAGATTCTTGAAGCAAAGCTTTTTGTATACTCTAAGAAAGTCTCTGAACAAAGACCCGGCAGTATTCTATACGGAACGCACGGACCATTGCCACCCCTATACAGTGTGTCACTCACCCTCCTGTCCTCCGAACTGGCCAGGATGTACCCCGAGCTCACTCTTCCACTGTTCTCAGGTACTGTGCGACAGTCTAGAGTGACATGTCATACTTTCTTCTGTTCTAAGTTATTTCCCTTTTTTAATTCTAGGGTAATTTTATCATCAATATTATTTTTTTTTTAAATTTTTTTTAATATTTATTTTTAGTTTTTGGTGGACACAACATCTTCGTTTGTATGTGGTGCTGAGGATCGAACCTGGGCCACACACATGCCAGGCGAGCGCGCTACCGCTTGAGCCACATCCCCAGCCCTATCATCAATATTATTGATGCTAAATTTGTAGATCAGAATTGCTTTAGGCCAAATCCACCTATATATAAAAATAAATTCTAGAATTTTTTTAAACATAATTTTCTGTAAAACAATATAGTTATAAATGTACACACATGACAAATGCAAAGATGCTCAGATTGCTTTTAAAAAACTTCTACATGTATTATATATGTGCATTTCCCAAAGAAATTAAATATAGGCAGTATAATATACAATACCTACAGTCACTTTTAATTGCTGTGAGATGTTTGTTGGTAGTAGTGATAGTGGTGGTGTTTTGAAGCTAACATGTTGCTACATTCAAAAGTTGAGGGGCTAGGGTTGTGGCTCAGCTAGGTAGAGCACTCACCTAGCACATGTGCAGCCCTGGGTTCGATCCTCAGCACCACATTAAAAAATAAATAAATAAATAAAGGTATAAAGGTATTGTGTCCAACTACAACTATATATATATATATATATTATTTTTTTTAAGTTGAGAGTTT
>NW_025999932.1:27275205-27348459 GCF_001458135.2 Marmota marmota marmota
TCCTTCATGCTCCACTGTGCGAATCTAGATTTATACAGCATTTCTCAACTCACACTTCTCTGCCCAGTTGTCCTAAAGATAGTTGCTGTAAGAGACCGTTTCCATCTGTTGAACAGTGAACCTGTGCCAGGCTGTATCCTAGGCACTGTATTTATCACTTCATCTTTACAACCACTAGTGTAACTGAGTAGTTAAACAGAGGCTCTGGAGTTGGATCCCCTGGCCCTGCCATTCCCTAGCTAGTTGGCCGTGGGCAAGTCACAGAACCTCTAAACTGTGCTTCCTTATCTGAAATACTAAGAACTACATGGTAGGGTGTGTGGTTTAAAATAAGCTAATGAAGACCAGGTAACTGGCCTAGCCCTAGCATGGCATTGTCACCCCCCACTGCCACTACCATCATTCTTGTTTTAGAGGGGAAAACTAATACTTGAAAGATTAAAATACGGGGCTGGGGATGTGGCTCAAGCGGTAGCATGCTCGCCTGGCATGCGTGCGGCGCGGGGTTCGATCCTCAGCACCACATACAAACAAAGATGTTGTGTCCGCCGAAAACTAAAAAATAAAATATTAAAAAGTTTAAAAAAAAGATTAAAATAGGGCTGGGGCTGGGGCTCGGGGGTAGAGTGCTTGCCTAGCACATGCGAGGCCCTGGGTTCTATCCTCTGCACCACATATAAATAAATAAAATAAAGGTATTGTGTCCAACTACAACTACAAAATAAATATTTTTAAAAAGAGATTAAAATAATTTGCTCAGGATGATATAGGTAGGAAATTGCCAACACATAATTAAATCTAGTTCTGTCTTCTCCAAAGTCAGGGCTATAAATTGCTATTTTAGAAAACCATCTTCTCCTAACACTTGCTTTTCACCTTTCCATCTAAGAACTCATCTACTCTCACTTCATCTTTGACCAACACACCAGGCCCTCTCTGAAGTCCTTGCTTCTACATATGCTTTTTCCTTCGCTGAGAATAGAATGGGCATCCTCCCCCTCTCCCTAACTTCCAGAATTCCTTAAAACCTAACTTATAATCTACCTCTTCAGTGCACACCTCACCATCATTTCCTTGAGTTAGAGTTAGTCACACCCTTGTCTAGTACCTGAAACAATGGAGAGACTCAACTAAAACTTATAAAGCTTACTAAATTTATCTAGTAAATAAACTCTCTTGTCAGAAAACTACGATTTATTTTGATCCACTTCAGCCAGGATTGGAGCAATGCCTGTGTGCTGTACACTCTTGTCTGGGTCCTGGGAGTACAGAGGAACATAAAGCAGTCTCTCCCAAGGAAGGTTCAGTATAGTAATAAAGATAGACGTGCAATCGTGATTATGATACGGTGAGGCAAATGCAGTTTTATTCAAGAGTATACTCAATGGCTTTGGTGGAGGTGGAAGCTATGGGAGGCATCAGTGGTCGGGCCAGCAGTATCAGGAAAGACTTCCCAGAGGCGCAGATGTCTGAGCTTCAGTTTGAAAAAACTGCAAAGCAGACAGTAGTCGATGGGCACCACAGAGACGAACAGTGTATGGTTTGGCTTAGAGCAGTAAGACAGCGTGATGCATTTGGGAGGTCATGTAGAGGTCAGTGTGGCTAACAATGTGCAGAAAAGGGAAAAAGCTAGACACAGCCTTAGGCAGAGGAGGAGGCAGGAGCCAAGTCCTCAAAGGCTTTATATTATCCTCTGAGGAGTTTGAAGGCCCACATTCTCTTGACCCCCTCAGAGCCCTTTGAACACAGAGGGCATCCAAGCCAGCTGCTCAGGTTCTGAAAGCCACTGATGAGTTTCAAATAAGAAGAGGGCTTGACAAGATGAGCATGCATTTCAGAAAGACAAGCTGTGGTGTGGAGGGTGGATTAGAAAGCGTCCAATCAGAAATGATGACAGTAACCCTAGGAGGAAATGAAACATGTAAGGGCCTGAGCTAAGACAGGCCCGTGAGAGTGCAGGGAGAGCCTGGCATGAGGCCTGTGGCCACCCTCCCAGGGAGCCAGTACGGGAGGATCCCAAGGTTTAGGACAAGACAAAGATCATGAGGGCAGCCTGGGACGTTGGGTGTAGGTCGCTGCCAGACGTCCCCAGGTATGCGCAGGCTGGAGTCAGGAGAAGGCACCCCCAGTAACTCTTGGAAGGACAGAAGGGCTGGAGCCAAGAGCACAGCTGAGATCAGGATCGGAGAGAGCATGGAGTGAAAGGAAGGACCTGGCTTTGGCGGATTGGGCAAGGGGCAGAGAGGAATGGAGGTGAGTTCAGAGAAGACAGAAAATACCTAGGGGGTGAGTTTCATGGAAACCTAAGAAATGAGGATTTAGGAAGAAGGAATGAACCGTCCACAGCCTCCAACAGCATAGAGAGATCACAGAAGATAAGGTCTAAAAGCCATCTTCAGTCTGGCGGGCTGGCACAGACCTGAAATCTCAGGGACTAGGAAGCTTGAAGCAGGAGGATGGCAAGTTCAAGGCCAGCCTCTGAAACTTATCAAGACCCTGTCTCAAAAAGAAAAATAAATTTAAAAAAAAAAAAAAAAAGAACTGGGGCTATCACTCAGTGATAAAGTGTTCCTGGGTTCAATTTCCAGTACCAAAAAATAAAAAGGATAAGCCCTCAGGGCTTCATGATTCATTGGTAACTGTGGATAGTTCCCACGGGGAGGTGGCAGCAGGAACCAGACTGCAGTGGTGTGGCTGAGAAAAGGGAAAACAGAGACTGGAGCCAGGGTGGGATGCAGTAACAAGGGGGCGGGTGTTAAGGATGAGAAGAAGAAGCTGGTAAAGTAGGAGAGGGTGACAGATAATGAGGGACCAGCATGCCTACATTTTCTTCATGAATTTGGCTATTTGATTTATGAAGAATTTTCGAAAATAACATGAAAAAACTAAGAGGGCACAACAGATTCCTCTTGTCTTTACTCCCAGTACTATTATAAACCCTGTGGTGCGGTCCTGATTGCTTGTAATTTCAGGTGACCTAATTATTCATAAGCAGCTAGGCCCCTCCCAGAAGAGCCGGGAAACACGCATACCATCCCTCTGACATCACTACACATTTTATTTAGATTGTTTTGGGAGGAATAACTAAGGACTTGTTCCCATGGCTGTGGCATTTTTTTTTTTTCTTTTTAAAAACTTGTCTACAACCCAGGTGCTGATCTAGACTGTGAATACCGCAGACTTCCCTACCCTCTTGGACTCTGTGTCCCGCAGACAAAATGCAATAAAGATGATAAATAAGCAGATTATGTATTATGTTAGAAGGCCATGCTTGCGGCTAAAAGTCTGTAGATTTTTATACCCTGTAAAAAAGATCGGTTTAGGGCTGGGGTTGTGGCTCAGTGGAAGAGCTCTCACCTAGCACGTGCAAGGCCCTGGGTTCGATCCTCAGCACCACATAAAAATAAATAAATAAAATAAAGGTATTGTGTCCAACTACAGCTGAAAAATAAATTTTAAAAAAAGATAGGTGTACTCCATTCAAAATATCTTCAAAAAAAATAAAATACTTGGGAATCAACCTAACAAAAGAGGTGAAAGACTTATACAATGAAAACTACAGAACCCTAAAGAGAGAAATAGAAGAAGATCTTAGAAGATGGAAAAATATACCCTGTTCATGGATAGGCAGAACTAACATCATCAAAATGGCGATATTACCAAAAGTTCTCTATAGGTTTAATGCAATGCCAATCAAAATCCCAACGGCATTTCTTGTAGAAATAGAGAAAGCAATCATGAAATTCATATGGAAAAATAAAAGACCCAGAATAGCAAAAACAATGCTAAGCAGGAAGTGTGAATCAGGCGGTATAGCGATACCAGACTTCAAACTATACTACAGAGCAATAGTAACAAAAACAGCATGGTACTGGTACCAAAACAGGCGGGTGGACCAATGGTACAGAATAGAGGACACAGAAACCAATCCACAAAACTACAACTATCTTATATTTGATAAAGGGGCTAAAAGCATGCAATGGAGGAAGGATAGCATCTTCAACAAATGGTGCTGGGAAAACTGGAAATCCATATGCAACAAAATGAAACTGAATCCCTTTCTCTCGCCATGCACAAAAGTGAATTCAAAATGGATCAAGGAGCTTGATATCAAATCAGAGACACGCCGTCTGATAGAAGAAAAAGTTGGCTACGATCTACATACTGTGGGGTCGGGCTCCAAATTCCTCAATAGGACACCCATAGCACAAAAGTTAATAACTAGAATCAACAAATGGGACTTACTCAAACTAAAAAGTTTTTTCTCAGCAAAAGAAACAATAAGAGAGGTAAATAGGGAGCCTACACCCTGGGAACAAATCTTTACTCCTCACACTTCAGATAGAGCCCTAATATCCAGAGTATACAAAGAACTCAAAAAATTAGACAATAAGAGAACAAACAACCCAATCAACAAATGGGCCAAGGACCTGAACAGACACTTCTCAGAGGAGGACATACAGTCAATCAACAAGTACATGAAAAAATGCTCAACATCTCTAGCTGTCAGAGAAATGCAAATCAAAACCACCCTAAGATACCATCTCACTCCAGTAAGATTGGCAGCCATTAGGAAGTCAAACAACAACAAGTGCTGGCGAGGATGTGGGGAAAAGGGTACACTTGTACATTGCTGGTGGGACTGCAGATTGGTGCAGCCAATTTGGAAAGCAGTATGGAGATTTCTTGGAAAGCTGGGAATGGAGCCACCATTTGACCCAGCTATTCCCCTTCTTGGTCTATTCCCTAAAGACCTAAAAAGAGCATGCTACAGGGACACTGCTACATCGATGTTCATAGCAGCACAATTCACAATAGCAAGACTGTGGAACCAACCTAGATGCCCTTCAATAGACGAATGGATAAAAAAAATGTGGCATTTATACACAATGGAGTATTACTCTGCATTAAAAAATGACAAAATCATAGAATTTGCAGGGAAATGGATGGCATTAGAGCAGATTATGCTAAGTGAAGCTAGCCAATCCCTAAAAAACAAATGCCAAATGTCTTCTTTGATATAAGGAGAGTAACTAAGAACAGAGTAGGGACGAAGAGCATGAGAAGAAGATTAACATTAAACAGGGATGAGAGGTGGGAGGGAAAGGGAGAGAGAAGGGAAATTGCATGGAAATGGAAGGAGACCCTCAGGGTTATACAGTGGAGGGGGTAGAGAGAGAGGAGGGGAGGGGAGGGGAGAGGTGGGGAGGGGGGAGGGGGGAGGATGGGAAAGGCAGCGGAGCACAACAGGCACTAGTATAGCAATATGTAAATCAATGGATGTGTAACTGATGTGATTCTGCAATCTGTGTATGGGGTGAAGGTGGGAGTTCATAACCCACTTGAATCAAAGTGTGGAATATGATATGTCAAGAAATTTGTAATGTTTTGAACAACCCACAATAAAAAATTAAAAATTAAAAAAAAAAGATAGGTGTAAAGATAGATATTTTTTAATTGCTAAGCACCTTGGTACATGTCTGTAATCCCAGCTACTCAGGAAGCTGAGGCAGGAGGATCACAAGCCAGCCTCCTGAGGCCAGCCTCAGCAACTTGGAGGCCGCCAATAAATAAATAAATAACTCATAAAAAATAAGTCAATATACAAAAATAAAATAGGTATTCTTCAATGATACTTTTTCTCTGATCAGATTTTTTTCCCCTCTCCAAAATATCAGTCTTTTCTACTGGAGCTTAAGTAGTTCTGCCATAAAACTGTCCTGAATCTTTGAAAACAACTGTCATTTTCCTCCACTAAACCCTCAAAGTTTTGTGCCTTTCGGAAGTCATTTGTCACTTTCTCCCTAGCCATAGAGTTACTTGCTGGCATAGTATCAGAGTCTCCTTCTAGGAGCAGGAACCATGATTCTAGACTTGGCAGTCTCCATCATGCCTAGCATGGAGGCTCATACTAGAAAATGCCCAGTACACGGGAATAAAGGAACACACTCGTTGTACAAGATTCTAAGTCTGTATCTTCACAGTCCATAGCATCAGATGTGATACCTAAGCTTGAAACTAAGGACGTTTTGGATTTTTTTTTTTGGAGGGGGGTACTGGGCATGGACCTCAGGAACACTTGACCACTGAGCCACATTCCCAGCCCTATTTTTGTATTTTATTTAGAGACAGGCTCTCACAGAGTTGCTTAGCACCTCGCTGTTGCTGATGCTGGCTTTGAACTCACCATCCTCCTGCCTCAGCCTCCTGAGCCACTGGGATTACAGGCATGCACCACCACACCCAGTCATTTTGAGATTTTAATCCATATAAAACAGCAGCTTTGTGCTGTCTGATTATTGTGGCACATTATTCTTCTTCAAAATGGAAAATAATAATTTTAGTTGAAGGAAAAGGGCCAAGTCAATTAGAGTTGCCATTTGAGGGATCTAGTGTGTTATCTTAGTGTCACTCCTGGCATCTGTGTTGTTCCGTTCAGCAGTCATGAGTGCTGCCGGCGAGGTTGTGTCACACTGGATCACAACACTTGCACAAGACCAGGCTTGCCAGCTTCCTCCTCTGGATAAAGCTATTTCTTGGAGACAAGCAGAGCCTCGTGCATAAACATAAAGCTGTGCTTCTTTCTCTGTAGACTGCTTATTCAGATTATAAAATTAAATGCTGCCAGCAGTGAAACAATGCAGAAATGTCAACAGAGAGAATGATGGGGAAGTGGCTCAGCTGGATAGGAGCTTTGACTTTGGTGCACATTGTTCCCAAGGTGAAGTGCAGCCCTTGGCAGGCACCTTCCATGCTCTGGGCATTTTTCAGGTAGACTCCCCAAGCTGGGTTTCTTCCTCTTGGGGGTCCACATCTCACTTTTTAACAATTGAAGTTTCATGGAAGACACTTTGTAAATCACTGAGTTATTGGAAAGAGAATGATCACTGTCAGAATAACCCTAATCACCACTGGTCAGGGGCCTGCTGGTGTCAGGCACTGTGCTGAGCCGGCTATATACGTGGTGAGTGTATCTTCTAGTCTTCACAACAGTCCTGTGTGTGCAAGGGGGGCCCTGTTGTACACATGAGTAAACTGGAGAGCAGAGAGGTTGGATTACTAGCCAAGAGTCACAGGCGGCTATTAACGTAATGGAACTAGAACCCAAATACACATCCTTCTGCCTCCAGGTCCCTTGTTTGTCCAAGGGACAAATAAGCCCTCTTCCACTAGCAGTGTGCTTGAACTCCTGAGGCCTCCCATCTCACTCCATTTTTACCAAGCCTGTCCTGTCCCCATGGTGCAGTGCCACTTTCCCACACAGAGCAACAGACATGAAATGACAGGTTTGAGAACAAGCTTTGTTTTTTTTCATTTTTGTCGCGTTGGGGAGCTACTGTATGTGCAAATGTTTTCTGTAAATGGAAAGCATTGTTTAATCATTAAGATGGTATTCATATTTTAACATAACGGCTCTCCACTGCAATTCTCTTTAGAGGTAAGCCAGAGGTTCCCCACGACACACCCAAACGGGCGTCAGATCATGCTCACCTACCTGCTGCCCTGGCTGCACAACATCGAGCTGGTGGACAGCAGGCTCCTCCTCCCTGGGTCAAGCCCCAGCAGCCCCGAGGACGAAGTCAAGGACCGAGAAGGAGAAGTGACAGCCCCTCATGGGCTGAAAGGGAATGGCTGGGGCTCTCCAGAAGCCACATCACTGGTCCTCAATAACCTCATGTACATGACGGCCAAGGTAAACTCCAGTCACATGGCTCCATCTTCAGAAAAAACAAACTCTTGTGCAAACCTAGGGAAAATGGTATTTATCCTTTAAAATCACACAGAAGGAATGGACAGTGGTGCTGGCCACACAAGAGCATAAATGATGTCACTAAACTCCACACATAAAAATGTTATGGTGAGGGCTGGGGTCTATAGCTCTGTGGTAGAGAGTTTGCCTAACATATGGGAAGCCCTGGGTTCAGTCCCCAGCATCACACACACACAAACCAAGGTTATAATGGCAAACTTTGTATTTTACTGCAATTGAAAAAATAATAAGAAGCCTAACATTTTTTAAAGTTGATGTCCATAGGTATTGCACATGAATGATTTCTGCATTATCAATTTCTCTCCCCTGGAAAACAAATGACATCTTTCTGATAAACAGCCGTTTCCCCTTTCTTACTATTTTTGAGATGGCCATGACCTTCAAAACCACTTTGCCTCAAATGTTCTTCCCACATCACGAGGGCTGTTTCTTATTTTGTTTGTTACAGTATGGAGATGAAGTTCCTGGGCCAGAAATGGAAAATGCCTGGAATGCACTCGCCAACAACGAGAAATGGAGCAACAACCTGAGGATCACACTGCAGTTCCTGATCAGCCTGTGTGGGGTTAGCAGTGACACGGTTCTCCTACCCTATGTAAGTGTGTCTCGGGTTCTCAGGAGGCATCATTCCTGCTGGGGCTTCCATGTACAATTTGCGAGCCAAAATGTGCTCCCGGCTCCAACTAAAATAGAAATGTGCAGTTTTGCCCATCACACTCATCTCCTGAGAGCTCTTCCAGATACTGCATGAAAGTTCCTTTAGCCCCCAAGACACAGGCTACACGTGCCAGTAACAACTGTCATCCCCTCACTCTAAGCCTTGGGACACAGACCTGTGAATTAAGGAGCAAATATTTTTCTAACAGTTACCAAAAGCTGCCTTCTACAGACGTTAGTGCCAGAATGTGAGAGACGCTGGATGCTCTCAAAACAGAATTAAAATACAGAGAATCCTGGTTTTTCTCTTCAAATTCAGGTGGTAGGAGAGAGAAACAAGTAAAGCTGTCTGATACTTGCTATTTATATTAGAAGGAGATGGGATCAACAGAAGGACAGCATTTAAAATTCAAGCTCACTTGGCATTTCCATACCGGTTGCTTTTGCAAGAGAGCTGATTTCTTCCTGCAGTTTGACTCATATGAGCCTCGTAACAGCACACTCGCTTCAGGCTGGACCATGAGGTCTACGGCAATGCAGAGCATTGAATTCAGAGATATTTTTAAGATTTTAAACTACTCTGGGCATGGTGGCACTCGCCTATAATCCTAGCCACTCTGGAGCCTGATGCAGGAGGATTGCAAATTCAAGGCCAGCTAAAAGTCATTTGTTTCTAGGGGAGAGGAAAATAGAAAGAGACCGGATTCCTTTTTAAACAAAAATAACTAGCAGTTTTCCCCCCACCCCTCCACGGTTTGTATAAATAAAATTCTTTCTGAAGATAGGACCTTTAATGGCAAGTTGGAAGTTTAGATTGAATCAATGTGCCCAGAGGGTAACTTTAAAAAATTAAACCATTAGAAAAGGTAAGGCCTTCAACACACACAGTCCTAATCGTCCACGTGGCAAGGTGAATTCTAACCCCACCTGGAGTAGCCTAGGAGGGCACCAAGATTACCCTGGGACTGATGGCACCCAGATGGTGGCGTGGGTTACCAGCCTACAATTCTTGTGGACTAGGTTCTGGAAAACATCTCTTGTTTCTTTTCTTCCTCTCAGATTAAAAAGGTGGCCATATACCTATGCCGCAATAACACCATTCAAACCATGGAAGAGCTTCTTTTTGAGCTGCAGCAGACTGAGCCCGTGAACCCCATTGTCCAGCACTGTGACAACCCGCCCTTCTACCGCTTCACCGCCAGCAGCAAGGCCTCCGCAGCCGCTTCCGGTAAGGACCAGGGACCTGGGCCGACTTCTTGTCCTGGGTCTCTGGAATTTTCTTTTGGCGGAGCCTTAAAAGTGTGTGAATATGTGTCTGTGGCTTTTTCTTATTCCTGTATATACATTCACTTAAGAGACTTGAAAATAGCTGAGACCCTGGGTCATTATTGGATAAATGAAACTGTTTTGTAAGAATGACCATGGAGCTTTTTACTTTACGCTGATTTCAAGAAGAGCCCTGAAATCACTGAGGAGTCTCTTCTGGACCTTCCTATTTGTATCTGTGGGATTCCTGTTGCTAATATTGTCCCAGGACTGACTAAAACGCCCTGCAACAGTACAGGTTGTGCAAACCTAATCCCAAAATCCAAAACACTATTCAATCTGAAACGTTTTGAGCACTGACCTGATGCCACAGGTCTGATGGTTGAATGTACATGACATAAGATTATTTAAAATGTATAAAATTAGGCTGTGTGCATAAGATGTATGAAACGTGAATGAATTTCATGTTTAGACTGGAGCTCTATCCCCACGATATCTCACTGCATGTATGCAAATATTCTAAAATCTTTTAAAAATCCAAATTTGGAAATAATTCTGGTTCCAAGCATTTTCAATAAAGACACTCAACCTGTATTATCTCTTTCAGTAAATAGGTATCAGCATCATTTCGTGAAACATGTGCCCTCCTCCTCCCCCATGGCCCATTCCCTCTCTTTGCCTTCTTTGGTGCCAGAGCAGTGTTCTTGCAGAGAAGTGTCAGATTAGGAATCAGAAGCTCTGGCTACTTGAACTTGCTTTCCTAGCATTGGTCAAATAACTCCAGAAACACTAAAACAACTTACAGCAGGGCCAGCTGCTATAAATAAGCTCATTTCCAAGTGGCCAGGAGAATAGGTTCCAAGAATGTTGCAGCCTCACTTTACAAGGGAGTTAAGGAATCTGGTTTGACCATAACAGATGTCTAGGATTCTCCTGTTTCAGTGGTGCCCGCTTAAAAGGTTGTTTAGAATGTCTGAGATTGTACAAAAGATGTGAGGAATCTTGCAAACAGGGATTTTTACAGGAAATCCATTCCTAAAATTAACTGAGACTTGAGCTTGACTCCTCTGCATGTGTCTTTTTCTAAGCGTCTTTCTTCTAATCCCATCTACAGGAACCACCTCCAGCAGCAATACAGTGGTTGCTGGCCAGGACAGTTTCCCAGATGCCGAGGAAAGCAAGATATTGAAAGAATCTGATGAAAGGTTGGTGCACAAATCTGGCCTAACACCCAACATAACTTTCAGCAGTAGCCTGTACAAAGGCATCAGTAACAGTTTGTGAGCTTTCCTAAATTTCACAGGCACACCAAAGTCCTCCTTTATTCTTAGAACACAGACTAACTTTCTAATTCTGTCCTGTAGATCCCTGAAGTTAACAATTTTTTCCTATACAAAGTCAGAGAACAGAAAGATAAAGAGGAGACAGTTTTGGTAGCTGATTCCCACTTACCTCAGGGCTTCATAAAAAGCACCAGTCATTCTGCTAATGGGTAAAACCATCTAGAATTACAGGGGATTTGTCATGTGAAATTTTCAAATCTGATTACTAAATAATTTCTTAGAGTAGTTGTCTTGAGGTGGGTTTTATAAAATATCATTGTATTTATCAGCTTTTTGTTACTATTAGAAAATATCTGAGGCTGACTAACTTTTGAGGAAAAGAGGTTTATTTAGCTCAGGTTTGGAGGCTTTAACCCCAAACCATATGACACAGAGTCTAGCAATGGCCCTGTTGGCTACATCACATTGTGGTGGGAGCATGTATGTCTGTGTGGTCTCTGTTTCTTCTTATTCAGCTACAAGGATTCAACCATGAGAGCTCCACTGTTATTACCTTGCCTAACCTAACTGTTTTCCAAGGACACTACACCATAGTGGGATTAAGTTTCACCCTCTTAATACCATTTCCATAAGACTGGGAATTAAGTTCTTATGAGTTTAGGGGGACAAACTTATTCAAACCATAGTAGTAATCATTCTTTTACCCTTACTTGACTGTGATAACATCTCAATTGACCAACAACACTGTCTTTTCCTGCTAGGCAAAGTCTCCATTCCCTTCACGACCACGCTGGTGGTATTTTCTTACCTACACACTTGTCCTCAGATTGCCTGTGAACTACTCTGGGTAAATAAAATCTGAATTGCTCCTCCCTGCAGATTGTAAAGAGCACACTCTGTCCCTGAACTACACCCCAGCCCCAAGTGACAATGCTAACAAGCCTTAGCATACATTGATATATTATCAAGACAGCTGCCTAGGTGTTCATTTGAGCTAAGTCAGCAAGAGAAAACTCAGGGAAACATTTTATCCTTTTAGTTTTTCTCTTATCAGGCTGTGTTCACGGTATATATTTTAAGATATGAACCTTTGATGTGAAAGGATTAGGCAGTCAGCCTGGTCCTTCAAATTCCTCTATGTCCCAAATCCAAAATTTGTTTCCCCAACCCAGAAAGGCAAAGAGAAGTAGCAGATTCCTCTCTGGGGAGTCAGGTTTTCCTTTTCTTTTGCCAAGGAGACCTTTGCTGCTCTGTGGCTTCAGTCAAGAGAACAGTCTGGAAGGGGCTTGCTCCTCCCCTTCACCCTACTTAAGGCCCCTTTAGAGCTTTCTCAACAAGGAAAAGAGAAGCATTGCCATCCACTCTTTACTTCTTCACCGCCTGGCCCTCAGAGCAGCTCTAAATCCTGCACACTGTGGGCTGTAGTTCATCAGTCGCCGAGTGCCACGGAGCTCCCCACCCAGCAGAAACCTCCAGATGGGGCATGATTTTTCCAACCTACTTTCGTCCCTTGCTGAATGATGTCTGGGCTCAGCATCCACTTTTTATAACACCACATTTATCAGCATAAACATGATCAAGGAACTTCTTCAGAAGGTGATACGTCTGTCACTCTTTAATTTCATAAGTACCCATCTGATTTAGACTGTTTCATGGCCTAATTCATATGAAACAAAGCAGTTGTCCCAGGTATTCTTTTATGGATTCACAAAGTAATAGCACAAGCGATACGACTGTGAAGAACGTTTGAAGTTATCTAGGAGTATATGACAGCATCGGGAAGGCAAATCCTAAGAAATGAAGAAAACCAAAGTAATTACAGTCCATTACAATTCCTCACTCCAGCAAATCCAAACTATTGGTGGAATATTCCAAGGTTTTACGCCTAGGAGAAGGTACATAGTTAGTGGCACATTCGGTGCATTTTCCTGAACCCTTCCTGTTTCTTCACACCCCATAAGGACAGCTTCCTCCTGCCTCTTCAGTGTTCCAGAGGGAAATAAGTGCTGATCTGTTGTCACCCAGATTAGAACACAGGTCAGTAATGTAGGCAGACTCACCTATTTGGGCTAGTATCTCCTGCTCTTTTTAAATGTGGCCCTATTTCTTTCCTTTGGCTATACATGTTAAGTGGGTAGAACCTGCTATGTATTATTTTATGTAAAATAAATACAGACATACCATTTCTGTCTGGTGGGTGGAGCTCCGTGGTTGAGCATTTGCCTAGCATGTGTGATGCCTTGGGTTTGATTCCCTAGCACTCAAAAAAAAAAAAAAAAAAAAGAACACATGCACACAAGTGCATATGCACCATTGTGCTCTTATTTTGCCCTTATTTCCCCTGAGCCACACCCTGGCCCTAGCATCTTGGGATGATAAATATACTATTGATTTGAATGGTTTTGTTGGTCCTTTGCCAAGACAAGGAAATTCTAGAAATCCAAGGGGAGCATAATAACATGTTATAACTAGAGAGTGTCTTACAGTCTCACATCTTTTTTTTTTTTTATTCCCCACAACAACCCCAATAAAATAAAAGATAAAACACCATTATTATTCCATTTTAGCAATTATAGAAACAAGGTTCCCAGAGAACAGAGCTAGTGAGAGAGAGCTGGTTTGTTTGTTTTTTCAACATATTTTTATTATTAAATTACACATAGTAATTATATATATTTCTGGAGTGCAGTGTGATGTTCCAATTCATGTATACAATATGTAATAATCGGGCCAGGGAGATGTGCATATCCATCACCTCAAACACAAGCTCAATATTAAAAAAAAAAAAAAAAAAAAAAAAATTCCTGCCTTCTTGGAGGCAGCGTGGCCCTCAAATGTCCCTCCACTGCCACCTCCTTGTGATTGACCCTAGACGACTCATTTAACCTCAGTTGGCATCAGTTTCCTCATTTGTAAGTCAATAATATATATCTCAAAAGTGAGTAAGCCAGGGGCTTACGCAGCAGTAGAGCACTCGCCTAGCACATGAGAGGCTCTGGGTTTGATCCTCAGCACCACATAAAAAATAAATATATATAGTGTCCAACTACAACTAAAAAATAAATATTAAAAAAAAAAAGTGAGTAAGCCAAATTAAATAAGGGATGTGTATGAAGTTCTAGACTTCAACTATTTTTTTTTTCTTTTGATTATTTCAACAAGCCACAAAAGAAACCAGAGAGAAGAGTCCTTCTGATTCTTTGATTATATTACAGACTCTAGTACCTTTTCCTAAAAATTCTCAAACTATGTTAAGGGAAGCTTTAAGTTGAGATTTAGAACAAGATTTGTTCTGGAGCTATTTTGTGTACTTCCAATTCTTCCCACTTTCACTTGTTCATTTAGCAAATATTGTTGGCCACCCACCTTGTACCATGTTCTGTGAAGAGAGAGTCACATTCAACATCAGGCTCATTTTTGTCATTTTCTTTCAAATCAAGTGTAATGATTTTCTAGTTCAACTAAAATATTAGCCATGAAATCCTTATCTTTTCAAGGTTTGGGCTTTTGTTTGTGAGCAAAAGTGACCATTGGTCCCATGCGAGGGGAAAAGAAATGTTTTAGGTACGATCTTCATAATATTCCATTAAGAAAAGCATCATCATCAGAACCAGCTGCTAAAGAACCAACCACTAAATAATAGTATCTGCCATGAGCAACAGCACGTGTACACCCCTGTTGCTGTTTCTTAACAATTGTCCTTCTCTTTGAAGGTTTAGTAATGTCATCAGAGCTCACACCCGCCTAGAGTCAAGATACAGCAATAGCTCTGGAGGATCGTATGATGAGGATAAAAGTAAGTACCCACAGTCTGTGGGCTTCCAGATGGAGTGCAAGTGGTGGAAGAAAGGATGATGAGCATTTTGATTATTCTTGACCTAATTACTAAGAAGGACCCAAAATATTAAGCCATCATTTAATCTAACTCTACAGAGAAGTATAGCCAGCATCTTAAATGTACAACAGACAAACCCCAAGTGAAACAGTGGAGAAATCAAAATTGTAAAATTTCAAATCATTATACAATTTTTATATTCTTGGCATTTTTTTTATTGATGACTCACAGTCTGGGAAAGGCTAGTAAAAAAAAAATTGTCCCTTTAGAAGATGATTTTTGCAATACAGCTTTTTAACCTATCTTGGGACTAGACTTAACCTTTAAGTTCTGAGTGTGTGCTTCCCCAGGATGGGATCTGATTTCACATTGAATCTCCCACTTGCGTTGCCTCAGTCACCAAGTAAAAACCTTCTAAACTGGGAGACTTTCTTTGTACCTTGGGCAACTGGATAAACCAAAAACCTCACTGCATTCATTGATTTTATGTGTAAGGCCTAGACAGCTTGTGTTGATACAGAACAGGTGAGGAGTATCAGTTCATCATGAGTTACAGAAATATAGGAACCAAAAAATCATTCCCACTGTCACTCAGGTATGATAGGGAAATCAGTGAACTCTTTGTGGGATTTATTTTTCTATCTGAGTAGAAATCATAAGTATGGTGATATTTCATGAGTTGGATTCATCTCATCAGTGTTTAAGGACTTTATAGTTGTTTCTTGAATTGTTTTGTTTCTATGGGAAATGTACAGTCAAATCAGATACCACATTTCAACGGCCCTTACTTAACTTCCTAATGCATTGATTGCTCTAATTTAGGTTAAGTTTCAGCTGTGCCCCTATAAAAACTTTTTACTAGAACTATCAATAAGAGGTAATATTATATTTTCCTTCCCTTCTATATTCCATCAGAGGACTGTACCACTGAACAGTTGGATCTGGGACCATAGACCACCAACATGAATTCCAGACAGGACCAGATTTTTACACATGAGGGAAAGGGAGAGTAGTTCTAGAAAAATCAAAATGTTGCTTCAGAAGAGGTCTGGACTGTGACAATATTCAGCAACTCAAAATCTGAGGACAGAAAAATTGAACTATGAAGAGTTTAAGGAGTCTAACGCCAACTCCCCCAGAATTTGACAGACACAATATAACTAAACCTACCACTGTGTGATAGTGAATTGACATGAGGAAACAGCTATACTTCGGCCAGTTAATGCCTTTAAAGTGTATTTCTGTGTTTTGGGTAAAAGACGTAGACTTTGGTAGAAATATTATAATAGATAACAATCATTTTGAAATTATAGCTTTAGAGTCCTCTGGTATTAAAACCTCAAATTCCTTATGTTCATCAAAATAGAGGATTCCAGAAAGGTCATTGTAATAAAATGGGATAATATGTCATTTTATACATATAAACCCAGATCACTGACTTTAGAGGCAAAAAGAAAAATAAATAATGGAAGTATTTATGAAGATTAAAAATCCAGATAAGGCATAAAAAAGAAATCTAATGTTATCATATGGCCTCTATTTTACCTAGAAATATTCACAAATTAATTTTATCAGTATGAATAACATTTTGATGGTAAAATAATTTTGGTATAGAATTTGAATTCAATTGTGTGTCAAAGTATCATTCACATAATTAATGTTGTTGACCAGTTTCATGGCATGAAGTTTGGACACTGAGAACTTATATGGTCTCTTATTTATCATAAGAGAAAATGAAATCAAGCTAAATAGACAGATGTTCATCACAGGAAGCCCATAAAGTATATATTAAGATCCTTTCCCAGAGTGCTCAAGCAATAGTGCTCTACTCTGGTTGTCTCATAGAAAGCAGTGGGTCTAATAGGACATAAATAATCTCAGGACTTTAGTCCCTGGGACCTCATTGATGTACTTTTGGCTTTGGCTACATAACTGTGGACATGGAACATGCCACAGATAGGGAAAGGTTAATAGACTTAATCCCCAGACTGATGGCTGGGGGTCTGGTACACTAAATGTTGGCTACTTCCTCCCTGAATTCTCCAGGGATCAGCAGAGGTAGGAAAGCTCAAGAAGGGGTCAGGAGAGACAGAGTGGCCCAGTGTTTCATAATGTAGGTTTGTCCAAAAGGCGCTTTATATTAAAATAAAATCTATACCCCCTTGGATAAAATGAACAAGCAAACTGAGGTAAACCTAGAACTACCAGTATTACGTAAGATTCCTTCTAGAAAATTTCTAAATGTCTGGATTATTTTCAAGTTCATATGCTACTGAATCTGGTTTTATAATAAGAGTACAAGTAGTTAAACTGGGTATTATCTGAGTTATGATGGTTTAGACCTAACTGCAGAAAACCAATTTTAGGTCATTGTAATGTTGCACATTTTTGCTGACTGGTTATATATCTAAAGTCATCATTAAAACTAAAGTATCCTTTCCTAACAGCAATCTCACAATTTTAATCCTTCAGCACTCTCCCTTTTTTGCTCTCCTTTCAAGTTTTATTAAGGAATATCTACTGACATAGAAGTGCATTTTGTAACTAACTTATCCTGGTCAGTCATCCAGAAAGTTAATTTACTGAAAGTGAGACACTCTTAGATAATACACTGAGAGTTACAACTAAGATAAATTACTACTGCTCCTGCCTTAAATTTTTTTGTAGATTCAAATTGTTGTGTCCAAAATCTCATGGCACAGGATTCTAAAGTTCCAGCTGCTCATACGTGGGTTTGTTGGAAAGAGCTAACAATTACTTCCTAACTTTCCCCACAAAACCCCCTTAGCTCACATCCTGAAGAAGAAGTAGGGTATTCTTGATTCTAGTGCCTGTCCTTGTTGGAAGCCTCACTTGTCACAGTAGGAAGGATTCCCTCTACCAGTTCTGCTGTTAAGCCAGTATCTCACTCTCAACCAGAAGCATTGAATCAACTGCAGTTGTGCACTTCATAATGGTGGACCACATGATTTCATGCACCACATAATTTTGGTCAGTGACAGACCACATACACAATGGTGGCTGTACCATACAGCCTCAGCATGTAGTAAGGCTGTACCATCCAGGATTGTGTAAGTACTCTCTACTATTTGCGCAATGACAAAATTGCCTAACGACACTTTGCTCAGTGTGTCCTAGACGTTGAGTCAGATTGCTGAGTCATATTCCTGGGTTAGGTATCACATGGCCCCCAGTGGAGTAGCTCATCTGAAATGCCAAGGGCCTATATTGAGAGGATAATAAAAAACACTAACATGAAACTTGTTCCTATGCTTACCTGAAAGATATTGTTGATGAAGTTCATTCATTCAGGGATAATTTTGGATCCCTGGCTACATGCTAGAGACTACTGTAGGAATAAGGGAAATGACAAGGAACAAGGTGAAGAAGGTCCCAAGCCTCCTGGAGCTTACTTGAGAGCAAACAGAGGCAGGCAGCGCTGGTAAATGGGGGATCCAGGCAAGGGAGGAAAGCAGAAGCAGTGAGGGGAAGAAAGTGGTCAAGGACACCCTCTGTGATAAGCTGACCTTAGACCTGAATAAAGCATTGAGCAAGAGCGTGCCAGGCATGGGGAAGAGTAGATCTGAGGCCCTGAAGCTGGCCTCATGTTAGAACAGCAGGGAATCCAGGATGCCTGGGGTGGAGGGGGCAGTAGGACAGGGGTAGGAGATAAGACCAGAGAGGAACAAGGGGACAATCGTATAAGGCCTTAAAGGCAGTGGTGTGGCATCTGGATTTCATTCTGAGTGTAGCAGGGGAGCCACTAGCGAGTGTTGAGCAGGGTAAGGGCTGTGACCAGAGTAGCTTTAAAGGGATTACAGTGGCTGCTCTGTAGAGCAGTGTAACGGGACAGGAATGGAAGCAGGGAAATCATGGAGACCAAGTGTGAGAGAGGAGGGGGCTCAGATTCAGTGATGGGCTGAGGACAGTGGTAGGAGGCTAGACACATTTTTTGAAGTCAGAGCACTGACTTTGTTGATAATGACTGTCCTCAGTTTCCCCTCCATAAAGCGGGGATAATAATAAGCACCTTTTATTGGGCTATTAATTTGTTGAGTGCATAGAACACCGCCTGATGCCCAGTGACTCTGTGTTAGTTCCTAATGTTGTCATTGTTATAATTACTGTGGTCATAACCGTGATTGTGAGCTGAATGTAGGATGTGAGAGGGAAGCCGGGGATGACTCTAAGGCTCTTGTCCTGACCAAACTGGAAACATCGATTGCATCTCACTGAGGTGGGGGAAATGGAGGGAAAGGAAATTTCCATCCAAAGTAATGGAAATTCACATGATTTCCCATTTTTATTTTTATCTGTGTTTTTCTTTACTCTAAAATGAATAACTGTAGTTATCAAGTAATAACTAATCAAGTAATTACCCAATCAAGTAATTCTAACCCATTGATCATGTCATTCACACCAAACTGAGTAATTAGAAAGTTATTTTTAACAAGCATGTATTTGTAAGATTCTTTCTAAAAAATAAGGAGAAAAAGCAAACGTCTTCTCGTGGAAAATGAAGTTCACTTGTCTTTCTCGCTCTAAAGATGATCCCATCTCTCCCTACACGGGCTGGTTGTTGACCATTACGGAGACCAAACAGCCACAGCCCTTACCGATGCCATGTACTGGAGGATGCTGGGCCCCCCTGGTTGACTATCTCCCAGAGACCATCACTCCACGGGGGCCACTCCACAGGTGAGCAGTGTGCACGGGTGGAGACAGATGATGGCTTGGCTTTGACTGGACATCTCTACCTATTAGAAGAGGAAACCTCTTCCAGGTTTCACCAGAAACATCACTTTTTAAGTCAGAGGGGCCTTGCTTGACTTGTCTGCCGGCCCCAGCAGCTTAGTCAAATATTAACCAATGTGCAAAGCTGCCTTCCAGCCCTTTGAGCTTTCTTTGGATGTAATTCTGTGATGCTTTTTTGACTGTATGCAACTTGAAGAGAGGGCCTTGTCTTCATCTCTCAGTTTTTATTACCTGTGACTTGTAGAATTTCCATTTCTTATCTAACTTAACTGATGTTTCTTCTTGTTGTGGGGCTGTGTGCTATATCAAAAGTTAAACTCTATATATCTGGAATAAGGTTCTTAATATAATTTTTTTCAGCAAGCCATAAATAACAATTGCATTGAATTGTGAGCTAATGGTTTATTTCCACCCGCCTCAGAAGTTGCATTAATCTCATCATTTTGTTGGTTAGGTGCAATATTGCTGTGATTTTTATGACTGAGATGGTGGTGGATCACAGTGTAAGAGAAGACTGGGCTCTCCATCTACCACTATTACTCCATGCTGTCTTCTTAGGTAAGACTGGATCTAGAGGGGATTCTACCCAACAGGGTCAAAAACACATAAAGGTAATCCACAGAGATTTCTTTTCACGTTGACGTCCGCCTGCCCCCACTTTTGAAAGGTTTTAGTCTCTTCTGTTTTTCATTGCACTTTTGTGACACCTACTTTCTAAAATTTCAGCTGATCAGTCATTGTTTGAAATTGTCCTAATTCTACAATGTAAATAATTTGGGCTCTTTTGAGGGAGTTTGGCCAAGGAAGTAAATTTAAAGCAATGAGATATGGTCAGTGCAAACAAAAAGACAGTGCGTAGACCATATCAGGCCTAGCACTGAGCTTCAGGTACTCAAGTAGTAGAGCAGAATGGGAGTAGGAGCCATCCAGAAGATGAGTTAGAGACACAAATAAAGTAGGATCCTTCCATAAGACAGATCCAAGGAAGAGAACATCTTAACAAGGAAGAATGCAAACCACGTCAGGTGCTATGGAGAGGTCAAGAAAAGTCCATCTTATCAGCATTTCATGAGAATATTTTATTTAAGAATAAAGCATTTTAATTTTTTAAGCCCAACTTCTTTATGTTGGCAACCCAAAATATAATAAACTAAACATTCATTTGATGTGTTCCTCCCAGGTCTCTTGGAATCCTTACTACCCCTGGAATCTGAAGGAGCTTACCATTTGGTTATACTAAGCGAGTCCACCATTTTGTTACAGGTTTGGACCATTACCGGCCTGAAGTCTTTGAACACAGCAAAAAATTGCTTCTTCACCTCTTGATTGCCCTCTCTTGCAACAGCAATTTTCATGCCATTGCTTCTGTGCTCCTGCAGACCCGTGAGATGGGTGAAGCTAAGACTCTAACTGTCCAGCCAGCTTACCAACCAGAATATCTCTATACAGGTAAGGAGGAGGAGCAGTAGGCAGCCTGAGACAGAGTCACAGATGGAAGATGATGGGGGGGTGTCAGTGGAGCCCAAGTTCACTTTTCTCATGCTATTGCCTCCGACTTATGATAAAAATCCAATAAATGTGTACTGTTTCCCTTGATGTGAACTTGCCTCTCAGAAGCTTTCCTCATTATTAAATATTTTTAAACTTTATTTTTCCTTGTTATGATTGCTACTCCTATTAACTATGTTCCTATTGTGGCATTGAATTTAAAATACTCAGGGTCAAAAACATCAGTCTAGAACACTGCAGATAGGGTAGACTACAAATCGGTCATGGGCCAGGTCCCAGGTGTATAAGTTGTTCTCTTGAAGGAATTTCCACTTTATTGAATGACTATTTTCTAAAAGGCACAATTTAATGGGAGCCTATGAAAAACTATTGCCGTTTTGAAACGAAAAATTTCTTCAAAGGAATGGGAACAGAAAGCATTGGCTGAGTCAAAGAAATCACCCTGCCATGGCAAGCTATGGAAAGCAGCCATTAGATTTTCACCGTGAAGGTCAATGGTTGAAGTTAGTCATGAAAACTTTCCCAAAAGAGTTGGCCAGTGGTTTTTATTTAAAACAGTAATATTTGAAATATCTTAAAATGATGATGAACATTACTATTTAGGTATTGTTTTATACGTTACATTGATACCAAGTATGCTATGGCATTTCATTTCACAGGGTACTTTCTTCATTACCTTGAATAGGATGTACTTTTATTTCACTTCTTGTATTCAGCACTGTCTTGTCTTCTAATAGAGGTTAACATTTTTCAGGAAAACAAATATGAAGTCATTATTAATTCTGAGATGTAAGCCTCCAGTGTGCCTCGGTTTAAGCTCTTTATTTTGAGCCAAGCTACACTTAATATCCTATCAGCCTCTGAGGGACACAGAACTCTTTATGACAGACACTTAATTTAAAGAATCTAAAGAGTTCTACTTGTTCAAACTTCTATGGATAAAGATGTATTCCATTAAGTATATAGACTTAGGCTGATAAAATTATAGTGTCTCAAGTTGTACAACTCTGAGTGCATCAGTTTTGCATTTATTATACCAGTGATGTGGTATAAAATGATTTAGGGAATTACCAAAAACAAAATGTGCACAGTGTTTATAGGCAAGGCAAACAATTGATAGCCAAAATGATTGGATCTGTCACATAGGAATAGGTTTACAGAGTATAGGAAATGTCCCCTTTTTATAAACCATTATTGAGCATCTAGGTTCAACTATAGTTGCTGTCAAATCCACACTAAAAACTGTGTAATAGAAATCATTGTCCTACCTCATTATAATAGAAAACTAAGATACAGAGGGTTATATAAGCTCCAAGGGTACACTGTATGCTGCAGAGATGCCCCAATAATTAACATTATTCAGATGTACTTTCTATAATTATTAAAAGAGGACAAGGGAATGGTCCCATGTGTACTTTTTTTTTCCCCAAACCCATATAGCCATAGAGGTAGAAGTGTTAACCAAATACATAGTGGAAAGAACATACTATTCACTTATATTTTCTTTTAATACCATGCAATATAGTTTATCAAAATATACACATAGGTGGCTGAAGGGAGTAGCTCAGTTGTAGAGCATGAACTTAACATTTGTGAGGTCCTGGGTTCAGTCCTCAGCACTAAAATAAACACCCACACACATACACAATATTCTAACTTCTAGGCAAATTTACTTAAAACATTAAATATAACTTGCTTATTAGTCAAAGTGACTGTTACCTTTAAAAAGGGGATCACTTTGCATGTTTAAGTTGTCTAACACTGAAGAATAATTTTTAAAAGAATAATAAAAGAAAAAGAACATTTTTCTTTCCCCTTTCTTAGTTGACCTGTTATAATTTAACTTTTCCTTGGCCTGGCCTATGCATGCATGAAAAACACACACACACACCAGAGTAGAAAATGGCAGATCACCTCTATTCCCAAATGTACACTGATCTACACAGCAGTGCCACTGATCCCATATACAAAGAAAACCTATCAATTTCATTTCATCATAGGCTAGACCAAATCAAGTGCTTTCTCCCCAAAATTTAAATAACTTCATAATTGTTTGTGTTCCCCAGCAGGCCTTATTGAGCATGCTGACAAGCACCCTTCCTAACATATCCCTCCTTAAACATCTTCACCCTCCAGGTGGCTTTGACTTCCTGCGAGAGGACCAGTCCTCCCCAGTGCCAGATTCAGGGCTGAGCTCCAGTTCTACCTCCTCCAGCATCAGCCTGGGAGGCAGCAGTGGGAACCTCCCACAGATGACGCAAGAGGTAGAAGATGTGGACACAGCTGCTGAAACCGATGAGAAGGCAAACAAGCTCATTGAATTCCTGACAACCAGGTAGTTGGGGGTAAAGAGTCACGCTGCTGCGGTTTTCAGGTCAACCTTTTGAAAAAGTGTCAGCCCTTTAAACCACACAGATGGAAAAGTGATCCCGGAGTTCTAACAAAGTTCTATTTTCTCTTCTAATTTGCATCTGCCAGCATAAAAGGCAGACACTAGTAGAGCTTGTCTCTGGTCCCACTGATACAGTGGATGATGGGCAGGGAGGTTTCCAGTAGACATTTCCATGGTGCCACAGATGGAGACAGGACCTGGTAACTGCAGGCTTGACTTTAGTCACATATCAGAGCTGCCAGGATCTGGGAGTTCTGAGACATCGCAAACATCTTCACTCTGGAAACCAATGATTTCAGCTACAATTGAGCCAGGAGCAGCTGCTGAGGGGATCACTGTCTGCGTGTCTGGTCCAAAGAGTCATTTGTAATTGGGAGTCAGAAATGAGAAACTAGGAAGCAGGATGGGAAAGGACTCAAACTAATCATAAAGCAAAATCAAGGAAAACTACAAGTGGTCCTGTTTTTTCAGGTCTTCCTGCTCTTCTAATTAACCATTTCACTTGTAAGACTTCAGAATTTCTAGCAGCCCGAGGTCCAGTGTTTGTATAAAGGCATGCACCTGTGACCTGGAGACACGCTCTCCTTTTGCAGTGAGTTAAGTCCTGGAAATTTAGTTTGTATACATGTTATACAGTATCTGACATGAGTTTTCTTTCTTGCATCAGTTAATGCAAAAAGAGCATTTTCTTTCCCCAATAACTCAGGTTCTTTTACACAGCTCCCAGCTTAATGTGGGATATCGTGTGCAGGAAGCTTAGGAGGGGGGCCCTTCATACAGAGTGTGTGCACAGACAGGGTGCTTCAGAGACCTGGATGATTCATAGAGAGAACAGGTGGTGTTGCCACTTACCATCCAACAATACCACATGTTGAGAAAGGCAGTCGACTGAAGTTCTCTCACCTGGCTCTATTGAGTCTTACTGTTGAAAACCAACTAGACAATGAAAGCCATATCTTCAGTTTGGGTCCACGGTATTTGGCAACTTAATGATGTGGTCTTCATGAAATCCTTATCTCTGCAAATGCTACGATGTGAACAGTGAGTCTGTCTAAATCTACATTTTATTTAGTATTTTATATTAATTTATTCAACATATCAATAATATGCCTGTACTGTTATGGCAAAATAGGAGATTTTCATTTTGTGAATCAATTTAATTTAAAACATTGAAAAGTATGTCTCCACAAACTTGAAATGTACCCCCAGATCATGAAGTTTTCGAAAGTATTGTGCATCTTCAGAGTCAGAACTCCATGTATAGTTTTTAAAATGGTAAGTGAAAATTATACTTTTGACATTTTGTGTGTTTTGTTCAAGGGCATTCGGTCCACTTTGGTGCCATGAAGACATCACACCCAAAAATCAAAATTCAAAGAGTGCCGAGCAGCTCACTAATTTCCTACGTCATGTTGTATCCGTATTCAAAGATTCCAAATCAGGTACTTCATCCTCTTTGCCCAGATCCTTCTTTCATCAGTTTTCCATAAGGGAGATCACTTCATGATGACAATACACCTTATAACGTGATCCTGACACCACCTGTGCATGAGCATATTCATAGGAGAATTTCAAAGCTTCTTCTTAGTGTGGCCCAACTGAATCCATGCCATCTGCACTTGCACCAAGCCCCATCAAATAACCTTCCCAATCTTAACCTTACTACTAGAATTAAACTCTACCCATAATGTTAATTTTATCTAGAAAAAATCGTGAGGCATAAATTTCATTTATTGGCCAACATCAGTCTCAACTATGAAAAATCGTCAACCAGTTTAATTAAATGACTGATTGGAATTTTTTAAGGGGGGAAAAAAGAAAAGAATTTGAGTCTGTGATGTAGCTCAATGGTAAGCTCTTGCCTAGAGTGTACAAAGTCCTTGTTATAAAAAGACAAAAAGAATTTGTGATGAAATGTTTTTGGCTTTAAGGGTTTGCTAACAATTCTTGTACAAATGACCTTTCAATATTCTAAACACAGTGATTCTCATTGAAACTATAGTAGCATCATAATATTTACAGATTTGCCCGCAAGCTGAATTCCTTTCAGATATAACTTGGACTGACTGATTTGTGTGCAAAATTTGAACTTGGTTCCTTACTGTGATATAAAAGCTATGTCTACCCTTTTTTCACACCAGTATTAGATCTGGCTCACTGACTTTCCCAGCTGCTCTAATAATTAACATGTTTCCTACTTTGAAGCATTTCTGATTAACCACATCTCTTTTCATTATCATAAGACACCTACTATAAACCAAAAACTACTGATAAACTGAAATGGTAAACTCATTTCAGGAATAGGATTGCCTTTTGCTTTCTTTCTTCGTGTGTGTGTGTGTGTGTGTGTGTGTGTGTGTGTGTGTATGTGTCCTGTCTAACAGGACCTCATGACTGCTAGACAAGTGCTCTACCACTGAGCTGTATCCCCAGCATTTTTTTTCCCTTTTACTACACTATGCTTTATCAAGACTCATACAAAATTTGTCTTTATTTTAAAATGGTTCATTCATTCATTTTGGGATGGATCTTGACATGTTACCCAGGCCAGCCTTGAACACCTGGGTTCAAGCAATGCTCTTGTCTCAGTCTCCCAAATAGCTGGGACTACAGGCACCCAGGTTTATGGTCGATTTTTACAAATGGACCACCACAGGATAGCTCTATGCTGCCAGGATGCTATGACTTTGGTGTCCTGGGTGACTTTGGTGTCCTAGTTTGCAGCACAGAGGCTAACTCGTTCTCTGGCACTAGGTTTTCATCTGGAACAACACTTGAGTGAAGTGGCACTGCAGACAGCCCTCGCGAGCTCCTCAAGGCACTATGCTGGCCGGTCCTTCCAGATATTCCGGGCCCTCAAGCAGCCTCTGTCTGCACATGCCTTGTCTGACCTCCTGTCTCGACTGGTGGAGGTGATCGGAGAACACGGAGATGAGATTCAGGTATAGAAGGGAAGACCACTGAGCTCATGAAGGCCGAGCTCTTTGAATTCAAATGAGAGGAGTTAACTTTCTTTGATCCTTCTCTCTCACTCATTAAATCATCCATTTGAACAATTTAAAAAATTAGAAGTTGGCCTTTGTATTTCCAAAATTCAGTCCTGGGGCATTGTTCTAGAAATTCTAGAAATTCAATGAATACTATGAATGAATACTATTCTGTTTATAAAACAAATGGTTGAAAAATCTGTTTGGATCCTTTTTGGGGGGGGGGGTTATTTGGCAGAGGGAACATAGGTTATTTTGTATTGTTTGGGGGTTTTACCATCCATTGAGGATGCAGGACTCAATCTCTGCACACACAGCAAGCATCTCCATTGTATCTGTGCAAAGTCCTACCCTTCCCTGTATGGTCATTCTTCAGTAGACTGGAAGAGTTGGAGATGGAATGGGGTCGCTGCCACAGGAAGACCCTACTGTAGGAGACCCAGAGACTGGGGAGATGAATGGTTTGAAAGCTAAGGGCATTACAAGCTCTGTGGCTTGGGCCAAGCCCTTTTTTCCCATTGACATATTCCTGCATCTCAGGAAACCTGCACAAACCTATGGACTCTACCTTTTTCTCCTCCTTCTGGCAACAAAGTGCAGGCAAATGCCTCTGAGGCAAACCTCTTCTTAGGCACACTTCTTACACCTCATCTCTTCCTATCAGACACTATTCCTCAGCAGGGGGCCATTCTTCCCCCTTCCCCTTCCCCACCTCCTCCCGCCACCACCACTCCTGCCCACCTTGGATTTCAAACCTCATTAAAGCTGTCAGACATAGAGAAATACATCCTTATTATCAGCTAACTCCTAAGACATCTGAATTTCCTAAATAGTCTTAAAAATTTGTTTTTAGATTTTTGTGATTTAAAGCAACAATGATTGTGTAGCTTTCAGATCTACTGATATTACTGGAATAAAGTTTGCATTAATTAAGTTTATCCTCAGAAAGTTAACAGTGACTATAAGCAGCACAAAATGTAATCTTTGCATGTTTGGCAGGGTTATGTAATGGAAGCCCTTCTGACCTTGGAGGCTGCTGTGGATAACTTATCTGACTGCTTGAAGAACAGTGATCTCTTAACTGTTTTATCTCGGTGAGAATCAGTTCACTGACATTATGTAATCAAATTTACTGCACTGAATATTTGGGAGATGCTGAATTTGTGACAGAGTACAAAGAGAAAATTTCATTTTTGAAGTTTATATATGACCTGAAAAGTATGTATGGTATTTCCTAAAGTTAAAAAAGGAAGTTATAATATACATATATACACATTTTACAAATATTTTTAAATGTCAGAAGATAGACACCAAATATTATCTCTCCATTGATACAAATATTAATGATTTTTCACTTTTTCATGTCCTTGAATACTTTTGGGGGGGGGGAGAGGGGGAATACTGGGGGTTGAATCCAGGGGTACTTTACAACTGAGCTACATCCCCAGTCCTTTTATTTTGAGACAGGTCCTCACTAAGTTACTGAGGGTCTCACTATTGTTGCCAAAGGTGGCCGTGGAACTTGTGATCCTCCTGCCTCAGCCTCCCAAATTGCTGGGATTATAGGCATTGGTAAACAGAAACTAAAACTAAACAATATTTTTAAATGAACATATACAAAGCTCAGCTGAACTATTCCTATTAAAACTGTTGGAATAAATGTTGACTTTACTTAAAAGAAATTCCTGCTTTTTTTGTTGTTGTTGCTGCCAATATTTAGAAAACTCATTTGAAATATTCATGAACCCAGGTTGTATAATTGAGCTCATCTTTCTTGAAATTGAGCCAGTAAAGGTTGTACTTGTCAAGGTTTGTTTTTCATAGCTTAAAGTTTAAGGATAAGGAAAAAAGAAATTAGAAGAAAGTAGCATTTATTTCCAAAGAATATTTCCCCTTCTTTAGTGTTTCCTAGGGACTTGAGTGGACTTCACTTTTAGTGAAGCTTGTGGGCACTCCACTGAACGAATTTAATTTGAACTTATTTGTTTTTATACCCAGCTCTTCATCACCAGATTTAAGCTCCAGCACTAAACTAACCGCAAGCAGAAAGAGCACAGGGCAACTAAATGTGAACCCAGGAGCTGCCGGTGGCAACACCACAACTGCAGAACGGAGTCGGCATCAAAGAAGCTTCTCTGTGCCCAAGAAGTTTGGTGTGGTTGACCGATCCTCTGACCCACCTCGAAGTGCCACCCTGGACAGAATCCAGGCTTGTACCCAACAGGGTCTTTCCTCAAAAACCAGAAGCTCCTCCTCTTTGAAGGACAGTCTTACGGACCCATCCCACATAAATCATCCCACCAACCTGTTGGCCACCATCTTCTGGGTCACAGTGGCCTTGATGGAATCTGACTTTGAGTTTGAGTACCTAATGGCCTTAAGGCTGTTGAATCGACTACTAGCACATATGCCACTTGATAAAGCTGAGAACCGAGAAAAACTTGAGAAACTCCAGGCCCAGCTCAAGTGGGCTGACTTCTCAGGGTTGCAGCAGCTGCTGCTGAAGGGATTCACATCTCTCACCACGACCGACCTGACCCTGCAACTTTTCAGCCTGCTGACCCCAGTGTCCAAAGTATCCATGGTGGATTCATCCCAAGCTATCGGTAAAGCCAACTCGCTCACTCTCTCAATGCTCGTGGTGGGATTTATCTTTAGTGGAATAAGATGATATGGATTTACTGCTTTTAACAGTTTTGCTAAGAAATGGTTCTTTAGGAATAGCTACTTTTGTTTTGTTTTGTTTTGTTTTAAAATTCCATTTAATAGGGTTGGGGATGTGGTAGAGCACTTACCTAGCATGTGCAAGACTCAAGGTTTGGTGGCCAGCACTGTCTTTATATCATAGAAGATATTTCAAGGCAGTAAATTAAAAGAGTAGTGCAGTGAACTTTCCTCTTAGAACCACCTTCATAGTGTCCCAGAGATTTTGATCTGTTATGTCTCTATTCTTATTTATCTCTAAGTATTTTTTTTATTTCATCCCTGGTTTCTTCAGCTGTCCATTGGTCATTCAATAGTGTGATATTTTTAGTCTCCAGGTGTTAGAGCAGCTTCTATTTTTTATGTTACCATTGATTTCTAACTTCATTCCCTTAGGATCTGATAAAATGCAAGGTTTAATCTCTATTTCTTTGTATTTGCTCAGAGTTGCTTTGTGGCATAAGATATGGTCTGTTTTAGAGAAGGATCTGTGTGCTGCGGAGAAGAAAATGTGTTCAGTCATTGATGAATGAAATATTCTGTATATGTCTGCTAAGTCTAAATTATTAATTATATTTTTTAGTTCTACAGCTTCTTTATTTAGTTTTTGTTTGGAAGATCTATTGAGTTGTGAGAGAAGTGTGTTAAAGTCACCCAGTATTATTTTGTTACCATCTATTTGATTCTCAAAGTTGTGAAGGGTTTGTTTGGTATATGTTGAACCTCTTTTTTTCTTTTATTTATTTATTTATTTATTTTTACTTGTTCTTTTTAGATATACAAGACAGTAGAATGTATTTTGACGTATTATATATACATGGAATATTCCTTTGCTCTTATACAGACTATTTTTCCTATTTTTTTCAACTCCCAAATCTTTTAATTATTTATTGCTTTTCTTTTCCTCTTTAAAATTTTATTGATTCCCTATTGTTTTGAATTAAAACAAATCAACACACCAGATTTTTAATACCATGGCAAATAGCCCAGAATTCATTTCATGAACTAGATTTTAACTCAGAGATACTAGGCCATTCCTCATTATTTGAAAAAGTCTTTACTG
The DNA here is from genome assembly GCF_001458135.2 of Marmota marmota marmota. Taxonomy (NCBI): domain Eukaryota; kingdom Metazoa; phylum Chordata; class Mammalia; order Rodentia; family Sciuridae; genus Marmota; species Marmota marmota. Next base: position 27,305,427 of record NW_025999932.1, read on the forward strand.
AGCCGAGCTGGGTGGCGCATGCCTATAATCCCAGTGACTCAGGAGACTGAGGCAGAAAGATTGCAAGTTCAAAGCCAGCCTCAGCCATTTAGTTAGGCTCTATGCTACTTAGGGAGATCATCTCAAAATGAAAAATGACTGGGGATGTGGCTCAGTGGTAAAGCACCCCTGGGTTCAATCTCCAATAAGTCTTTATAATTCTGTGACTAAGACTTAAATTGGCTGATCTATGTCCTTTTGTACCAGCTTTTCTTAAAATGTGTTTTGATAAAAATTTCAAATTAGTGTTTCAGCTCAATTCAGTCTGTTCCAATAAAATCTGTGTCGTCATTCTTCATTCACAAAGAATCCATCACAAGATGACAAATGTATGTTAAAATTGCAAATCTACTTTGGTGCCTCCTTTATAATTATTGCCATTGTGATTGTCTGTTTTTCATGGATTTTTGTGTTAGGTCATATTTAAGCTGCTTCCAAAGACTGCTTTTGTATCACTGCAGAATAAAACCTATAATGTGCCTGTCCACTGTCACCAGTTAAAATGTCCTGTATTTAGCTATCTTCATTGTATCTTCTCTAATCCAGGGTTTCCACTGAATGTCTTGTGTCTCCTGCCCCAGCTGATCCAGCATTTTGAAAATCCCAATCAGTTCTGTAAAGATATAGCCGAAAGGATTGCTCAGGTATGAGTTTCAGTTCCACATTCAGGCAAGTCCATATGGGCCTGCAGGAAGGCCCAGTGTCAGTCAGAAATGACCAGGCCCAGGGAAGCCAGTGATTTTTCTCAAATGTGAGTGTCTGATACATACTGTCTTCTTTGATTATTAAGAAAAACAAGTGGAAAGAACTTTTGGAAATTGTATTAGCTAATTACTAAGTTAAGCCCTGCTGTGACTACCACAAGTTCTGTCAGTCTTCTTTCCAGACTATCAGGATTTATAGCAAAATTTGCTAACATTTCTTCCTTTCATTGGAATACTTTATCCTTAATTGCTTTTCTTATCTTAAAAGGTTTGTTTGGAAGAGAAAAACCCTAAACTTTCAAATCTTGCACACGTTATGACTCTTTATAAAACACACAGCTATACAAGGGACTGTGCCACGTGGGTCAATGTGGTCTGTCGATACCTTCATGAAGCATATGCTGACATTACCTTGAACATGGTCACCTACCTGGCAGAGGTAAGCTTTAAACTAAGGATAACATCCATTATAGCGTCTCTGGTTAAATATTCATATGGAACTGATAATATACCCTCAACTTCTGTTTATTGAGTCCCTGCTACATATTATTATAGATACTAATGGAATCATCTCAAATCTTCACAACAAGCCAGTGATGTGGTTATTATAATAAAGAATCTGAGGCTCTGCCAGGTTAAGTTTAAGGTGGCAGAGCAGGTCTTTGATCCCAGATCTAGCTACTTCCAAAGCTTAAACTCCTGTTTATTAATACCTATCAGCATGACAGAGATGTGAAAATCTTATCCTAATTATTCTGAGTGTTCAAATCTTATTTAAGGAGTTACTGTGTATCTTGATGTGTTTAATGGTTGTTTGCTCTGAAGTAATTAACAAAAAATACCTCCTAAAATAAAAGTGTTTATCATTACCTTTTTTTTAATCAAATTGGAATGTGTTTGTAGCACAAACATTACAACCCAAACTCTAATTTTCTGTTTCTGTTTGTGCTAGAAATATATAGCATTTCACAGGTAGTCCTATGGTCCCAACAAATTTAATATGCAAGGTCATAAAGTCCTTATCCAAAGAGATAAGGGCAATCTATCCTAACTTTTCTTTTAGTTATATCACCAATATAGGTTTCAAATAAGTTAAAAAGTCAACCATTCCTCAAAGCCTCTACAAGACTGAATGGTTCAGGCTGGGGCTGTGTCGTTCAGTGGTAGAATGCCTGCCTCACAAGTGTCAGGCACTGGGTTCAATCCTCAGCACATAAAGATATTGTGTCCATCTACAACTAAAAAAAAATTTTTTTAAATTGAAAGTATCTATGTAGCATAAGGTACAAACCCATAAAACAATATTTGCAGTTGACCCTGCAGGATTCTGCCTGACAGTATGGATCAGCAATCTATGGGCTACATCAGACCATCAGCAGTCCAGGATTTATTTACTCTTTCCCCACCTGCATACCTAGTATTTTAAGGATCTCTCACAGTGCCACTCCAGTGCTTTTGATAATCACCTGGTCACAGTTGTCCCTACACATACCTCGGCACACAATAAGTACTGGGAGAACTGTCACAAACATCCTGTTTACAAGGCAGATAATGGTGCCTGTTTTAAAAGAAGATATAGTGTGTGATAGAATAGAAAGAGGCAATATTTGTTTGGAATACTAACCATGATAGTTTCAAAAGTGTAAATGGAAGGTGGGACACACACACAATGGAATATCATTAGCCTCAAGAGACAGAAATTCTGACACATGTTTCACCATAGATGAGCCTTGAGTACATAATGCTAAGTGAAATAAGCCAGATACAAAAGGAAAATATCATGATTCAACATACTTGAGGCACATAGATTAGGCAAATCTATAGGAGCAGAATATATATATATATATATTGATTACCAGGAGCTGGGGGCAGTAGGTAGGAGATAGTTATTTTATTGGTATAGAATCTCAGTATGGAGTGATGAGCAAGTCCTGGAAGTACATAATGATGGCTGCACAGCAATGTGAATTGATACCACTGAATTGCACACTTAAAAATGGTTAAAATGGTTATGATGTGTACTTCACCACACACACAAAAAAAATATATTAAAATAAATCACCTAATTTGTTCTGTTCTGCCCTTATCACAAAATTGTCACCAAAAACTTTTATTATGAACTTACCCAACTTTCCACCATATATAATCCAATTAACGTCTGTTTCAGTTACCTGTTTTTTCAGGTCTTAGCCATGCACATATGTCTAACTGTGTGGCAGTGGGCAGTCCTTGCATTGCACCTGCTCTGTTTATGCTAATTCTGTGTGTATCTCCATGTGTTGACCTAACTCACAGGATGCTGTTTTGAATAACCCTGGAATTCTGTCAGGTTCATGTAAAACTTCAATCGTTTCCCTTTTGTTGCTTACGTTCATAATTCATTCTATTAGAGGGGGTCCTGTTATGTAGATCTTTTATCAAATGATATTTGATATTTTATCAAGTGATCACTTATATTATCTAAAAATATCAAGTGATCCCTTTTCCCAAAGTATAATTACCCAGTCAAAAGACACGACTATGTGGGTATGTTACTACATTTGAGAAATTGGTCTCCACAGAGAATTTCCTAATTTACAATACTAACATGTATAAATATTTTTTGTGTGGCTATATTCCTACTAAATTTTGTCACTGCAGGTATTCATTTTTCTGTATGATGCTTTTTATAAATATTGTCAGATTATTTTCCTTATGTATTTCCTTTCTGGTGAAGATATTCAATTTTCCACACAATGGATTTACGTAACTGTTTACTTCCTCCTGTGTGAGCTGTTCTGTTATTTCCTTTGACCACTTTTGATGTGGAATTTCAGGATTTATTTGTATCATTTCTATCAATCCTTTATTTTGAATAGCAAACTTTTATCATGATGCCTAACATAAATATTTTCTCACTATTCTGTTTTTCTTTGAGACAATGTCATTGGCTTTTTTCCTGATTATAAAAGGAAAAAAAAAGCTCATAACAGAAAATTTGGAAGGTCCAGAACATTATTTTTAAAATAAAGAAAAAGCATCACCCCAAATTATTTTATTTAGAGAGAAATACTATTTCTGTACAACAAACATATCCATTTCAATTTTGGCATCAACTGTTGTTATGTAGCTAATCTGTATGCTCTTTGTCCATGTTTTTTATTGGTGTATCCTAGTTGTAAGTAGTGGCAGGATTCATTGTTACATCTTTATACATGTGCACAATATAATTTGGCCAGTATCATTTCCCAGCATTTCCCCATTCTCTCCCCTCCTCCCTGCCCCTGATCCCTTTGCTCTCTATTTTACTGAACTCCCTTTGATTTCAACGAGATCTGCCCCCACCTTTCTTTTCCTTTTTCCTCTCTCTAGCTTCCACATATGAGAGGGAACATATGACCCTTGACCTTCTGAGTTTGGCTTATTTCACTTATTTCATAGTGGTCTCTAGTTTCATCCACTTTCCTGCAAATGACATAATGTCATTGTTCTTTATGGCTGAATAAAACTCCACTGTGTATTTTTTTTTTTTTATCCATTCATCCATTTATGGACACCTAGGCTGGTTCTGTAAGACAATTATATATGCTTTGTCTTCAACTTAATATCATCTAATATGCTTTGCTGTCTTTAAAACATTATTCTATTAACTACATAATAGTTCACAATGTAATTTACTATTAATTTATATATCAATTTCCCTGATGTTCAATATTTAAATTGCTTGTAGTGCTTTCTTGTTTTGTGTATGCTTTTTTAACCATTTAATTACAGAAATCTCATACATTCACTCTGCTTTCATAGTGTTTTTTGTTTTTTTTTTTTTCTTTTTTTTTCTCTTTTTTTTCTTTTTTTTTTTTTTATTTTTTATGGTGGGTTGTTCAAAACATTACAAATTTCTTGACATATCATATTCCACACTTTGATTCAAGTGGGTTATGAACTCCCACCTTCACCCCATACACAGATTGCAGAATCACATCAGTTACACATCCATTGATTTACAAATTGCCATCCTAGTGTCTGTTGTGCTCCGCTGCCTTTCCCATCCTCCACCCTCCCCCCTCCCCACCTCTCCCCTCCNATTTGGAAAGCAGTATGGAGATTTCTTGGAAAGCTGGGAATGGAGCCACCATTTGACCCAGCCATTCCCCTTCTTGGTCTATTCCCTAAAGACCTAAAAAGAGCATGCTACAGGGACACTGCTACATCGATGTTCATAGCAGCACAGTGCTTTCATAGTGTTTATCTCTGGTTTTGGAAAGAAATGTTCCTAAGAGTGTAAATATTATTCCAAAAATATGGACCTCTTTATTGCTCATGATCTCAAATAACAAATTATCCAATTTACATTTCTACTGATGTATAAGAATACCTAATTCCTTTTCTCCTTACCAATACTAAATATTGCCAGTTTCTAATCTTTGCCAATTTCATAACTGAAAAATTATATTGCAATTTATAATTTATATAATTTATACAATTTATAATTGTTGATGATTAATGTTGTTTGATGCTTTCCTTTTGAGATTAATTTTTTTAATATTACATGTGTACATTTTATGATGTCCCTGTGCCTTTGATGATATCTCCATTTCCTCAGAAGTTAGGATCTTTTATTTTCCCTCCTAAAGAAATATGCAGTGGTAAAGATCTGGGGAAACCTGGGTGCTTCTATGGGAAAGTCCTGTGTAGAGCTGACTTCACCTGCACTTTACCTCCCACAGTTGCTGGAGAAAGGTCTCCCCAGTATGCAACAGCCCCTCCTCCAAGTGATCTACAGTCTGCTCAGCTACATGGACCTTTCTGTTGTTCCTGTCAAGCAGTTTAATGTGGAAGTTCTTAAGACTATTGAAAAATACGTGCAAGTGAGTATCTGCATAAGTTTACTTATCAGCAGAGTCAATCCAAAAAGACTGAGACTTGTCTATAATTTGTCCTTGGGTACAAAGCCTTATGGGCACTAGATCATGTATTCATTCCTTGGTATCCATGACAAAGGGAGGGCAGTCCAGCCGGGTGGTTGATGGCATCCTGAGTGGCACTCTGAGAAGACAGAATGAGGCCTTGGCACATTCCTGACCTTCAGAGGGCACAGTTCTGCCTACTGGGGCTTGTAGGCTGCATATTAAAAGCACACACCTGGCTGGGAGGGCAGGGGCAGATCTTATTTCTGGTATCTCATTTCAAAGGAGGAGGAGGGACAAGGAACTTGTATGCGTGCCATGTACCAGGTTCCAGACCAGGTGCCTCAACATGTGAAAAGTTACTCAGCAGTTAAAATCCCCACTTTAGAGTAAGCCAACTAAGGTTAAGATACTTGCATAAATGTTCTTTAAAACACTCCAACTGTTTGTTGAGATCATAAGTAAAATGACAATGTGAATAACTAATAAGAGTGTCTGGAGGTTCATTATGCTAGTCTCTGTTTCTGTGTTATTTTAATATTTCCATCATAAACAGTCTTGAAAGATTTAATAAAAACAAAAATCAACCAGAGACTGGCCCCAAGATCTCAGTTAGTAGAGGGTGGAGCTGGTATTTGAATCTGGCTCCAAAGTCATTTCTTTTGTTTCACTGAACCAGGCACCCAGCACAGCAGGACACTTGGTGAACATCAATAAACACCTACAGAATGTTTCTTTAAAGCCGTATCCTGAGACTCCCCAACTGGGTGGGGGAAGAGGTGGGGATTAATAGAAATAAAAGAAAAATATAAGTAGATCTCAAAGGAGCAAAGAGAGCAGAAACCGTTTCTAGAGCCTAGAAGTTTATCTGAAGCACACACCACAGACTGAACATAGGGAGCGCAGGCTTCTCCACATCTAGTTGTTCCTCTCTTTCTTCTCAGGAGTGTGCGTGGAGAGTTGCAGAATTCAAGAGCAAACACTAGGCTTGCTCTGGCAAATCTCACTGACAGGTAGTGTAAAGTTTAGATACTCCTTTCCATCTCCACCAATGACAATTACTAGAATTATTTAATGCTAAAAGTTGTTTATTTTTTTTTCTTCACTTTTAAAGTGCCAATGATAGTTGCGCCACAAGATAGGCATTCATTCAATAAGAATTTCAGCACTCACGGGATGAGGGGGTCAGCTACATCTTTCTATTAATCATGTGGCCCGTTTTCTTGTTGTATTAGTAGGATGTTCACTCTGTCCTGGGCTTGCAGGCCATCTCTGGTACTTAATTTCTTATCTTGAATAATGGCTAATTTCATATTTAATCCATGATTTCCCTTGTGCAGAATTTAAGGAAGGAGATGTATTTTATTTATTATTATAAAAATAATTACAATTGTTATTAAGTTGCTTTAACTATGTTCAATATTTTTGTGGGGGAAGTACCTCTTCCCACAAGTCAAGAAAACAAAGATGGTAAAACAAACTAATTGTTAAAGAAGAGCAGGAAGTTGATATATATTAAGGAAAGGAAAAGCATTCCAGGATGAGGGGATAGCATAAGGAAAGGCACAGAGGCCAAAGAGACCTTGCCTGGCCTAAGGTACTCTAGTAGTAGCTGCATGGAATGAGATCTGCAGGTCATGCTCAGAGTGTGGACACCACCCTGTCCACTAGAGGGAGCCATTGAAGCATGGAGATAGAGACTCTCTGAGAGCCTACTCTGAAGAGTTCTAGAAAGATCAGGGTAGCTGATTCTAAGGCTAGTTAAGGGGCCATTGAAATAATCTGGGCAGGGCCAGAGAGAATTCCACTGAGTTTAAACAGGGAAAGAAATATCAAAGGGAAAGGTAGGAGGAGTTAAGAAGAGCTTCCAGAATCCTGTGTTAGGTAACAAGAAAGATATGAAGTGAGAAAAGAGATCAAGAGGCCCAGGAATAAAATGGAGCAAGAAGACCCAAAGAAGTCAAAGGATCAAGGAAGACTGAAACCTAGAACCTGGAGGGGGGAGAACTTTGAGAAAGAGTGAATAGTCAACAGCATAACATTTTAGCATTGGGAGCTTTTTTTTTTTTTAATCAAATTAAGGATGTAGCTCCTTGGCAAAAATTGTACTTGTGATTTTTTTAACTTTATTCATTTGAATACAGACAAAATGAGTCTTTTTTATTTGCTTATTTCCTAAATGTAGCTCATTTTAGATATAAATGGTCTACTTATATCATTCGCCTTTTACTTATCACGGAATTCCCTACATGTTTTAAGTCAGTCAATTTCAGCAGCAGTTAGCTTTCCAAAATGAAGTTGTTTTTAACCTTGAGTGTTTTATTTCTTACAGAGCATTCACTGGAGAGAGGCTTTGAATATCTTAAAGTTGGTCGTGTCTCGATCGGCCAGCCTGGTGTTGCCTTCCTACCAGCACAGTGACCTCTCAAAGATAGAAATACATCGTGTGTGGACTAGTGCTTCCAAGGAACTACCTGGAAAAACCCTGGACTTTCACTTTGACATTTCAGAGGTACTTAACTTTGTTAGCTGTTTCTGTGAACTTCAGCATGAACTTATGATGGCAAAAGTTACAAGTAATTTCCTGGAGAAGGGAAGACTTATATTTATTATAAACAAAGACTGCAAAGGTCTAAATTTGGTTCCATTCTATTAAGAACACACTGAAGGGCTGAGGATGAGCATGTATAAGCCCCTGTGTTTGATGCAAAGCACCATAAAAAAAAAAAAAAGAAAGAAAAGAAAACTGAATTTCATATTCTCTGGGGCTCACAATTGGCAGCTTTAAGAAACAGAATCTAACCTAGCTGGGTGTGGTGATGCACGCCTGTAATCCCAGCAGCTCGGGAAGCTAAGATAGGAGGATTGTGAGTTCAAAGCCAGCCTCAGCAACAGTGAGGCACTAAGCAACTCAGTGAGACTCTGTCTCTAAATAAAATACAAAATAGGGCTAAGGATGTGGCTCAGTGGCCAAGTACCCATGAGTTCAAAACCTGGTACCAAAAAGACAAAAAAAAAAAGAAACCTCAGTTATATGAAAAACAATTTTTTAGAAAGCTACTTTAAAATGGAATATTAAACATTGTAAGCCATGTCACTCATTCTTTATCTTACAAGTATCATGTCATATCTTTCTAGCCATAACCTTTTTCTCCGATCTATACCAGATCCATAAATGACTGCAGTTTGGAATTACAGGAATATGGAATCCACCTTTATGGTTGCCTTGAACAGGGTAAGGGAAAGAGAAATTAAGAACCCATGCTACAGAATTGAGGGAAAAAAGAAAGGACAAAAAATGGTCAGATTTACCTGCTGCTTCCTGAGCCGACCTTTGGGTGCCTGTACTTAATTAAGTCTAAAGTATAACATAACTTGACTTTTGTATCTCTTATCCCATGACCCATGTAGCATGCCCCCTCCAAAGCAGAAACTACTCTGCTGATATTTATAATCAGAGCCTGGTGGTACCATGTCTGGTGCACAGAGATTGTTAACAATTATTTCCAAACACTGCTGAATTAATGCATTCCCCAAGAGTGGAGAAAAAAACGGGATCTGCTTATGTGGAACCCCCTTGCACTCTTAAATAGGTTACATCCAGGTTGCTTCTTTGACACAATAGTATTCACTGACTTCTTGTTTCAGTATTTGAGATGAGATACCCTTGCTGCACTGTGACGCCTGCATCTATATTTAGTATATAAATAATATTAAGATATTGATTCAATCTCTATGCATCATTTTTACTTGCTAGGGAGAAAGTTATTTTTATTCTTAGACTTGCATTTATTCTACTCCCAAGAGATATAATATATAAATAGCCAGTTAGCTGCATCCCTCAACACACAGAGACCCAGAAATACTCCAGAATGATGAGCCTTAGGAGCCAGGTGTAAAATTACCAGTCAGTTCCTGCCACCTCTGAGGACAGGCCTGTGAGCTGGTGTCTGCAGCAGAGACCTTCCTGGGACTCAAGTTTGGGAGGCACTGTCTACCACACCCCAAGGCTTTCAGGAAGTGGAAGTTCTAAAGTGTTGCCCAAGTACCTGGTTCTGACCTCATCCATTTAAATAAAATTGAAAAGATACACATAATGTAACCTTTTAAAAATGAAGAGTACCAGGCACAGTGGCACATGCTTGTAATCCCAGGAGCTCAAGAGGCTGAGGCAGGAGGATCATGAGTTCAAAGCCAGCCTCAGCAATGGTGAGGTGCTAAGCAACTGAGACCCTGTCTCTGAAGAAAATGCAAAATAGGGCTGGGGATGTGGCTCAGAGGTTGAGTGCCCCTGAGTTCAATTCTAGTACCAAAAAAAAAAAAAAAAACTTTAAAAAAAAATGAAGAGTATTTAAAGATTGATGATTAGCAGTTGGAGAGAGGGGAAGGAATTTTAGCCTTTCATTATAACTGGCAGAAGTTCTTCCTTATAGTTAAACGTCTGAAAACTGTTAGCTTTCCTCCATGTTTTGCATCTAATCTTTTCAGTGGTTTCTAAAGCATATTAAAGAACAAGTTCTTGAATTTGTTTTCTACTGCTAAAGAGGATGGGAAAATATTGAAGATAAAAAATGATTCAGAATGTATATTTGAACATTAGGGAAATGAGCTTATATGTAACACTGAACTTCTAGGACCTGCTTTTAATCACTTGAGCATTTTTCAGTTGCTGCTGGGTAGAACAGTCCCATTTTATATACCACAGAATTATTAATGAGATGGAAGAATGAGTGTTTTTGTGGTTTTTTTCTCCAGACACCAATCATTGGGAGGCGGTATGATGAACTACAGAATTCTTCTGGGCGTGATGGGAAGCCTAGGGCCATGGCAGTTACCCGGAGCACATCATCCACCTCATCAGGCTCCAATTCCAATGTTCTTGTTCCAGTCAGCTGGAAAAGGCCTCAGTATTCTCAGGTATACAATCCTAGACATGCATTGTTAGAAGGCAGTTTAGAGGACCTACCGAGTCCAGCTGCCCATGTGATATTGGATTCCTCCATGCCCACTCACAACATTTTTTCATCCAGACAGCAACACTTCCAGTGATGAGTCTCACAGCATTCTGAGGACACCCATTTTATCTTTGAACAGCTCATTATGTGGAGTTGAAGTCGGACTCTGTTACTTCTACTCATTGATTCTAGTTTTCTTAAGGCTTAGAAAACAAAAATCTTTCACATTGCAGCAGCCCTTCAAACAGTCAATTCCATAGGTTTTAGACACCCAAAGAGTCAATAGGGCTGTACACTAAAAGACCATTCTGGCTCCTCTTAGGAGCATCGACTTTAATCATGATCTCCATGCATAGGCTGAGTGGAGGGGGCTGCTAGACTTCTCTGTAGTTTGATTATATAGCCTAGGACTGTATTCAGTTTACAGATGACTGTGTCAAAGTACTGATGTCATTGGGCTTAGTCAGGTAAAACACTGCATTATTCAAAAGTCTTTTAGTGCTGTAGCAGAAATCCACTGAAAATTTTCCTGAAGTAGAAAAGGAATTAAACCATCTGTGTTAGTCACTTTTGTGCACTCCTACCAAATCCTGAGAGAATCAACTTATAAAGAAGAAAGCTTTATTTTGGCTCATGATTTCAGAGTTTCAGTCTGGTCACGTGGCTCTATTCCCTTGGACCTGTGATGGCACAGTACCTCATGGCAGGTGTATGTGGCAGAGGAGGTGCCCAATCACCTCATGGCAGCCAGTAAGCAAAGGAAGAAAGGAAAGGGCTAAGACCCTCAAAAGCCCCTTCATGGGCATGCCCCCAGTAACCTAACCGATTTCTACTCTTTAAGAGGTTCCCACCACCTCCCAAGAGCACTATAGGCTAATGCCCAAACCTGTAACACATGGGGACATTCAAGATCTAAACTATAATACCACCTAACTTGGCTTCAAACAGCTGGATCCTGACAAAGGTCAGGAACAAGAGCTTTAGATTCTTCTTCTCACTGTCCCCACCTTCCCTTTCCAAAGTCTTGGCCCCATATTTTCCCATCTGTTGACTTCATTCTCAGGTTGGCTCTTTACATGGAGGCAGCAATGACCTCTGAATCTCCAGGTTCTCTTGGCCTTCGGCTATGGTGATTTCAGATGAGCAAGGCCGTCCCTCTTCTGTAATCCATAGCAGTTCTAAAAAAAAAAAAAAAATGAGGACACTTACAGGGTGTGTGATGGTGTCAAAGGACTGGGAGAGGAGCCCTTCCCCAGAATGAAAAGAGAAACTAGAGTATCAGAAGACGGTGAAATGGGTGCTGGGAAGGAAAAACACATTTTTTTTTTTTTTTTTTTTTTGCATGCCCAACAGTATTCACCTTCATTCTCAAAAGTTTGGAAAATGGAACATATGGCACAAGCCGGCTGGAGCACAGCAGATTCTTAGTGAGCACTAAGTTGTTGAAAATGGGGGGAAAAAAGAAAAATGTATAACCCTTGTCCATGTTTCACTTAATTGATTTATTAAGAGAATTATACAGAATTATACAGTGACACTAAGACTTGGAGAATCATTGAGCAAATCTCCTGCCACCACTCAACATCAAGGTTCTCCAGTCTCTGACTTTGAAATGACACCATATTGGGTGTCTCTTCTGTAATCTGGATGGAAGGAGTGAACCAAATACCAACGGGAAGGAAAATCTAAGAATGTACATTCTACATAAAAAACATGAGTCAGACTGAAGGGGAGAAAACCATTTTAAAGACATTAAGATTGCTAGAAGAGCTATTCTGAAGTTCAATAACGTTTTCTAGGCTCTGGTTAATACATTTTTTCATTCTTAGCCTTCCATTCATTCTGAGACCAAGTTATCTCATTGAAATATATGGTTTACAGAAGAATCCCTATGCCTAGGGGGCTGGAAAATAAGGTTTACAAAGAAAAAAAAAGAATTATATCTATTTAAAATTAATCCAGAAAGATTTTATATGGCTTATGAATAATTGAATGTTTTCGTTCTGCAGAAAGTAGTTATTCTCTCATTTTGAGGAAAGAAGACTTGTCCTATAACAGAATATATTTAATTTAGATGTTGTAACATACAAGAAAATTATCAAGGAAAGAGATGGATATTCATGTAAGAACCTAGGGACTTGGTTATCCCACTTCTTGGGATAACTTAGGTCAGCAATATCCATAGAAACATAATACAAATCTCATCTTAAATGTTGCAATAGTCATCTTAAAAGAAAAAAAAGTAAAAAGAAACTGGACTGGGGTACAGCTAGTGGTAAAGAACTTGCCTGGCATGTGCAAGGCCTAGATTCAGTCCCAGCATGGCTAAATAAATAACTAGAAACAAGCAAAATTAATTATAACAACATTTTACATTATTGATGAGATAGCCTACTTTTTTCATACTGAGCCTTGTGTTTTTTAAAATCTCAGTTCTGAGTGGCCCCATTTCAAACACGATTGCCCACCCTTTGTGGTTAGTGGCTACAATATTAGAGCCGATTTACTTGCAGGACCCCATAATAAAAACCTGCCTTGTGTTTCTTTTGCAGAAGAGGACAAAAGAAAAGTTGGTGCACGTCCTTTCTCTGTGTGGCCAAGAAGTAGGATTAAGCAAAAACCCATCCGTAAGTCCTAGCATACATCACGGTTATTTTGTTATGTATGGTCTTTTGGTTTACTCTATTTTTGCCATTGATCATATAGTTTAAGATTCTATCATGAAAAACAAGGATGATATCCATCATCTACACCAAACCCATGGATTATTCCTCCCCATTTCATGATTTTTAATCTCACTTATTTAGAAACAAGGAAAATATTTATTGGCTCTAATTCCTCTTGGATATAATTTTACTCTGGACACCCATACCTTGCTGTGATGTCATTATTTTACTCATGTACAGTAAAGATGAAAATAATGACAAAACTTAGCATGTTGTAGAAACATTATATTGTTAACATCACAATGCTTAAAAAATAAACATTGCAAAGTTTTTAGTGATTTTTTTTCTCATTAACTTTCACTGAAAAAAAAATGCCATTAGGCTTGTGAGTGACATGACTGAAATATATAAGCAAACTTGTGAAGCTTATAAAATTCAGAAATTTAGATTGTGTACACAAACATATTATATAGTACAAATGTCAGGGTATGATTTCACCAAGAATTTTTATTTCATCTATATCACAGCATCTTTATTATTTATGAAAAAGAAATAGCAAATTAAATGATTTACCAAGTAAGAATTAGGAGAACAATTTCTCTGCAGAGCCATTTTTAAAATCCCATACTCTATCTTAGTACTAATGTTGTTCACAATTAGGTGAAGTGTTAGAGGCTTGTAAGTACTTGCACAAGTACAAATTGATATTTCTTTCCATCTCAAAAGTATCCCATTCATCATCTAAGTGACTTAAGTGGCCTCTGCTTTTTAGATCAGTGGCTTATTGATCCTGTGACATTACTTAGGGCAGAGGGGATGGTGGCAGGGGCAGACAGAGCCTCCTAGCACACAAGGGAGAGAAACAAGAGCATTTTGCCTCTGCAGTGCAGCACAGCCAGTTGGGGCTATTTCTTGCCACTGTGACTGGCACTTCTTCAGGTTCATACTGTCTGCCCCTATGAAAGCCTTTACCAGCTAGAAATATTTACCTGAAGTACTTTACAAATAAGATAAGTTCTTAACTAGGAAAATGAGCCTTCAGCTGAGGAAATCTGAATTCTGTTTCTCCTCTCTCATTGACCAGTTGACTGGCCCTCAGTGCTGTTTATCTCACCTACCCATTTGCAATCCCAGAACAAAATTATGCATCATATACCATTTCCTGAGCATACAGGTTGAATATCCCTTATATATTTTCAATATCCCCCTAAAATGTTTGGGACCAGAAGTATTTCAGGTTTCAGCACTTTGGATTTTGAAATTATTTGCATAGACTTTACGCATTGAGTAACCCTAACCTGAGAATTCAGACTTCATAAAATCTGAAAATTTTGCCAGGCACGATGGTACACACCTGTAATCTCAGCAGTTTGTGAGCCTGAAGCAGAGGATTGCAAGTTCAAAGCCAGCATCAGCTTCAACGAGGCACCAAGCAACTCAGTGAGACCCTGTCTCTAAATAAAATACAAAACAGGGCTAGAGATGTGGTTGAGTGCCCCTGAGTTCAATCCCCAGTACCCCCCCGCCAAAAAAAATGAATATTTTGATCATGTCAACACTCAAAAAGTTTCAGATTCTGGATTTTCAGATTTGGGGTATTCAACAGTATAGTATATATCTTACAACTTAAACACTAGAGGAAAAAAACTACATTTAAAGTCCCTTCGCTCTTTTTTACTCTAAGAATTTAAATACAACTGACATTTTTTCCATAGACTTCCCCATTTTTCAAAGAAGACTGAAACATAATGGTTACATAAAATCACTGTTAATTTTACTTAATTTCAGCCTATGCTCAGTAGATACTGACTAGCAAAACCTTTAGGTTTATTCAAAGTTCATTGTTTCTACAAAGTGCTATTACAATGGCTCAGTAAAAAAGAAACCTAAATGTAGAATTTTAAAACATTAACATATTACAGATTTGTTTAACTCAAAAGGACAGAAATTTAAGTACAAATTATGGGCATGGTATTCATCTTTTCTGCAATTCCAATGAGAAGTACTATACTTTTGGCTTCTATTTCTTATTCCTTACCAGTTCCTGGTTTATCTCTAAAAGGGCTAAAATCTTTGTTCCTATGGTTCATTCTGTAATAAGCTATCATTTATGTGTATTTGACATATACGTGCTTGTGAATGTGTATACTATCTCATTTTAATTAGGTCAGAAACACTGGAAAACAGTCTTAGTGTTCTAGTTTGTGAACACATGCTCAGTTTTCAGTCTCACACACACAGTTAGTGTCCCATCTTTATCCATTAACAGGCAGAAATTCTACTCTTCACCGTTTTCCTGGTGCATGAACTTGCATCTTTGCGAGGAGTTTAATCCAAAGGCACCTGTCCAACATAAATAATAAAAGAACATTCTAAAAATACCCACTTAAGGAATTAGGTGTGTACTGGAAATACAGTGCTATGAAGAGCCAATTACTGTTTTTCATAGCACAAACAACTGAAGGCAGACCAGTTTCTCAGGAGAGGGCTCTTTTGACTCGTAGGTGATTTTTTCCTCGTGTGGGGACTTGGATCTGCTGGAGCATCAGACAAGCCTGGTATCTTCCGAGGACGGCGCCAGGGAACAGGAGAACATGGACGACACAAACAGCGAGCAGCAGTTTAGAGTCTTTAGGGACTTCGATTTCCTAGACGTGGAGCTGGAGGATGGAGAGGTACAGTTACATTCTCTATAAAAATAATCCCCTTCGGAACTTGCCCTTGACTAACAAAACTGTCTTTCTACCTGCTAAATAGAACATTTTTGTAACAAGGTCTTTAGCTGGAAAGCTCTAAACTCTGTTTTGAATCAAGTTATTCAAAGTACAACGGTTTAACTTTGGCAAAAGTTGCCACACCCTTCCTGAGTCCGAAGCACAGCTGCCAAGTCATTTCTAAATGACAAAGATCTGAGTGGTAACGACCACACAGAGACTGTGTGTTTAGAGTCCAAAGGGGATCTTAAAAAAAAAAAAAAAAAAATCACAAAAACACTTCAGTTCTGAGCCTGTTCACTGGCACCTGGGCAAATATGCTAAGCATTTAACTATTTTAAATGTAAAGTTGCTCTGAGTCTCTAATTCCTTACTTCACAACTTGCCTGCCTCAACACGAGAGTCAACACGAGATGAGACGGGAGCCCTCAGGGCTCCAGCATCTCTGTGCGCTATTTGATGAAGTCATTAGAACCTGAAACAAAGCACAGGAGAGCTCTCTGCCCTGATTTAGTTTGGTGGCCAGCATTCCAGACACCTGGAGCAGCTGAATTCAAGCCTCAACAGGCAAATACAGATTCATTTATTTTGAATGCTAATCATGTAATAAGATGCTTTCTGCTATGAATCATTTTTTTGAAAACAGGGTCTGGAGAGAGGAGCAACACCCTTGTCAGCTACCTTCCTTTCCATAGCTCAGAGGCATGTTCCAAATGATAGGCAGTCTTTTGCCCCTTGAGAATAAAAGCTCAGTTCACTTAAGTGAGATTGGTTTGGGTAAAGATACCTGTTACCCAGCCTGGCTCTCCATGTTGCTCAACATTGGCAGCTCTTATTTAACTAAATATAGTCTATTTTCCAAAGGGCTTTAAGCTAGTCTTACAATTAAAATGGAGGTTCAAATTCAAAGTTCATTATATCTGGTGGCAGAGAGGCACCTCCTTACTTAACTACAAACCTGTGAGAAAATCATGCTTTGATTAGCTTCCCTAAAACAATAGGATTACTGTCCAAGCCCCTTATGTCTAGTTGAGGCCAAAGAGCTAATGGCTGTTGTCTTACCTGGGTCATGACCACCTAGATATCTATTCCAGCAGGAGAGCTCCATGTCCTGAGAATAAATGATGGTTTCTCCACTGATTATTTCCCTGAAAAATACATTGAGCAAACCCAGCCCTTAGTAGAAAAGCACTGACTGGGGCGAGAGGTGCAGCTCAGCTATAGAGCACTTGCTTGACATGCCTGAGGTCCTGGTTTTGGGAGGCAAGGGGGTAGCTAAAAGCCCTGATTGCAGTGTAGGCGTCAAGTCTCAGCTTCATTTTCACCTTGAATTGTCTAGAACCAAGAAAAGTACTGTAGAGATTTCTGTTAAATGTTTTCTCTATCATCAATTATGGTTATTAAATGCAGTAAGGATTATTTTTGAAGTCTAAAGCAAAACACAACTGTTTTGAATTCCTTGTCAATGTTTCTGAGCCAGAGCTGAGTGTTCAACTAAGGTCGAAAGATTAGCTCCCTGGTCTGGCAACTGACCTAATGTTTGCGTTTAAGCTAAAATTTAAGCTCAGGCACCTGATTCATTCTGGAAGTTAAACTAGGGAGGGAAAAACCTGACAAAGCAAGAGAAACATCATTTTCCTGTCCCATCCAGAGAAAAATGTTATGCTGAGTGACCTAGCAGTAATGGCATAAAGTGGAGAGATCAGACACAATTTTAGAACAACTAACAAATCTAATTTCTGTCAAAGGAGGGGACTGGGGATGTTGCTCAGTGGTAGAGTGTGTCCTTAGCAGGTATGGAGGCTCAGCTCTGGATTTAATCCTCAGCATCACAAAAATAAATAAGATAGGGAAAAATCAGAGATGCCCATCTCTTCAAAACAAATGTTACATTAATGTTTTCCAGGGACAATAAATAATACTACATGTACCTCCCTTTTGTTCTCTATTATCTCTATTGTCCTAGGCAACAAAAAACAATTACAAAGATCATTTCATCTTTTATGATTAAGATTTTATAAGAAACTCAAGGGACTAAGAGTGCATTTTACCCAAATAAAATAAGCCATTTGAAAGCCAGACACTGTGGTGGGTATCTGTAGTCTCAGCTACTTGGGAGGCTGAGACAGGAAGATTGCTTGAGCCCAAAAGTTCAAGGCCAATTTAGTCAACATAGACCATGTCTCAAAAAGAAAACACTGAGAATGTTTGCTATAATAAGGAGTTTTAACATGCTTACAGAACTGTAGAGTGAATGTGCTTGGACTTCAGAGTCCCCAGCTCCAAGTTAGGATTTCATCTCTGCTGGTGACCTAGCCATGTGACCGTAAACATAGGTATAGTTCTTCCTGGTTTCTACCTGCTCATCTGTCTAATGGGTCTAATAATCCTGCCTGCAGAATTGATGTAAGGCTTAATAAGATAACCTATGTAGAGCCTCTAGGACAGTGCCAGGTACATAATGGTATTCTTAGGGTCAGTCCCTTGTCCCATAATTGGTGAATAATTTTAGAATAACCTGACTGGGGAAAGTTAAACATATTTGGCTTCTCTAGCCAAACAGTTGTCAAAACAAAGATAGATTGTTTTTGTCGTGTCTATTCCTTTTCATTAAATGGTCTCAAGAATTTGCTGGGGTTGTAGCTCAGAGATAGAGCACTTGCCTAGCATATGTGAGGCCCTGGGTTCGATCCCAAACACCACATACAAAACTAAATAAACAAAATTGTATTGTGTCCCTCTACAACTAAATATAATTTTTTAAAAAGGTCTCAGGAATTTGTTGAATAATATCTGTATAAAGGGGTTTTGCCCTTGAACTTTTCTGAACGCTTTAGTTACTGTGTCTTGGCTATTAATTACACACCCACACCAGACAGATCATGATCACAAACACTTTTAGCTTTGTGAGCAGGATCAGGTGAAGCCACCTTTTTTCCCCAGTTGATGACCCTCATTCATTTTCTCATGACATTCAACATTTTCTCACAAATAATTACTTAGGCATTCAAAAAAAAAGTGTTGAGTAGACCAAAATTGTCACTGAAGTGGAAAGCTATTTCAGAAGTGGTACTTATGATTTGTTACCCAGCTGCATGATCCACCACTCACTAGGAGATGTGGAACTTCTGATGTTTAATACTGATTTTTTTCTTTGGGGGTAGCATATATTTATCTTTTTTTAAGCTGTGACTACTGAAGTGTATATTGCTAGTATTATTATTGCTGTTGTGTTAAAACTAAGAAAGTATCTTGAGTATCCTTAATGATCATTTTAAATAGACCTTTTATTTGTTTTTCTGTCCATTCAATCTGCTACCCAGGAACTTCAGGTAAGATGATGCTATTTTTAATTAGATATGCTAGTAGTAGATGTTTTGCATCATTGCAGTCTTATAACAACATAATTGCTTTTTTTTCCTCCCTTTCAGCAAATGTATGCTTATTTGCTTGTTTATTTCTACTTCAGTGTGTGTGATATAAGAGGTATCTTTCTTGGCTGCTCTGTTATAAAGTTATTTTCAAAAACGTAAATATAAGATTTTTTTAAGAAACCTTTATATGCCTAGTACTAGATATTGTATGATTGTATTTTGAGAGAAAGTGAATCTTCAAATATGATTGTGGAAATCCTATAATTTCTGATTAGGCATTTATATAACTGGATGGATTTTGTTGTAAAATTATTCTATTAAAAGTGAAGTGGTGGCTGGGGATATAGCTTAATTAGTACAGTGCTCACATGCACAAGGCCCTGGGTTCAAACCTCAGCACCACACACACAAAAGTGAAGTGGGGTTGGGTGTAGCTCAAGTGGTGAAAAATGTACTTAGTATGCACAAGGCCCTGGATTTTATCTGCAGCCCACAAAAACTATAAAGTAAAATCAACAATCTGCTGCCAACAATATACCATTTATAATTCCAATGAAATGTTTTTGTTTTCCAAGAATTAGAAGCTATCTCTGTATGGTGACTAGATAAATTTTCATCTAAACCAGGGCTCTTCCAAATAAAAAAGGGTGCCAGTAATAATTATGTCCAGACAACAATTATGTGGCATAAACCTGGATCATGTTGGGCATATTGACTTATGATCATTATGTTTATGTCACATCAGATTGTTGCAGAAGCTTCCTGCAACGATAGTTCTTTTTTAACTCTGAGTGTAGCTTCAACCTTGGGTTTAATCTCCAGCATTCAAAAAAGAAAAGAAAAAAAACATTTGACAGGGTTCCAATATGAAAAAGTTATTTCAAAGAATATTATTTCTAACATTTCTAGAATATGTACATGATAATACTTTACTATCCTAGTATAAATACTAAATGGAATATGTTTGATAACTATATGTGAGTTGTCCTTTAGAATAATTAGCTGTCCTCTACATTTTTTCACATATAAGATAATCTGGCATTGTCAATAAAACTGTTTTGACTTCTAAGTTTGTAACATAAAATGCAAATCTGACCTTCCGGGGAGAGAAAGAATTGAGCATGGCTTCCCCGTTAGGGATATCTCTGTGCCATACTGAGCAAACCTGGTTGACTTTTAATCACCATGGACTTTTTGCACATGTTGAGGATTGAACTCAGGACTTTGCACCTTCTAAGCACATATCTACCTCTAAGCTACACCCTATCCCTATCACCATGGACTTCAACTGGGATTAGACTATAACCCTGCTCCATCTCAATTCCTCAACCCCCTCTAGGGAAATAAATTCAATACCTTTGCCTCTAATGGAACTGTCACATCCTCTAGCAATAGATCTTATTCCTGCAAGAAAAGTTTTCCCTCCTCCCCCTCCCTCTTCTCATGCCAGATGGATTCAGGTCTTCCCAGAGCTGCCACCAAGCAGTAGCAGCCATCTATGCCCAGGGTATCTATATTGCTCTGCAGGCTCATAACTGTCTCAGGATAAGTTTGGGAATTGTTCAAAATTGTTGCTTAAGATATCTCATTCAAACCATCATTCATTTGGTATAAGAAAATCAGTTTTGTGAATTTGTATATTTCTCCCAATAATTTTCACATTCTTCTTGAATAGTCTGTTTTTCTTTTTTCCTTTCTTCACACATTGCATTTGCCTTATCTTCCAAATTCTTTTACATATTTTTTTCACTGTAGTGGTTATTTTAAAATCCCAACAAAGCAGTTAGTCTTTGTTAGTCTTTTCCACTAGGAAAAAAAATTATCTGGTGGTGAACAGATAGAGGTTGAGTACCCTTACCAGAAATGCTTGGGAGCAAGAAGTGTTTCCAATTTCAGATTTTTTGAGATTTGGAAATATTTGTACATACATAATAAGGGATCTTGGGGACAGAACCCAAGCATAAATGTGAAATTCATTTGTGTTTCAAACATACCTTATACACATAGCCTAAATGTAATTCTATACACTGTTTTTAGTGGTTTTGTGTCTTGACCATTATACTTTACATGAGGTATCGAAAATTCTACTTGGGGTGTCTTGACAAAAAAGTCTTTGATTTTGAAGCATTTCAGATTTCAAATTAGAGATGCCTGATCTGTACAGATAAAATAGGAGATATAAAACATGAAAAACATTCTAAGTTGGCTTTCTCTTTATGTTTATGATTGTTGTTAGTACTGTTTTGATTATAAAGAGGGATGAATAATGATAATAATTTCCATATCCTATCCAGAATAATGTGCTTAGGATTCTTGCCTTCTACCAAGAATAGCCAAAACAGACTTCGGAAAAGCTAAGCATCTATCTCCTGAGAGGTCTTGAGAATGGCAAACTGTTGGAGCCAGAAACAAGACTCTTAAACTTAGCGTTGCATTTATTCATTTTCCTATGGTTTAATAGTAATTGGCATCTCTCAGATTAGTAAGTTGTCCACTGAGCTCCCATCAGAGGAGGTACCTTATTTCTGTGGACTATTGGGCACTGTTTCAAATTACCAAGAAATGAAAGGATTTGGTGCCAGATTTTATTATAAATTACCCTTTTGCTTAGGTAAAAATTTTCTAGTTTGCAGGCTGGAAAATATTTCTCTTTAAAACAGTTATGTGGCCAACTAAGCCAGTTCTTAGTAAATCAGAATATAAAAGTCGGCCATAATCTTTGGTATTGATGTACAAAATTAACTATTTTCCAGGTTGGGACAATTATTCAGAGATGAGCCTTAAAGTAAAAGATAAACCATTGCTGCTCTAGCCTTTGCATAGTGCATGATCCATCAAACTTTGTCCAGCTCTGAAAGTCCTTAACTCTGCATTTTATCTGTGAGAACCGCTGTGGCAGAACAGGCTGGAATGTTTACCTAATGCTCTTCTACTAAATAACTGAAGGATTCCTGGAATGTGCTGCAAGCATAGCTACTACTTATTTCTCTTTCCAAAAAGAATACTAAACAGGGGCTGGTGGGAGTAGGGAGCACACACCTCTTTTGAAGTTTTTTAATAGTCTCTTTCTTACAGATTTTTGAAAACACAGATCAATTCTAGTGTTTATTGAAATCGACTTAAACACACACACATACACACTACTTAACCTGCTGAAGAAAAGGGTGTGATCACCTCTACCCATGATTTAATATACATTTATATGAAAACAGTCTGCTTTTGTTACTTTTCATGTCAGGTTAAAGTTTCAGTACCAAAGCAGATGAGGGCATGAGAGGTAATGTTTCTAAGCTGTGACTAATTGGATGTGTGAAGGTATGAGTGAAGAAGAATTTTTGCATAAAAACCTGGCTGGTGGTGTGATTTCAGGGTGAGAGTATGGACAATTTCAACTGGGGAGTGCGCAGGCGTTCTCTGGACAGTCTGGACAAGTGTGACATGCAGACCCTGGAAGAACGCCAACTCTCAGGAAGCCCTCCCAGTCTAAATAAAATGAACCATGAGGATTCCGATGAATCATCTGAGGAGGAGGACCTCACAGCCAGCCAGATCCTGGAGCACTCCGATCTAGTGAGTAGCAACTCTCCCTCTGTGGCAACTGGGGAGACTTACTTTTTGTAATTCAAGAGGGTTGTTTCCTCCTGCCCCCGGCCCAGTTTCAGCTAAAGAAACTTTCCAAAGCTGCCAAACTAAATTCTGAACTCTCAAGGAGGTATCTGATTCTAAGTGGACTCTTCTCTGTAGTAGGCAGAAGGAAGCAACTGCTGGGGTGTGTTATGTACCCAGAAAGCCATCCAATCTGAAGGCCTAGATTTTTCCCAAATAATTTTGATGATGGTAATCTTTTTTTTAAAAAAAAATATTCAAATATATAAAGTTTGAGGAAATAAGACAGGCCTTTCAATGAAGTTATCTAACAATACAGGAATTGGTGTTTTAGTGGGATACCCCAGGATGCAGATTAACACTAGATTGCTAGTTAGGTCATGGTGACATAAGGAAATTAGAAAATCAATACCAAACAACTAGAGAGCAATGGTTTATGCTCTTAAGAATAATTAGAGCTTTTAAAGAATGGAAACTTTATATTTTCTTTCCTCTTGTTTTTAAACAGATCATGACCCTCTCCCCCTCTGAAGAGGCCAACCCCATGGAATTGCTCACCACAACCTGTGACTCAACTCCTGCTGACTCTCATTCTTTTATCACCAGAATGGCCAGTTTTGATGCTTCCTTGCCTGATATGAATAACCTGCAGATTTCTGAGGGTTCAAAGGTGAAGAGATTTTGGCAGTTATGATTGTAATTTTCCTTAGGGAAAAAGAAAATAATGACTTCCCAAAGTTCTGAGAATTCCTGTGGGGGGGTGGGGTTGAAAGTGGAAGCACTCTTTCCATCTGATTTTAGTGAAATAATTGAAGCTTATACACCTAAGCCTTTATTTTGAAGTTGTTTTATGCTGAGAAACTTGAGCAAAACTTTCTTATGATTGAAAGAAAGTGGTTCTGAAGTCTTTGTAAAATGGAACATTGAGTGAACACTGTTGATTGAGGGCAAAACAGTACTGTCCATCTCAGATGGCTCTGACTGGGAAACTGCTAATCTTTGTCATGGCTTTTATACAGCAGTATGCTAAGAGATGTGTGGGTGTGTTTGAGGAAATTTTTTCTTATGTAGGAACCAATTATACAATTTGTACATTGATTCAATGCTCCCCTTTTGGCATCCTGTTGGAATTTTTAACATCAATCACACTATTATTTGCCAGATTTGCACAAAACTCTCCTAGCCAGACTCTAAATAGAAATGTTAACTAATGGGTGTGATTTCCTTATTTGGGGTTTTAAAAAAATATATTTGTGTGTAGTTCTATTAAGGTTTATCAAAATTTCCATAAAACTATCACTTGCATGCTGTACCCACATTTATGCCCATCAGTATGGAATCTTATTTCCTTATATTAGAAATAGCAAAATAATCTATTGCTGTGAGGATAGAATAAAGCTTTCTTTATCTAGAGTTTGGTTATGATAATGTAAATTTGAAAAAGAAAACAGAAAAAACTGTAAAAGTATATTCCTTCTGATACCTCTAATGGAAAAATACAGTATTGGCTATTCTATATATTCATAATTACTAAATATTTATAATTAGTAATTACTATATATTCATAATTACTATATATTCATAATTACTATTCATAATTACTAAAAACAGAGCTGAGGCCAAGCGGGGGAAAAAGTATGCTTTAAGAACAATCACCAAAGTGCAATTACTTAAAAATGCTGAAGCTTAACTAAGAATTATTTCTAAGACTGCCACAGTGCAGAGGGACTGTGGTCAGGATTCTTGGAGTTAAGGGTCCTTTTTTGTTTTGTCCAAAAAGGCCCTGAAAGAAAACTCTGTTCTAGGCTAAAATGCCAGAATCCTCAAATTAAGAAATTCAATTTCATTGGGATAAAAACTACAAAATATATAAAGTTAACAGCATTGATATTTGTCCATATTGGTATTCTCATTTTCTGTTTTTCTATTTTGAAGGCTACACAGGCTTCTCATAGATGATTTCTACTGTTTAGGAAGTATTTTCTATCAAGGAAAGATAAGGATAGCTCATTACAAATGAGACTTATTTTCTCATGAGCTGAGTTCCTGTGGTGTTTGATATACCTGTCATGTTAGAAAGAGTAAATAAATACATTTTATAAGAACTCAGTTTCTCCAATAGATGAAATTTATGTGTAGTAATAACCCCAGAGGTCAGCTTCTTTGGATCACCATAGTTTTCAAAAGCAAAAAGAAGCAGGTACAGATAAACCTCTGAAACTCTTGTTTCTCTAATATAGCTTTACATTGTTGTTAATTTCCCTATTAATTCTTCATACTATATACTAAATGGGCAGCCAGGTGTTAACCTGCAATAAAGCTCTGATTCATATACGTTTCTATTTCACCTTGAAAATGACTCAGTGAAACATGTACAAGAATTTTCTTCTGTTCTGATGTATGATCCAGCTGCCTTCCTTCCTGTCAAGAAACAATCAGTTCTCCAGCTGATTGTCCCCTGGCCCAAGTTCAAGCCCCGCTATTTTACCATTTCCTTGTTGTGTCTCTTTCCTGCCTCTCACTGCCACCCACCCTAGAGCCCTTTCAGTTAACTGCTCATTTCACATGTTGTAGTAAGGTGAGAGCAGACAACCTGATCTGCTGTTTTCAAGGGTACTCAAGAGTAAAGCATATATGCAAATGGATTTTAGGCTTTTCCACATTGAAAATTCTCTATCAACCAAGCAGGCTTGGTGAAGGACTTTGGATCACTCATGCACACTGCAGATGTTTCTTGAGCATCTACTGTTCCAGGAGCCAAAGATTCTTAATTCTAGTGTCCACTGGCAAAGGGATTCCATATTGGAGAATTAAGTCTAGATGAACCTACTTCAAAAGGCTGGGATGGCACAATAGGAGGAGTCCTGAATCCAAAGCGACGTTTCTATTCCCAGCTTTAACTCTATTGACCTGACATTAGACAAGCCCATATGGAACATCATTTCCTCATCTGTAAAATGTGGAGGTTGGACCAGGGATCTCTATAGTCTTTTCCAAATTCAGCATTTATATCTTGTAAGCATGGATCAAGTATGAGAATCTACTGAAAGCCCTCTGGGGGCTATTGTGGAAGGGACTGAAAAGAAAGTGAACAAAGAGTACTTCAGAGAATTTCTGAATCCACTTCTATCAATTGACTCTATAACCCCACAGGCTGATGCTGTCCAGGAGGAGGAAGACACCACTGTGCATGAGGATGATCTTTCAAGTTCCATTAATGAGCTGCCCGCGGCTTTCGAATGCAGTGACAGCTTCAGCCTGGATATGACTGAGGGAGAGGAAAAAGGCAACCGAGGTCTGGACCAGTTTACTCTCGCAAGGTAAGGAAGCGCTTGGTGGAAATGAGTAGTCAAGTATATACAGCACAACGTATTACGCTCACAGTAACTTGAGTTCAGTGCTACGCTCACACTGCTGGGGCCTCCTAATGAAGGAGTCCACAGTGACACAGAACTTAGTGAGCTCTTACCAAGGTGGAATCATCCAACCCCAGTGCAAGGCCTTATGCAGAACAAAGAAAGGACACCTGCATAAGAACTTATAAAGCCAGAAAGCAACATGGAAAGATGAAGAAAGGCCTGGAGACATGGTCCAAGCCTTATAAGCTTTGAAGATAAGCAAAATTTGGCAAGGCTTGGGAATGAGTTCTTTCCATTCTGAGTTAAAAGACAAGAACAGGGGGATCTTTATATGCTAAATAGCAACGCTTCTTCAAGAAGGTGTCTTTCAGCCTAGTGGCTGATATCTCTGAAACTAATGAGATATATGAATAGGAAAAAAATGAAGAGGAATTAATAAAACACAATAGTTTAGATAAAATCAGCATTTAGGGGAAATCACGGATAATAATGGTATAGATTTGCTTCAGGATAAGAAAATCAAGACCCTAGAATTACTCAGAGTTGAAAGTGAGAACTAAGTAGGGCCTTCTGTCATGGTGAGCAATATTTGACCATCAAAGGAAAAGGTTGAGGTCATATCTGGAGAATTTACTTTTCACTTTTTTTCCCTATCTCTCTTCCTTCCTGGTGCTCTTACTCTGCATTTCTCTACATTTTCTCTCTTCCCCAATCCTTGTATTCTCAGCTTTATGTATTCATTAATACTCTATTTCCATAATGGAAAACTAAAAGCATCAAAATTTATATTATAATTTTTCATAATTAAAACATGAAGAATGAAAGCACCAAAGCATAAGCCTGAATGCATACTTTGTCAGAGGCACAGCACCTGGAAAGTGAGACACTTGCTGAGAGCTAAAAGAGGTACCCTGTCTGTATACAGCAATCAGAAATATGGGAATCCTAGAAATTGTAGAGGTGAAAATTCTATACCCTAGAATCAGAAAAGGATCTTAGAGATCTCTCATGGCAGCCAGGATCTCCCAGAGTACCCTCAAAGGGAAGAGTGGGCCAAAAGGCTCCTCCACATCGCAACACTTGGATTAGAGTTGGTACAGTCAGGTAGAGGAGAAGCAGGAGGACAACACTTCTTGACATGGATGTTTTCATGTTTTCCAGCTTTGGAGAAGGTGACAGGGGAGTTTCTCCCCCTCCCTCGCCTTTCTTCTCGGCCATCCTTGCTGCCTTTCAGCCCACGGCCTGTGATGATGCTGAGGAGGCCTGGCGCAGCCACATCAACCAGCTTATGTGTGACTCAGATGGCTCCTGTGCAGTGTATACATTTCACGTGTTCTCCTCTCTGTTTAAGGTAGGGGTGCTCCCTCAACCTTCCAAGAACCAAGATCCTCCAGGGAGCCAGATAACTCCTGATTTAAAAAAGGGTTATTTGTTCTAGGATTGTCCTATTTTTCCTCTAGATACTCTTAACTTCTAGTTAACAGCTCTCCTCTGCAGCCTCAACCTACTCAACCGCAGAGTGTATTATGAAGACAGTGACCTCAGATGATTTCAGTTGCCATGAAGTACCTTTCACTTCTGCCACTCTGACTTATTGACATCCTCAATCTTGGGCAAACATGACATCAGAACCATTAAGGGGACCTTCCGCCAACCCCATCCTACTTACTCTACTCCCTTCCCTGGGGACATATGCTCTTTTTCCAAAAATCTCAAGATTTTTAAAATTTTTTTCTATTGCTAAGACAGTGGATTTTAAGTGTTGTCAGCCAAAAAAAAAAAAAAAAGGAGGTTAATTACATGTTAATTACACAAGATTTAGCAACTATACAATGTATATTTCAAAACATCTTATACACAATGCATATTTTTCTTTGCTAATTAAATCAAATTAATAATAAAATTTTAGAAGTCCTATCCCATGCAAATAAAGTTTTTTTCTAGTAGCTAAGTCAAAATGGCCTTTGCAAATGATCGCTATCCTCCCTTGCAGAATATTCAGAAACGATTCTGCTTCCTAACCTGTGATGCAGCCAGCTACCTTGGAGACAACCTCCGGGGAATTGGATCCAAATTTGTCAGCTCTTCCCAGATGCTCACCTCCTGCTCTGAGTGCCCTACACTTTTCGTGGATGCTGAGACCGTGAGTATCCCAGCCCTGCTCTGGTAGTGAAAGGCCTGCTTGGCTCAGGGTAGCATGTTTGTGTAGTGGTTTGTTTTAAAGACCTTCAGTGTTGTGAGCAGTACTGTGATGTGACTTCCAAAGGGCTTTGGATCTGTGGGGTAGCCCAGGCTGAGACAAAATCATTTCAGAGAATCAGGAGAAAACATACATCTGTGCTCCTTCCATGATCTTGACACCTCTCCCTGTTGACTCTGCCAGCTGTGCATATGGCTGGATAACCTCCAGAGCTGACCTGACCAGGTTGACCAATCAGATGGTCTTTAGAGACAAACCATCATCACTTTCCCTATCCCCAAGCCTCAGACACATCACCCTCTGGATGCACACAGCCCAAACCACAAATGACGAGTTTAAAGAAGGATTAAGACAATCTCTGGCTGCCTGCTGAATGATAACTTTCTGAATATAACTAACATAAGACTAACAAGTTCACATCCCCCATCATATCACGGAACCATCACGTAAGGTGAATGACTTCTGAGGTTTGGAATCAATGAATATGTTCCTTGATTTTTTTTTTTAAAGTCTGTGCAGAGTCAGTCTAAGAACCTCACTGATGGTTGGCTGCCTCATAGCAAGGAATACAATATGAGAAATCACTATTATTTTAAATACAAAATGAATATGAAAGTCTTTGAACCATGTGATGTATTATTGGGATGATAACAGAGCAAAATTACAAATTTCACACCTTATTAAAATGGATGGTACTGCTCTCCCTCTTTATATTACTTCTAAATATGTCTTCTCTGTATAGCCATGACTTTGTGTTGGTAGCTCATCTCCCTAGATGTTTTAATACAAATTATTTCCCTGCCTTTAGCTCCTTTCTTGTGGACTTCTGGACAAGCTCAAGTTCAGTGTTTTAGAACTGCAAGAATATTTGGACACCTACAACAACAGAAAAGAGGCCACTCTCTCAGTAAGTTTTTGTGTTTTTTGTGCATATGCATTCAGGTAAAACCGAATGAACCCAACCTCTGAGTTCTTGGGAGGTGTGAATAATCCAAGATAGAATGCAGAGGGAGGAGACAAATTTAATCTTTTCCTCTCTTTGAGATTACAATCCTAATATAATGGTTACAGAACTGCCAATAACATTACTTATATAAATGGAACCTACAGGACAGAAAATGTTGAGCTTTTACTTTTCACCTCCCCTTATTTCCCAAGAAATTCACTTATGTCTGTCTTTTTCTAATGACAGTGGCTTGCAAATTGTAAAGCAACATTTGCAGGCGGATCAAGAGATGGAGTGATTACCTGTCAACCAGGGGACTCAGAAGAAAAGGTAATAAAAGCCTATTAGAATGTATCTCCTCTGTGGTCTGACATTGTGCATTGGTTTTGATTTATCTAAGAAGCATGGAACTTGAGAAAAGAAGAGGCATAATGAATTCTCATATATTCCCACGAAACCCATAGATTACAACAGAATGACATTCAAGTCATGCATGATTGTGTGTTGATGGGATTTGGGGTTTTTTTGTTTTTGGTTTTGTTTTTTTTTTCCTCTTGTGTGGGAAAAATAGAAGTATAAAAATAACCTTTTTTGCTGAACACTGTATAACCATACTAATCATTTCCTAATAAATCTGTTCTTAATTCAGAATAGAAAACCACTTAGTTTCTTCAGTGAGGAAAATTTCTATTGCCCTTTCACCAATCACTCCAAAACAGATTTTCCAGTTTAGAATACCTTTAAGGACATACCTCAAATCAACTGGCTGGAAATGTATTGTAAAGACAATGGATAGAAGAGTATGAATGGATTAAAATCACCCATCCTGTAGTTATTAAGTGCCTCCTATTTTGTCCTCATGGTGGCTAAATAGTGAGCAATACATAAGACCTTTGTCATCAGAGATCTTCGGCATTAATAAAAAAAAAAATCAGAGGTGTAAATGTGATAAGGCCAATAAGTACAGGAAAGAACAGTAAGTTCTGAGAGCACACAGTGAGGCAGCCTGATCAAATGAGAGAGTAGTTCAAGGAGGATTCTTCGTGGTGCATTATCTAGGTAGAGATCTAAAACATGAGCAAGAGTTAGCTGAGTAGCCTGAGGCTACTCAGAAGTGAACATGGCCTCGATAAGAACAAATGCAGAAAGCAACCTGGAGCAAAGCTTGAGAAGAGTCTGGAGAAGCTGGCAGAAGCCAGATCATGCAGGGCTTGGGTGTTGCACAGCAGTGGTAAGCAATCGGAAAGTTTTAATAGCAGGGTATAATTCGACCGTGGCTATCCTGCTCTATTTACTGTGGAAACAGAATGAAGTGGTCAGGTCAATCCTCCTGCTGCCCAGTCTCAAAGGAGGAAGTGGAATTACATTATCACTACTGGGAAAGCATTTTAGATTACAAACCCTCCAAGGGATCCAAAAACATCTTCCTGGGTAGAATTAATACTTTACTAATGTAAAAAGAGATAAACCTTGGGATAAAATTTTTCAGATACCAAAGACTCAATTCGAATTTGATAACTTTTACTGAACAAGTTTATTGTCCTGAGAGTAACTAACTCTCTTTGCCAGCACTGGGTCACTTGGTGAGTCCCTCAGTACATTTTGTGAAGAGACTAGAGATTGAACAAGCAAACTACAAGGCTAAGAAATATCTAGATATGATACTGAAGTATCATTTCTGCCTTCTTGAAAACATGTATGTATGTGTGGAGATATATAAATATAGATTTTATTTTTTGTGGGGTTTTTTTATTATTTGATCCTCTTTGGATGGGAAGCGAATGCCAGTTTTGTATGTGGAAAATCTAAAGCTTAAAAGTTTCTCATAAAGGGTGTGTAGTGAGATGTACAGTTCAAAATCACAATGAAGACTAGTGTTTCCATCAGTCCTTGCATGTGGATCTGTGATGTGCTGCCTCAGATAATTTGAGACCAATTTTCACTGGATATCCCAGGAGTACTATAAAAATAAAATAATACCTCTGTTTCAGTAGCACCCATTCCTTCTGATTCTATCATTGCTTCCCCGCTCAAGTGTTCAGAGACAAATTCAGTCCAGAGACTAGTTACCTGGTTAGATTTGCAATTAGCACGAACTAGTATAGTTTATAGTATGATTTATAAAGTTATATGTAAAAATAAGTTATCTAAACATTTACCACCAATCATTAAGTCCTATTATATTCACTGTTACAAAAAAATAGTGAAGTATATTGTGATGATACAGAATTTATAGAAACAGTGGTTAAAACCAAATCTATTATTAATACAAGTGTGTACAGCTTTCTGGTTAACTCTGTGGATAAACAGAAATTCTAGTTAAACTATCCTACTTCTAAAATATTCTCTTTTTAAAAAAAAATGTATTCCTACTGTGCTTAATTTATTTCTGTTAAGCTGTTTTATTTTTAGAAGCTTCTCATTTCCCCCCTTAGTTCTTTGCCTTTCAATTATTCTTCCTATTTATTTCCTCATCATCTACCTCTTTATTTACTTCTACAGTCATATATCATTTAACAATGAACAGTGTTCTGAGAAATGCATCGTTAGGTGATATCATCATAGCAATATCACAGTTTATTTACACAAAAAGGAGGATAAACCACCCTCAGTGATATAATATTATGGAACCAACATCTATGTGTTCTTTCACTCACCTAAATGTCACTATGCAGCATATGGCCTTTTTTTTTTTTTTTTTTTTTTAGGCAAACATGATTGGTAATGACTTCAGCTTCTTTGGGATTATGATACCAACTCTCCTAGGATAAAGCACAGTTTCCACTAGAGAGGACATAAAACGGAGTGTGATGTGCATGTGTCTCACAAGATAAATTTCACTCACTTGTGGACACTGCCTTACTCGTATTTTCTCAGTCTGTGCATAGCAAGAGGAGAAAAAAAGTCTTTTTTGCAACTTAAAACCAGCACTTTTAATTAATTAAGAACTTTGATTTTCATGGACCTCCCCATCTCTTGTAGAATTTATTCTGGAGTAGCTACTACTAGGTTGTTTGAGTTAATATAAATGTAAGTCAGGGAACAAAGTCTCTTGACAGCTCTGGCTTCCCCAGGCAGTGGCTTTAGTCTTGGCCCTGTAACTAATTAACACAGCTCATGTCCTCAGCTTTGCAAAAGCAGCCTCAGGAAAGCTGGAGATGTTTCTACTTCACTTGTTAAATAGGATTTAACAATGACACAGTCATAATGCAAAAGATATTTCTGAACACTACTTGAACATTTGATAATTTACATTTGACCCTACTACATTTCATCTTACCATATTCAAATCATCATTCCAACTATTAAGAAGCAAACAGAATTGAAGTTGGTGTCCAGAAAGACCCTATCTCTTCTTAACTCATGAACGCATCCTGTGTTCTTATACAAGTTAAATGTCAAACAAGATTTTTCTCAAGTTCAGTTGTAATCCATTAAACTTCACCCTTCAGATATTGTCAATCACTCCTCCTCCTATAAGCAATACTCTTTCCTGTAATGGCTGAAGTTAGTTTACAGTTTTCTTGAAAACAGTAAATACCTAAATGTGTCTTATCTTTCTAAGCTTTGAAATATACTCATGACTAAAGTAAAAAAAAAAAAAAAAAACTACTCCACAAACACGATAGTTGTCGATGTGCCAAACCTGAGTGTTATTAACAAGTGAGTGTATATTTTTCCTACCTGTTTAGGAGGTCAGATGCCCCTGTGTTCCCTGACTGCAAAGCTGCAGCATTAGGCAAGGTTACCTCCTATCTGGAATCTAAATTTTATTCCATTTAGTATAAACTCATAATTTTCAGAAATTAAATATGATGAAAATAATAGCCAATATAGTACACTGTCAAAAAATCTCCTAGATTTTTACTGACTAGTTATAAGCATAGAACCCATCTGGGGACAGAAACAGAAGAAACAGATGTGGTTCTACTACTTGATAGTCAGCCAGAATTAGATTATGATGGGCTTTTGAAGTTACTCTTTCAGTTGTTTGTGATCTGTTCCATCTTTTTTCTTGTATTACAATTCCTAATACACCTTTATACCACAATTTATCATATCTCTGATTGTATATAAGGTATGTTGACACCAAATTCACATCTTCATACATGTATTTTGTATAATGATGAGAATATCCTTCTTGGGTTTTTGGGGGGTTTTTTTCTCATTTTAAGAAGCTATACCTCCAAATCTGATTTTATATATCAAGTCTTATCAGGAAACCAGGAACAGAACTTGAAGAAGATTCCTGTGACCACATAAAACAATGACATACCCACAATATGCTCAAGAGAACATTAGGTCACTGGAACAGATGAAGTTTATAAAGACTTCTACAGGGATTATTCTTAAAACCCACATACAGGAAAGCAGTAACACAGACAGTTAAAAACATGTCAACATTTTCCATGAAAAAGCCCCTTCACAATGTCATTTTCATTATGTTTTTGGGACGTAAATTCAAATGAGGTCCCAGGCTATGGCCCAGGAAAGGATTCTAAGACCATAAGTATCAAGGAAGCTTGAACTAGCCTACCTAAAAAGGAAAACTTAGGAAGGATACTGAAAATGTGTTCATTAGAGTTGGCCATCTCCCAAGAAATACACTATTTTGTGCCCTGAGAGCCAAATGACATTCCTCGGCACCTAGCTAGAGTTCAGAAAGTTCCTTTGCCTTTATTGAACAGAGAAGATTTGATTTAAACCCATTTGCTGACCTCCTCGGATTCCGACCCTGTTTTGAAAAAGATGGCAGCTTTCCTCAAGACCATGTCATTTACTCAGCAATGCTGCATTCCACACTGCTAAAAAGTAGATTCCAGGGTAGAAACACTTGCTTTTTAACATGCATACCAAACATTTAAGTCATATTTGATGTGTTCCAAAAAGTCTTCACAGTTGAAATTATGTGTATATATAGGTATAAGACTGGCCCTGTATGCCTGATAGGACACTGTGCTTTAATACATAAGGTGTGGTTACAGAAACCTCTAGACAAAGTTTTTGTGAAAATGGTAGGTAATGCTTCAAGCCACAGAATCCTTATCACAAGCTTCAAAGATGTTTACCTTTCAAAGCTTTGAGAGAGATCCACATCCAATGTCCAAAAAACTGCTCAGTAAACCTAACAGCCAAAAATGTGCCAACTCCGTGTGATATTAGCAATAGGTGAAGGAAAAAGAAAACTCAGATGATGGGGTAGGGGTTATCAGTAGTGTTCCTTCAGTTACATTGGTAAATACTAATAAATAATAATTTGATAATTTTTCTTCTATGTACTGTGCCTTATGTTAATATATTACAGTGATAGTTCAGAGATTTTTTGAAAGAACCTTAAAATAAGAGGTTTTTGTTGTCAAGGATTGGAAAATGAATGAGTGAGTAGGTCCTTAAGTATTTGAAAATTCAGAATCAGATATATTGTCCTGCAACTAGGAATGGTCAAATTGACTTTTTAAAAAATATTTTGTCAAGTTATGATTATCTCTTCCTAAATACAAATTTTCACTAAACCAATTGTATGGTTATGATAAGGTAAAATCAAAAATTGGTAGCTATATTTGAAGATGACTCAGTGACAAATTTGTATTATTTTAAACTAACAATCATTTTTAGAAATTGTCTACTAGAGAAAAAACATTACAAAAAATAAATTGTAGGAAAATTACTTGTCATCTCTCAAACTTGTTTGATAATATACAGTGTCTATTCCTTTGAAATAACAGTATTTAGCAATCCTATAAAATACTCTTAATGTGGAAGGCAATCTGACTAAAGAAAATGCGACTTGAATTGTTAATTATACTATGTTAATTTTATGGTCATAATTTAGTAGATATGAAACTAGACCTTCTAAAGTCTCTACCTTAATTAATATAAAACAGTACTATAATTTGGGACTATAGTTCTTCAAAATTACTCAGCTCTCTCCACAGTTTTACTATGTTCACATATTTACATTTATACACTAAAATGTGCAAGCAGTAAACATTTTACTTCTGGTCTCCAAGACTGACTTGACAAAATCTAAACCAACTAATCAGAGAACCTAAAAGATTAAATGTCCTGTTTCCCATTAAAGCTTGTTTTTAACTGGAGCGCTGTGCATGTTGAACGGGTACAACACTGGCATCCATTTATCAAGTTTGACCAGCAATGCTAATACTGCTGACGGTTCTGCTCTTAGACGAGGGCCGTGCTTTCTGTTGCATGCATACACTGACCCTGTACTTTCTTTCCTTTCCTTTGTTTCCTGTGCCATGCTTGCTGTGTAGCAAATGGAATCTCTTGCAGTAAGTTAACTTTCTTTCATACTCTATGTCCATTTAGGCATGGACCCATAACAAACCTTATTTTTACTGTTACTATTATAATCTCTTAGCATGTTACCCTTTTTCATTTTATTTTATTTTATTTTATTTGGTAAATTGAGATATGGCAGTTTTTATCAGTAGCATTTTGGGCTGCTCTTGCCCCAAAGTAGAAACCTACATTGCTATGAATTCTCATACTGTCGGTAGTATATTTTCAATAATAACTACCTTATTTGGTACTGATGAAAGTCAAGAGTTTTCATAGCTAGGTTTCACCCAAAATTGTGATGGGAACATTGTTTTTAAATAATACTATTTTATTTATTTGCGAGTTCCTGGCAGTTATCTTTCATTCTATATTTTAAAAGATTTCCGTAAAAAGAAGTTTAAATGACCATAAAATAAAATGTTTTACTGAAACAAAGACCCGGTGTAGGTTAATTAGTGTGTGTAGCTACTTCTTTAAACTTAGGTGGGTTACTAATACTGAGAGATCAAATAAATCTAAGCAAAATTGGTTTTCCAATAGAAGTAGGAAAGGGATAGGAGGAGAAAGGAAACTTAATTCAGCAGTCTTAGCATGAATTTCAGTAACTTATAAATCAGGATCAAAAGTATTTTCATAATAGAAGTAGAATATTCTTTCTAAAACCTAAATTCTTATAATTTCTCTCCTTAAACTGGTTTGGAGGAAAAATTTTAAGTCACCTCAAAGCTCTCAATTCTGAGCTGAGTGGTTTATAATCTATTAGTAAAAGAAAGGCTCTATTTGTCCTTCCTTAGCCCCATTTGAAAATTGAACAGTGAACCATTTAGTTTAAACCACATATTTTAACCCATTTTCCCTGATGAATGCTAAACCACAAAATCCTGTCTAATGAAGGCTGTTCTTTTCCTTTTGCAGAATCCCATTCAGTCTAGGAACTAACCTATTCTTGAAATAAAACAGGCAAAGTGTAGATCATACAGCTCAAAGAATATTATGAACATCGGTGTTGGGATTACTTGTGAATTTTTGTATCTAGTATACATATCGAAACATTAGAGGTTTCCATGGGGCTCAAGGGCCATTTTATATGACTGCTTTTAAATGTTCTCTGCACAGAAAGTTTTAAGGTATTTTAATAATTTATTTCTTAAGCCTTCTGGTCCCTTTATACCTCTTTAATTAGGCAAACATTTATTGAGCTATGAGTAGAAGTCTCATATAGTACAGTACTTGAGAAGACTTGTGTAACTTATCTTTACAGATGTTAGGATGAGTCTGTACCCTAGATGACAGCTGAAACTATTACACAGAGCAATTTCCCAAGAAGGGATTCAATTTATAGATTTAACACCTATAACTACTTAATGTGTGCTTTTCAACTATACTTTTGATTAAAAAAAGAAACTTTAAAAGCTATTTATACCTTATAATAATTAACACAACCACTCAGCTATAATTTGTAGGTATTTAAGTGGCAAGGGAAATGTCGTGATTCACTCAGTCCTTTTATAGCTACTACTACTCTCTAGTTAGTCGTCTTCCATTGTATAGAATGTAATATTCAATATTATACTGTGAATTTCTCATTGATGTTTGTGGACTGGATTCTGTTTTCTGCTATTTGGTATAACAGCTAGTTATGTTTTGTAAATTTAAAAAATGTGTTCATCTCCACTGAGATTTCACTGATTAATATAATAATGATCCTTAATAACTATTTCTTCCCATGCACATTCTCTCTTTAGCAACTGGAACTATGTCAGAGATTATATAAGCTACACTTCCAGCTGCTGTTGCTTTTTCAATCCTACTGTAAACTCATCGGCCAGGTGCATGAAGTGAGCTCCATGCCAGAGGTGAGTCCTCATGCTTCCCAGCCGTTCATCCCACCATGAAAATCATCACTTCGTGGTTTGCTCTCTGTCCCTCCTACCCTGTTTACACCTGTCCAAGTGATTTTATTTCCAGAGTTATTTTTGCACAGGCACAAGTTAGAAATAAATGCCCTGGGTTTGTTTCAGTTCTTATTTTTAAATGCGTTTCCAAAGCCAGACCAGGACTAAGATGAGAAAAAGAAAGACAGCCCCAATTTAGGGGCAGGTGTCTTCTTACCTGTTAAACCCTAAATGCCTCATTTGAATGCCTCTTATCCTGGCCCTAGGTCTGGGCATCCTCTGAAAAGATTTCTCATGTTGTGGTTTTTATTATTCACATTTAGCCTTTCATTACTTGCCCTGACCTGGAGGCAAT
Source organism: Marmota marmota marmota (assembly GCF_001458135.2). Classification (NCBI taxonomy): domain Eukaryota; kingdom Metazoa; phylum Chordata; class Mammalia; order Rodentia; family Sciuridae; genus Marmota; species Marmota marmota. The sequence goes on from NW_025999932.1 coordinate 27,343,429, forward strand.
AAGGAAGTATCTATAAGACATGACTGGTTTTCTTCAATTTCCCTGTCCTGCTTAGCATCAGGATGCTTTCATGTTTTTTAAATGTAAAAAGCAAAATAACTTAAACTTTCTACTTACAAGTGAATCAATATAATCCTGAAAGTGAAAGTGAAGTAGTGGTGGTATGCACCCATTGTCATGGAAACACATGATGAACGCCTAATTTGTCTAGATGCAACAAAGATGGAAATTGGAAGCTTTCTGGAAGAAATCACATTTGAGTGGAATCTTAAAAGATGAGGTAGAGTTATAGAGTTGAAATCCAGTAAGAACAAAAGCACAGGCATAAATATGGTAGCAGAAGAGAGAAAGGAACTACAAGCAGTTTAGTATTACTAGGATATAAAATGAAAGCAAAAATAAGCTATGAAGTAAAGGAGGAGAGAGAGGTAAGGGTGACATTGTGGAAGATGCCACACCTGGAAGTATTTAGTATGATCTTTATAATGTGGAGAATGGATTTGATGACAAGTAGACTGAAGTCATGGAGACCAGTTGCAGTCTGCTTAAATAGTATAGACAGCAGAAGAGAGTTTGAACTAGGACAAAAGTGCTAGGTGTGGAGGGGAGGGGAAAAAAAAAGAGTCAATGAAACTGATGTGGGTGATGAAGGAGAGGACAGAGTTGAGGACAATACTCAAGTTCTACCTCAGCTGAGCCAGTGACCAATGGTGCCACGGCTGAGACAGAGATATAAAGAGGACTGAAGCCATTGTACATCCAGGCACTCAAACCTTCTTTCTGCCTTCTTCACCATGACCAACATCTTACAAGTGGTTAGATATGAAAGAGCTAAACTCAAGTTCATCATCATAAAACCATCGCAATGAAAACATAGGATGAGGACGGAGCCTGGGAAAGCTCAATGATTACGAAGGTGAGGAAGAACCACAAAAGAGGCAGAAGATGACAACCATTTTTCTATGTTTATTACTCAGTTTGGAAAAAGGGGGAAAAAACCTATAATTTAAGTATACTTTCAAATGCCAACTTCAAGGAGGCATCAGTCAGAATCTACATTCCTCTACACTAAGTCCTCACATAAAAGAGAAAACACTTGGTTACCTATTATTTGCATGTGGTCAAGATAAAGTTTACTCTCCATACTCCTTCTAAGCAAGTACTAACAGGAGTCCATCTTTGCTCAAGGAATAGAACACATGCAAATACACCATTTTTTATATTAATAAAGCACTTGGAGAAAGATGGCCAACTAGAGGTACCTAAGGCTTATTCTCCATCCCCCACCCCAAGAATGACCAAAATAATGAACAACTACATTTTAATCAGTGACTCAAGGAGTGGTAGCAACTCTGTGGAGAAACTCAGGATGGGTTCCCTGCCTCCCATTCTCCCAGAATTGGGAAATCAGCTGATCCTGGGATCAGCTCAGAACCAGATAGAGAAGTTAAGCAGGAAGCTCCTAGCAGTCTCATTACTGTAGCACATACTCACAGTCTTTGCTACTGGAGAGTCCTGCTACCCTCACAGGCTCTGAGCCCAGTTTAGGGAACTGCCCAGAGTTTACACAGCTGAAGTGCTCCAGAGAAGGTACCTGTGAATGCATATAACCACTCTACTCCATGAACCTGGTTCATGCTACACTGCGCCATCTTGAAGTCTGAGCCATTGCTAGAGTGTGTTCTGCTCTTCAGGTTAGTTGTCACTGAATTTCTCCATTGCTGAAGCTCTGCCATCACAACACCAGGCTCAATTATGGAGGTACACTGTTCCCCATTCAAGCTGCTGCAGCTCCCTACCACCTGGAAACAAGCTGCCTAGGAGGCATTCCATCTCTCCCACCCTAATTGTTACTGTACTCTGCCTGGGTTACCTAGAGCCCAGGCCCAGTGGATTAGTCATGACCCCTGTACCCAAGCCCATAACAAACTTTACCTTCAGGGACCAGGCACTCCAAGCCACTAGAGAACTCATGCCAGAGCTTCCAGAATAGCTGTGACCCCTCAGCACCTGAACCAGCCTGGTGCCTTGGCTCTAGGGAATTAAGAGTTTTGAACTAGGAAGCAGCCATACCCTAGGACCCAAGCCCACACAATGCCCTGCCCCTCCAAGAACCCGCATTTCAGCCCAGTGGAGAAGTTGTGCCCCAGCCTGTAAGGCAGCCATGTCCCCTCAGCACCTGTACCAATCTTGCGCCTCAGCCCCAGGGAATTGGACCCTTGGTCAGGCAAGCAGCTGCAACTCAGCCCCTGAGCCCAAGCAGAATTGACCCCAGAGAATTGGAACTTTGATCTAAGGGAACAGTTACATGCCTGGTGCTCCAGCCCATGTGATACCCAGCTACCCAAGAAACATAGCCTCACCTGAGCTATGCCATACCATCCTCCACACTGAACAGGCACAGCATCCACCTCCTTGAGTCTGAACCAGCCCTGCAGAGCCTGAGCTGAGGCACCCTACCTCTCTGAGAAATGAATTGTACTGTTCTCTGCCTGGTGGAACCCAAATCACAGCTATGCCCCACTATTCTAGGGTCTTTGTTGCCACTGCACCCAGCCTGAGAGGGCCTGGGCCACTGCCATATCCTAGCACCCCAAGGTCCAGAATCACCAACCTGTGGCACCCCTCTCCTAGTGCCCGAATTGCTTCTGTGCCCCGTTAGCTCCAGAACCTGAGTTGTAGGTGTGTCCTGTTTCCAAGGTCCTGAGACTCTGGGATACTCATCTTCCCTAAAGCCATGGCAGTACTATGCCCCATCTCCTAGGATCAGAGACAGTTATATCCCTGCCCCTGGGATCTGAACCACTGGGCAGTACCTCAGAGTTATAGACCATGGCTTTGTAGGAGTTGCATTCACCCATACTTAAGAAAGTAAACTTGTACCTATGCCATGGGTACCGCTGAAATTCAAGACACTGAGCCTAAGACCCCAGCTCTACAGCCACTCCAAGCACTTGTACTCTGGAAGAAAAGCACCAATGTGTCTGTCATGGCCTGTGTTGGACCCAATACCAAGAGGGATCTCTTCAGTGAAATACTCCACTATGTAGAAAATCAGAACAAGAAGATCCCAAAAGCCCTTGTTACCAAGAACCCTAACAATGTACTTGCCACCACCATTGCCAAAAACTTCTGTAGCCTAGGCCACTGAGATTCCCACAGTCATCACTGACGTTGATTACAGCTGAAGAAAACTACAGGGAAACTAAACTACTGTGCCTACCCAGAACCAGAGCCACCACATACTACCCAACCAATAACTAGGACCCATTTGCAGATGACCATCTTTCCCTATGAAAGTCATTCTATAAAACTGGAAGAGATGACTGTTCCACATGCAGAAGTATCGACAGAGACATAGGAAACCTGGAAAAGCAAGGAAACACAACTTCACCAAAGAACAAAATAATTCTCTAGTAACTGATCCCCAAGAAATCGAAACTTCTAAATTCCTTTTCAGGTATTCAAAATAATGATCTTAAAAGTAAACTCTGTGAGCTACAAGGCAATATAGACATAATTCACTGAAATCAAGAAAATAATTCAGGACCTGAGTGAGATATTCAAAGAGAGATAACATTTTTTAAAAAATCAAAAATATTGAAGCTGAAGAACTCAATGAATGAAATAAAACATATAATTGAAACCTTCAAATCAGACTAGAACTGCAGAAGAATGTCTTCCTTGAATACAAATCTTTTGAAATAACCCAGCCAAAAGGGGGTATAAAAAAAAAAGTAAAGAAAGCCTACAGGACTTGTGGGATACCGTGAGGCAAACAAATAGTTGCATCGCATGAGTTCCAGAGGCAAAAGAAATGGAGAAAGGCACAGAATGCTTATTTAATAAAATAATTTTGGAAAGTTTCCCAAGTCTTGGGAAAGATATGGACATCCAGATCCATGAACCTGAAAAGTTCCCAATAGATTCAATGTAGAAATGTCCTACATGTAAAAGGTACACCAAGCCACATGATAATCAAAATATCAACAGTTACAGGCAGTGGGGTGGGGATAGAAAAAGTTGACATGACCTATAAGGGAGTCTCCATTAGATCATCAGCGTGTTTCTCAGTAGAAACCTTACCTTACAGACTAGGAGAAAATATGATTATATATTCCAAGTGTTGAAATTAAAAAAAAAAAAACTCCAGTAAAACAGTACTTCAGAAATAAGGAGAAATAAAATCTTTTCCAAACAAACAAAAACTGAAGAAATTTATCACTACTACTGGATCAGCCTTAGAAGAAATACTTAAGGGAATGCTTCAACCAGAAGTAAAAGAATGATAATTGTTATCATAAAAACAAAAACAGAGCAGAGAGGAAGAGCATGAGAAGATTACCATTAAGCAGGGACGAGAGGTGGGAGGGAATGGGAGAGAGAAGGGGAATTGCACGGAAGATGGAAGGAGACCCTCATTGTTATACAAAATTACATATAAGAGGATGTGAGGGGAAAGGGGAAAAAAAGAGAGAAATGAATTACAGTAGATAGGGTAGAGAGAGATGATGGGAGGGGAGGGGGGATAGGAAGGGTATAGGAAAGGCAGCAGAAAACAACAGACACTAGTATGGCAGTATGTATAAACGTGGATGTATAACCAATATGATCCTGCAATCTGTACACATGTTAAAGATAAGAATTCATACCCCACTTGAGTCAAATGTATGAAATATGATATGTCAAGATCATTGTAATGTTTTGAGCAACCAATAAAAAAACTATTATAAATAAATTCATAATATTCCATTATACTAATGTTAGTGTATAAATCTTTCAAAACCCTAGCTTGAACATTAAAAGTCAAAAATGGCCAAAAATAGCTATAATAAATTGTTAAGGACTATATAGTCTAAAAAGATGTAAATTGTGACAATAAAAAATATAAGGTAGGGCTGGAGCTGGAGCTCAGTGGCAGAGTGCTTGCAAAGCACGTGTGAGGCACTGGGTTCAATCCTCAGCACCACATAAAAATAAATAAAAGCCATGCCGTCCATCTAAAACTACAAAAAAAAAAGTTTATATATA
>NW_025999932.1:27349129-27351962 GCF_001458135.2 Marmota marmota marmota
TATATATATATATATATATAAATAAAAGGATAAAAGTCTAGAGCATCTGGGGTATTGGGAATCAGGGGAGTTATGGTGCTGGGGACTGAACCCAGGACTTTATACATGCTAGTCAAGTGCTCTCTCACTGACCTACATCCCCAACCCTTAGAACATTAGTATGTGGACCATTACCAGCTTAAAGGAGCCTATCATAAAATATTCAAGCAGTATGGTCATCAGAAAGGAGCCTATCATAAAATATTCAAGCAGTATGGTCATCAGAAAGCAAAAAATTATAGCATATATATAAAGGAGAAAGAAAATGTCTTGACAATGATTTTTAAATATCACACCAAAAGCAAAAATAAATAATGGGACTGCATCAAACAAGCAAACAAACAAAAAAAAAAGCTTTTACACAGCAATAGAAACAACAAAATGAAATGGCAACCTATGGACTTGGAAAAATATTTGCAGACCACTTGTGGACTTGGAAAAATATAACTCCTTATATTTGATAAGGAGTTAGTTATGAAAGATGAAAAGAATTGTTACAACTCAGTAGCCTAAAAATAAATAACTCAATTGAAAACTGGGAAAAGGATCTGAAAAGACATTTCTCCAAAGACCACATAAAAACAAACAACAGGTATGTGAAGAAATGCTGAACTTCACTAATCAGGGAAATGCAAATTAAAACCACTATGAATGCCAAATATGGTGGTACATTCCTGTAATCCTAGCAACTCAGAAGGCTGAGGCAGGAGGATTGCAAATTTGAGGTCACCCTAGACAACTTGGCAAGAATCTAAAAATAAAAAGGTCTGGGGATGGGGGAATTTAACCCAGGTAGAGCACCCCTGTGTTAAATCCCCAATAACATGGGGTGGAGGGGAACACTGAGATGTTACCTTATTACCCAAATTAAAAAAAAAAAAAAACATTGACAAAGGTGTGGAGAAAAGGGAATCCTTGTACATTAATGGTTGGTATGTTGATGGTACAGCCATTATAGAGAACAGCACAGAAGTCCCTAAAGAAATTTAAAAATAGAACTACCATATGACTTCAACAATCACTGTTCTAAGTATATACCTCAGAAGATGAAATCACCATCTCATGAAGATATCAGCCCTCCCAGGTTCACTAAAGCACTATTCCCCATAGCCAAAATAATGAAACAACCTAAATGTGCACTGATGGATGAATGTATAAAGAAAATACGATCAACATACAATGACATATTATTTAGCCTTAAAATAAGATCCTGCCTATGCATGGTTGAATGTGGAGGATATTGTGCTAAGTGAAATAAGCCAGACACAAAAAGCACATTGCATTACCTTACATGTGGATTATATGTATTTTTAAAGGGCTCAAAAACAGGGCTGGGGTTGTGGCTCAGTGGTGGAGCACCCTCCTAGTACGTGAGAGGCCTGGGTTCAAGCCTCAGCACCACATATAAATAAATAAATAACATAAATGTATTGTGTCCAACTACAACTAAAAAATAAATATTTTTTTTAAAAATGCTCAAAAACACAGAGAAGGAAACAGTGGTTGTCATGGACAGGTCTAGAGTCCTAATGTACAACATGAACCCTGAAAAGTTCCCAATAGATTCAATGTAGAAATGTCCTACATGTAAAAGGTACACCAAGCCACATGATAATCAAAATATCAACAGTTAGAGGCAGTGGGGTGGGGATAGAAAAAGTTGACATGACCTATAAGGGAGTCTCCATTAGATCATCAGCGTGTTTCTCAGTAGAAACCTTACCTTACAGACTAGGAGAAAATGAACTTAAAATTGAAGTATTCAAGGGATTTTTATTAACTAAGAGTTTTTGTCACACATGCTCTTGTGATAATGTCAGGGTGTATCCTTGTGTTGTATATAACTAAAGTGAATTTAAAAAAAGAAGAGCCAGTAAAAAAAAAAAATGGAAAAAATGTATTTATGTGGGAGAACACTTACTCTGGTATCCCAAATAAAATATCTAGTATGAAAAAAAATAAAAGTAACAGAGATGATAGATATTTTAATCTGCTTTACTATAGTAATCATCTTATTATCTATGTGTGTCTCATATTATGTAATCCTTATATATACATAATGAAAGTTATTTTTTAAAAAGCCACTGAGGGGCGGGCTAGGGTGTATATATATCTCAGTAGTAGAGAGCTTGCCTAGCATGCACAAGACCCTGAGTTTTTGATCTCCAAAAACAAACATAACAATAGCAATTGGAGTTTCACTTTAGAGTAGCAAATGATGTTTTACATACCATCTGTATATATAGGTATGTATTTGTAATTATTTTAAATCTAATGCATTTTAAATGAATTTCTGCTCAGCTATTTTAAATATAGGTAAATTTTAAATACAATATATCAACTTAAAACTTACATTGTTTAAAATTAGGGAGGGGGTTGGGGATATGGCTCAGTTGGTAGAGTGCTTGCCTTGCATGCACAAGGCCCTGGGTTCAATCCCCAGCACCACCAAAAATAAATAAATAAATAAAATTAGGAAGAGAAAAGAACTTTCATACTTAAAATTATAATAAAAATCAAGATATTCTAGTATCTTATTTTAAAAGATTGACTCTGGAAATTTTATACCTATTTCTAGGCATTTGTGTTTTTGTTTTTTTTTTTTTATTGGTTGTTCAAAACATTACAAAGCTCTTGACATATCATATTTCATACATTAGATTCAAGTGGGTTATGAACTCCCATTTTTACCCCAAATACAGATTGCAGAATCACATCGGTTACACATCCACATTTTTACATAATGCCATATTAGTAATTGTTGTATTCTACTACCTTTCCTATCCTCTACTAT
>NW_025999932.1:27354839-27360572 GCF_001458135.2 Marmota marmota marmota
TTTTTTTTTTTTTTTTTTTTTTTTTTTTTTTTTTTTTTTTTTTTTTAGTATTTATTTTTTAGATTTAGGTCACATCATCTTCATTTTTTTTATTATTATTATTTTTATGTGGTGCTGAGGATCGAACCAGTGCCTCACGAATGCCAGGCAAGTGCGCTACCACCTGAGCCATATCCCCAGCCCCTCATCAGATCTTAATGAGAGCCCAAGTATATGATTGTGTCTGCATCTCTCCATCTCATCTCAATCTTCTCAATTAGGAAGGCCCCACCCTAACCACTTAATCTAATCCCTTCCCTTAAAGCCCCACCTCTAGACATCATAGTCAGATTCTTCTACCCTCTTAAACTATTAACATAAGACTTTGGGGACTAAACTCCTGCATTAGTTCAGGGGGACAAATCATATCAAACCCCAGCATTATACAGTCATTCCCTTCCCTTTGTTTTACTTTCCACAGTTTGTTGCCCGTGGTCAACTGTGACCTGAAAATATTAGAAGGAAATTTCAGAAATAAATAATTCCTATGTTTTAACTAACTTTTGATATGTTGTTATCTGTTCCATTTTATTATTTTTAATTTCTTACTATAGGTAATTGACAAATCAAACTTTATCATAGATATGTATTTGTAAGAAAATATAATATGTAGGGTTAAGTCATCTTTGGGGTGTTTTTCAGTATATTCCCCACAGATAAAGGAGGACTACTATCCTTCAGAGTTGGCATTTGAACCCAGATCTTCCCTATTCTTGTTCTGTTGTGGATTCTACTTCCTCATTTATGCCCCTTCTAGTTAAATACAAAACATTTGAAATGAAGTCTCTCTTAAGGCAATAATCTCAGTTGTTATGTAAAGTTATAATGGTTATAACCGCCCCAATCCTTTACGTGTACCATGTAGTACAGTGTCATCTGTCACTTTTACTTTGCCAAAATATCAAGCTTGTGCTAAACCAGACACACAATTTTCTTTCATTTGGAATGAAAAACCCAGCCTACACCCAAATACATGCTTGTTTGTTTTTGTTTTTAACAGCTACTAAATATGTCCAGGGAACTGAGTGACCTGAAAAGAAATCTGAAGGAGGCCACCGCAGCCATTGCTGCGGACCCTCTTTACACAGAGGGAGCCTGGTCTGAGCCAACCTTCACGTCCACTGAAGCAGCCATCCAGTCCATGCTGGAGTGCCTCAAGAACAACGAACTTGGCAAAGCTCTACGGCAAATCAGGGAATGCAGGTCATTCTACCGTTTCTTTTAGAGATGGTTGAAGGAAATGAACACCTAATGGGGACTTTGTTATGGTTGCGGGGGGGTGGGGGGGGGACAAACAACATAGAAAGAATTTCTATGTATTTTATCTGTCTTATTTCTTACTTGCAATGCTGGTTTTCATACCTTACACACTGAAAACACTGATGTTGATTCTGGTCATTTGTAGTTCCTAAAATACATTTCAAAGTATATTCTTATGTAATATAGAACTATAATTTTAGTCTGAATGTACTTTTGAGTTTTTACATCCTAACATTTTTAAATCATCTTCACATTCATTGGAATGAGAATGCCATAACAAATGAGAGAAAGGTTATAAGAGTATCAGACTCCACTCTGGTATTTTTAAACTTTTGATATTTTTTAAATATCAAAAACATTATCCTAAAACTCATTATAGTGATATTTGCACAATTGATGGAGTTGTAAACAGTGTAGCCGGGTGACTTGTATGGTATGAGAACATCTCAACAAAGCTTCTAAGTAACATTCTTATACTAATGAAGACTCATAACTTCCCAACTTTGTAACCAACCAATAATGTCTCTAATCTGTGCTGTTCTTTCTTGACTGCAGAAGTCTGTGGCCCAACGACATCTTTGGAAGCAGTTCTGATGATGAGGTCCAGACACTACTGAATATCTATTTCCGTCACCAGACTCTGGGACAGACGGGTACATATGCACTGGTGGGATCAAACCAGAGCCTGACCGAAATTTGCACCAAACTGATGGAGCTGAACATGGAGATCCGGGACATGATTCGCAGGGCCCAGAGCTACCGAGTCCTCACTACTTTTCTCCCAGACTCCAGTGTTTCTGGCACTAGTCTCTGACAGCAGCCTCCCGTCCCCCATGGTTTCCAAGCTGGCGGTGCTGCCATGCTGGGGCGACGTCATTCAGTGTCTTCTCAGCCTTCACAAGGCTTGGACAGACTGTTCTCCCTCTTGTTACATGTAGGACTTTTTCTAAAGAGGATGGCAGAACTGCCAATATGTAGCAATACCATAAGAACCAAGGGAGCATAGGACATCTTGAGACAGACCCCACCTGTCATGCTGTGTGGCACAAACGTGTTTTCCTTTTACTGAGCAAACGCAACTCACTACTGAAGAAGTGACTTCCATTGCATACCAAAGCCGACGACACTGAACAATACCTTTCTAGAAGCAGTTTTAGATTGGCAAAAGTGCAATGTTTTCCTCATTTAAAGAGATTTATATTCTGAAACTTGTACATTCGTTTCCTTTCTTTTTCCTTTGACCCCCTCCTCACCCCCCTCCCTTTTTTTTTTTTTTTTTGGTGGGCTGAGAAAGGGACAGGCAGAATGAAGCTGGCCACTGAAAAATTGTAAGATGGTCAAAAGCCGACAGCCTGTGTATCTGAAAAGGGAATTGTAAATGGACTACAATTTAATGTACACTGTTATTTGAATACAATTACTGTATCTAAAAGAAGCTGCTATGAAGTACCTTTTTTGTTGTTGTTGTTGCTAGGCTACTGTTTCTGAAGGCCCTGGATCTTTTTGCACCAGAAATGATCCAGATACTCTTTTTAAGGATCTTGGCTGCTTTTTACTAGAAGGTCGCTTTTATGAGCATATTTATACTACAGAAGGATGAGTGTTAATTTTAATTAACTTTGTCATTTTGTAGAGAAAAATTATCACATTATGAATTCCAAGTCTTTCACTTGTCACGCATGCATATTTTAATATCCATTTGGATAGCTGGAAGTAGAATCATAAAAGTAAACTATGAGTTGTCATTTTGTTTCTTAAGAATGTCATATTTTATTTATAATATACATGTAATGGGCCATTCTTAAGTTTTCTCCTTAAACTTAATGCTGTCAAGTGTTAGATGTGTGCATGTGACTGTTGCACATCAAAACATATTCAAAGTTTATCTATGTAACTTATTCACTCTGTAAATACATTTAAAGATTTTGTGATGTAATCTTGATTGATATTCTGTTCAGACATTTCTTTAGACTAAAAAGAAAAGACAAAAATACATGTTGACCTTGGATTTTATTTCTGGTTAATGAAAATATTTGCCTTTGATATACATTAATAGTTTTGCAGGTGGGCTGCTACAGTGACAACTCCAAGGGACACCATTTACATTTAGTATGTAAATGGCATCCATTGGGATTGTGTAGCAAAGGCCCTTGAAGCCAGAGGTAAATAGAATGTCTCTGGAAATGGGCACTAAAAGAGTCTTCCAACCAGTTCTCTCTGTAATCAATCAAAGAGAAAAATCAGAAAAAGAACAAAGGCATCTAATTGTCCATAACCTGTCCTTTAAGGCTGACATCCTTAAAATTATAGAACAGATTTTATAATGAGTAGTAAATACTAGACTTTTTGTACTATCACTGACACCCCACTAGAAAAACAGGGATAGACAGAGAGCAATCTGATGAATACTGTCTTTCTCCTCACAAACTAACAACTTGCTTTACTGACATACAACTACTGAATCATTAATAGTAATTTTGTAGAAGTATCCTGCAGGAGGGAGTCTGACACAAGTTTTTGTTGTTGTTACCATTGATAAAATTATTAATATATTTTAAGAACTTTCTGGATGGCTGTAAACATTCTTTTGATAAGTTATTTTTTTCAACTGAAAGATAAATTTGTTGTGATTTGTAGAACAACCAACTGAATCATGATCACTCTGAAAAATACCTCATAAAATACAGGTTTCCGTGGGTAACAATAGCCACCTGTCAGTTTTGTTGGAAGCCACAGTACAAAGGACTGACTGGTCGTGACAGTTTGCCACCATGCCCTCTTCTTATCCAGCAAAGAACCACCACAATGGTTTACTCTGTTCAAAAGGATGTCAACAGTACATTGAATTCTGACATATTAGACTGCAGTCAAAAGAAAAAATCAAGTTTGTCTTTTTTTATTTTTGAAAAGAAATATGTTAATGTGAATTTGGTTTCTCTGCTTTTCCTCTATTTCTTCATTGTCTCTCCCTTGAATGGAGGTGGGAAGAATTGTGTAGGAAAGGAACCCCACCCCAGTTGAGCCCAGCAGCAGTTTTAGATCTTCCAATCAGGTCTCCTGGGCTAACATGCCCCACTTCACTTAGTGAAGCACAATTTTCACTACCTTCCTCAAGGCTACAGAGGTTGAGGTGCCAAAGGAGAGGGTAGATACCTAACTGATGCTTTAGTGATAAAATGCCTCCTCATTGCTCATTAGAGCCAAATGATGATACTTTTTACCCATTGGCATGATAAAGCAATCAAGATAAGCCTTCTCTAATAGACATAACTTGATTAAAATTATACTCTCTAAATATGGTGATTTCAAAAAAGCAACAAAAATTTTAGAGGCATCTGTATGTTTTACTTCCACCCACAGGTGAGAATGTTAAGAAAATGTGTTGAATCAGCTGTAAAATAAAGATGCTTTTAACTGTTAGCATCATACATATGTGCACATACAGATTTTAAGGCATCTGGTTCCAAGTTCTAACAAACATTGACCTTTTCAGTGGATTCTAGAAAGAGGGTACTGCTATTTATATCAATAACTTACACCTGCTTCCAGGTCACTGCCCAAACATAAAATTAGTGTCCCCCAGTGAATTTCATGGTTTGTTAATATGTCTCAATAAAGCTGGTTTTTAAAGTATTTAATGCATTTACTTTGGATCAATTAATATTTGAGTATATATCAGATACAGATATTTATGGCATGCTCACTCTGGGGTAGCACCGGTAGAAGAGACTGCAGTTATCCAAACAGATATGGCCCTCTTCCAAGGAAGTTCATACTCTTTATTGAGGGAAGATATGCTTGGCCGTCTATGTGAGGTGTGATAAGTGCCATGAAAAACTGTAGAACAGGGACACATAGTAACCAAGGTGTGGTGCTATTTTAGGAAGGCTGCTAGAGAAACCCTTTCTAAGAAGGCGATACCTGAGTAGAGATCTGAATGAAGGACACAAAATGAACAACTAGGGGGAAAAGCATCCCAACAGGGAATCACAAATCCAAAGATCATAGCAGGAGCAGGATCACGTGGTTGAAGTCAGAAGCCAGCAGCTGGAGTGAAGAAGAGAGTTCAGAGAGGATTCTGTGGGCCATGAGAAGGACACAGTCCCTTTCTGGGTGATGTGGAAATCCATGGATGTCAGGGGTCACAGCAGTGACATGTTTTGACCTATGTTTTAATAGAATCCTTCTGTTTGGGATGATGAAAAATGTTTGAGTCAGTAATCATTATGGTTTAGATATGAAATGTTCCCTGAAAAGCTCATGTTAGGCAATGCAGGAATGTTCAGAGGTAAAATAAGAGATTGATGGGTGGTAATGGTAGGCAGGTAGGACATAGCTGGAGAACAGAGGTCATGGAGAAATGCCCTTGGAGATTTTGTCCCTGGCTCCTGGTTTGGTTGTTCCTGCCCCTCCCTCCCTCCCTCCCCCCAATAC